>NW_006921813.1:5438853-5472735 GCF_000298275.1 Orycteropus afer afer | reverse complement strand
GAGTGGCTGGTGGGTTTGAACCGCCAGCCTTCTGGTTAGTAGTCAAGTGCCTTAGGCACTACGCCACCAGAGCTCTCTCTCTATATATAATTATAATAATTATATATAAGGTCACCAGGAGTTGGAGCCTACTTGGCAGAAACTAACAATTTCCTTCCTACTTATTTGATTATCCTTTTGAGTGACCAGAAGTTCTAGGCCATAGTATTGCTATTATTCCACATGCAATTCAGAGACAGAGAGGAGGATGGAGGTACAACACAGGTACTGTCAATTGGAAGACAGAGATCCTTCATGAGGGGCCTGGTATCCTAGGAGACAATGCAGGATTTGGAAAACACAGCATCTTGTCCTATCCCTAGAAAATACATGTTCTGGCTCTTTGGGAGAATCAGACACACTGTTTCTCATTTCCTTCTTTTTAATATGACAAAGGCCTTGGTCTTCTATGGAGCCAATTTCCTTTATGCCTCATTCTCCTACAAAACACACGTTTCAATCATCCTCACTTAAAAAAAAAAAAAAATCTCTTCTGAAAGTCAGTTTTCTGTTTTGTTTTGAGCTACAGCAGACAAAGTTTTGACTCTTGTTGCAGCTCTGATGATATGGGAGTACTTTCTATCAAGTGCCGGGGCACTGAACCCTCTCCCTGGTGGATTAATATAATCCAATGCACAGAAGGCCCTAAGCTGGCCTGTTGGTTGTCATCACTAATTAAGAGAACATTCTAAAATTGTCTCATGAATGATTCACAGATACATGCCAGTGTCCTTTGTATTTCCAATGGTACTGGATCACAGTAGGGAATTCACTTGAGAAGTGTCCCACAGGTCACCAGTAAGTAATTACATCAATCCATATTTTCTTCTTTGCTTGTCCTTGGCCTTATTATGTCACCTCACCCTTGAATTCTAGATTTCTCTCCCATTTCATACAATTTACTTGTAAGTCTGTTTTTGAATGGAATTATATCTCCCCCAAAATTTGTTGAAGTCCTAACCATGGTACCTGTGAAAGTGGCCTTGATTGGAAATAGGGTCTTTGAAGATGTTATCAGTTCACATGAGGTCATACAGAAGTAGAATAGGCTCTAATCCAATGTGAGTACTGTCCTTATAAAAGAGCAGAAGAGAAACAGAGCCTCAGAAGGGAAATAACCATGTGACAACTGAGACAGGGACGGAGATGCAATCCAAGGATCACCAGTAGTTACCAAAAGCCTGGAGAGAGTCATGGAGCAGATTTCCTCTCAAAGTCTCAGGAGGACTCAACACGACTGACACCTGCTCTCCTATTCTTAGCCTCTAGAGCTACGAGACAACAACTTTCAGTTCTTACAAGCCACCCAATTTGTGGTACTTTTCAACAGCAGTCCTCAGATTCCCACTTTATTATTTCTATGTTCCTGAATCCTATGTTACATCATTCCAAACCATTTACCTGAGTACCATGTCATAATTGACCACCACTAAAGCTTTTTACAAAATTGTCTCCAAAAATATGTGAAAATCTCATGACCAATTTGAAAGCCAATGAACCAAGTCCATGAGGAGTTACTAAGGTAACTGAAGAGACACTCTTGAAAATCATCACCAACTGGGGCTCCACACATTTGTCATAGCAATAATCCAGAAAGCAAAATGATCATTTGGCATCAGAGTTGTCAGTTTTATTACAGAAATTTCTCCCAAGGATTTTTTTCCCAGGATTCCAGTTTGCTTATTTTTAATGCCAGAAGACAGTGGCAGTGAGAAAGAAGTCTTCTTCTCCTTGCTAAGATGTCCATGCTTCCCAACAGGAAACTCTTCGGTATAAGGAAGAGTGCCATCTGCTGCCTTTTGTGATGCTTCCTCTTGACTTGTTACTTCCTGGACTGACAGAGAGCTCGGTGCTGTAGGTCACTCTTCACTGCTTATTTCATTTTTCCTGCTGCTAAGAGGAAAGAGTACAGGGCTTTGGCATGTCTCAGCTGCACCTCAAATAGAGGTGTTCATAAACATAATCTTTTTGATTTATTGTTGAGTTTGAGTGAACATGAACACAGCACAGAGAACAGGGTGGATGCCTGGGTTAGGTACCAAACAGGACACACAAGGAAAGCTCAGGTGCTTTTCTGAGCAGCCTTCTCTTATCAACACCATTTGTGTGTTGGTTATAGAACATGTATCTCTTGGCCGTTTTCAAAGGTATGTGGGAACAAGCAAGAAAGCAATGAATGAATGGGAAGGGCTTTTACCTTCAGAAAGGTAGACTTTTATTGTGTTGTTGTTGTTATGTGCCGTCGAGTCGGACCCGACTCATAGCGACCCCTCCTTGGGTTTCCGAGGCAGTATCACTACGGAAGTAGATTGCCCCATCTTCCTTCCAAGGAGTGGCTGGTGGGTTTGAACCGCCAGCCTTCTGGTTAACAGTCAAGTGCCTTAGGCACTATGCTACCAGAGCTCCCAGAGTTTTATTAATTTATAATAAATACTTAAGATACCTTGGATTGCCAACATTTAAATGGATTATCTGACATTCCTTCTTTAAGCTAAACTAACTTCAAATCTATAAAACAAGTGAGATAGAACAAAACAATAACAAAATGACTTTTTATTTTCCTCGAGTCAGTCAGGGATTCTCTGTCCCAGAATTAAATCTCTGGAATTTTGGAGCTATGGACCGTCACTTTATCAACCAGACCAGGTTCTAAAGAAGGAGCAGATAGAAAATAAGACTTCATGACAGACTAATAGTTTATGAAAAATAGGCAGTAGCTCAAAAGGCCCAGGTCACAAGAGGACGATCATAGCAGAAAGATGTGATAGAGAAAACATGTGAAGACAGGGAGAAATTTAGTTAAGTAGGGCAATTTCTTCTACTACCACTGAACCTAGAAGACTTTTCAAGCTAAATAAAAATAAAAATAAAAAATCACACCTTATCCAAGCATTACATGTCTTTCATGTTACAGGTGAACATTCAGTGTGAGGCTTTGCTTGCTATTCTGACCTCTCCCTTCTCCTGTCCTCTAACAGTACTTCTTGTGGAACTACAGTCTGGGAACTATTTCTTTATGCCATGACACTCTTGGTCTGTGGATTATCCTGCACCTGAGTCCAGTTAAAGAACAAATCTTTATGGTTAAGAGTCAATTGTGGTTTTTACTGACTCCAGATGCATTCTACTGGTGAGAAAGTGAAACTTAAAATAGTTAAGATATTTATCCAAGATCACAAAGCTGCTAAGTAGCAGGATGAGATCTAAGACTACATATGTGGGATTGTGAATCTCAAGTGCAGTACAATGTCTTTTATAAAGGGTGATCAACCAATACCCTTTGATGGATTGAGTGATAAAAGAGTGAATAAAGTAAAAATGTTAAAATCCCAAACACGAGCAATTTAAAAAGAAAATTTCTATACTACCCAATTTTATTGTCTACTTTCTCTAAAAGGAACATAGGAAGGGGACCAGGAGTAGATCTAAAAGAAGCACGCAATTCTGATTCCAGCTGGAAAACTTTTGGCAAATCACTTAACCTCATGTGTCTTTGTTTCTCTCGGTGTGGGGGGGGGGGGCGGGAACAACACCAAACATTAAGTAACATTTCTCAATTACTTTAAGAAGTTTAGACAGTCTGCACTGTGTCAAGCACTAGAATATTGACCAGAATTGTAGACCATGTATTCCAAAGTTCTTGGCTATTTACTGTAAAAATAGATAAATAAGTAAGAAAAGTCATCACAGAGTGTGGGTGCTCCTACTTCACCCAACTGCTCACTCACTGGGGATTCTCAGCACCGCCAGTCAGAGAATCTAGCAAGACCATCCCTAGCCTGGCTTTTCCCTCCATTTCCTCAAGAGAAGAAATTAAAGTGTCAGGTGTCAGCCATGACCCATATGAAGAACCTAAGATAGGAAGATAGATAAAAGAAAGATGAAGCTTGCTACCTAGACACAGAAGAGTTAATTACTATGAGTTTCATTATACTGAAGGAATATTGGACCAATAAGCAGCATCACAATAAATGGAGAAAAGATTGAAGTCATCATGGATTTGATTTTAATTGGATCCACAATCAACACCAGTGGAAGCAGCAGTCAAGAAATCAAATAATATGTTGCATTAGGCAAATACGCTGCAAAAGATGTCTTAAAATGTGAGAGTAAAGATGTTACTTTGAAAGCTAAGATGTGCCTAACCAAAGCCATGGTATTTCCAACAGCTTCATAAGCATGTGAAAGCTGGACAATGAATAAGGAAGACCAAAGAAGAATTGATGAATTTTAATTGTGGTAAGCCAGCCCCGGGACCAGCAGAAGGCAGGTATTTGCACCCTGGAGGAAAGCAAGGTAAGCAAGCAGGGCAGGGGAGACCAGAAAATGATTAGAGCAGTGTGGAACAACTAAGTGAGACAAACTTGTCTGTCAGTTTGTCATACTGTGGTTGCTTGAGTGTTGCTGTGAGGCTGGAGGTTATGCCACTGGTGTTTCAAATGTCAGCAGGGTTACCCATGGTGGTCAGGTTTTGGGAGAACTTCCAGTCTAAGACAGACGTGGAAAAAAAGGAAGAGGCCATGTACTTCTCAAAGAATTGTTGAGTGAAAACCTTACGAATAGCAGTGGAACACAATCTGATACATTACTGGAAAACTTTATGAATATCTCTGAAACACTGTCCAATACAGTGCCAGAAGATGAGACCATCAGGTCAGAAGGTGCTCAATATACAACTGGAGAAGAACTACCTCCTCAAAGTAGAGCCAACCTTAATGATGTGGATAGAGTAAAGCTTTCAGGACTCCTATTTGCTGTTGTGGCACATCTCAAGATGAGAAGAAACAACTGCAAAAATCCATTAATAATTGGAACTTGGAATGTATGAAGTATGAATCTAAGAAAATTGGAAGTTGTCAAAAATAAAATGAAACGCATGAAGATCAATATCCTAGGCATTAGTGAACTGAAATGGATGGGCTTTGGCCATTTTGTATCAGACAATCATATGATCTACTATGCCAGAAATGACAAATGGAAGAGGAACAGTGTGTCATTCATCATCACAAAGAATGTATCAAGATCTATCCTGAAGTACAATGCTGTCAGTGATAGGATAATATCCATACACCTATGAGGAAGACCAGTTAATACTACTATTATGCAAGTTTACACACCAACCACCAAAGCCAAAGATGAGGAAATTAAAGATTTCTACCAACTTCTACAGTTTGAAATTGACCGAACATGGAATCAAGATGTGTTGACTATCATTGGTGATTGGAATACAAAAGTTGGAAATAAAGAAGAATCACCACTATTTGGAAAATGTTGCTTGAGATCGCATGATAGAATTTTGCAAGAACAATGACTTATTCATTGCAAATATCTTTTTTCAACAACACAAAATGTGGCTGTACATGTGGACTTCACCAAATGGAGTACACAGGAATCAGACTGATCATAACCATATCTGTGTCAAGAGGAGAAGGAAAAGCTCAATATCTTCAGCCAAAATAAGGCCAGGAGCTTATAGTGCAACAGACCATCAACTGCTCATACGCACATTCAAGTTGAAGTTGAAGACAATTAAAAGAAATCCACAAGAGCCAAAATATGACCTTGATTATATCCCTCCTGAATTTAGAGACTAGCTAAAGAATAGATTTGATGCGTTGAACACCAGTGACCAAATCCAGAGGACTTGTGGGATGACATCAATAACATCATCCAGGAAGAAAGCAAAGGACCATTAAAAAGACAGGAAAGGAAGAAAAGACCAAAATGGATGCCAGAAGAGACTCTGAAACTCGCCCTTGAACAGAGAGTAGCTAAAGCAAATGGAAAAATCAACAGGGTAAAAGAGCTCAACAGAAGAGCAGCTTGAGAAGGCAAAGTCAATTATAATGAAATGTACAAAGACCTGGAGTTAGAAAGGCAAAAGGAAAGAACATGCCTGGCATTTCTCAAGCTGAAAGAACTGAGGAAAATTCAAGCCTTCAGTTGCAATATTGAAGAATTCCATGGGCAATATGTTGAATGATGTAGGAAACACCAAAAGAAGATAGATAGAATACACAGAATTGATAGATGATCATCCATTTCAGGAGGTGGAATATGATCAAGAACCAATGGTATTGAAGGAAGAATTCAAAACTGCACCAAAAATATTGGCAAAAAACAAGGATCTGGGAATTGATGGAATATCCAATGAGATGTTTCAATAAACAGATGCTGCACTGGAAGCACTCACTCAGCTACGTCAAGAGATTTGGAAGACAAGTACCTGGCCAACTGACTGGATGAGATCCATATTTGTACCCATTCCAAACAAAGGTGATCCCACAGAATGTGGAAATTATTGAACACCATCATTGATATCACACACAAGTAAAATCTTACTGAACATAATTCAAAAATGATTGCAGCAGTATATTGACAGAGAACTTCCAGAAATGCAAGCTGGATTCAGAAGGGGACATGGAGCAAGGGATATCATAGCTGATGTCAGATGTATCTGGGCTGAAAGCAAAGAATACCAGAAAGATGTTTACTTGTATTTTATTGACTATGCAAAGGCATTCAATGTGTGGATCATAACAAATTATGGATAACATTGAGAAGAATGGGAATTCCAGAACACTTCATTGTACTAATGAGAAACCTGTACATGGACCAGAAGGCTTTCATTTAAACACAACAAGGGGATACTGCATGGTTTAAAATCAGAAAGGGAGTGAGTCAGGGTTGTATCCTTTCACCACACTTATTCAATCTATATGCTGAGCAAATAATCCCAGAAGTTGAACTATGTAAAGAAGAACATTACATCAGGATTGGAGGAAGGCTCATTAACAACCTGCAATATGTGGATGACACAACTTTGCTTGCTGAAAGTGAGGTTGACTTGGAACACTTACTGATGAAGATTAAAGACTACAGTCTGCAGTATGGATTACACTTCAATATAAAGAAAACAAAAATCCTCACAACTGGACCAATAAGCAACATCGTGATAAGTGGAGAAAAGATTGAATTTGTCAGAGACTTCACATTACTTGGTTCTACCATCCATGTCAATGGAAGCAGCAGTAAAGACAACAATGGTGTGGTGGCTAAGGCATTCAGCTGCTAACAAAAGTCAGCAGTTTAAATCCACCAGCTACTCCCCAGAAAAAGATGAGAGAATCAGCTTCTGTAAAGATTTACAGACTTGGAAACCTTAAGGGGCTGTTCTACTCTGGCCTTTAGGGTCACTATGAGTTGAAATCGACTCAATGGCAGTGGATTTTTCTTTTGGCCAGAAGAATGAACAAATCTGTCTTGAAAGAAGTACAGCCAGAATGCTCATTAGAAATGTGAATGACCAGACCTTATCTCTTGTATTTTGGTCAGGTTATCAAGAGGCACCAGACCCTGGAATAGGATATCATGCTAAAGTAGAGGGTCAGCAAAAAAGAGGAAAATCCTCAATGAAATGGATTGACACAGTGGCTACAACAACAGGCTCAAACATTGCAATGACTGTGAGGATGGCACAGGACTGGGCAGCGTTTCCTTCTGTTGTACACAGGGTCACTATCAGTAGAAAATCATTCCCCGGCACATAACGACACGTGCTGAATGTCATGGATAGCATAATGAATAAGAAGAGATTCTCCCTCCAAGAACTTTACAAAAAGCCCAAATGAATCCCAAGTTGACATAATGATATCTTTATAGAATACAGGACAGAAATTAGGGAAGAATCTTAGTTCCAGATAATAAAGTACTGAGGCTTGAAAGGCATAGAAGCAGTGGGAATAGCATCAGCAAAGGTACAGAAGTATGAAATGCATAGCACGTTTGGAGAAGAACAAATAGTTCTGTGAAAATAAAAGCAAGAGGGATCATGTCTGGAGAGGTAGGCTGCAAGAATCTGCATAAGAAATTTAGGTTTTAACCTGAAAGCTATGCAAATTAAAGAGATTTTAGAAAGAAGGTGCATTTTAGAACATTCAGTCTGGCAAAGTTATGGAAACAAAGAAACTGTAGGAATAGCTCATGAGAGAAAAAAATATTATATCAACAGTCATGAAAGTTGTGAGGAATTAGGCTGAGACCATAATAGAGAAAGATGAAAAGAACAGGCTCTATAGCAAGTAAAATCTACATAATTTGGTAATCAATTGAATATTAGTAGATTGAGAAGTAAATTAACTAGATGAGAAATAATCTCAGAATACTGGCTTGGGTAGCAGAATAATAGATCATGCCTATCACCGAAGCAGGCAAGACATTTGTCTACCTGTGCAGATGCACGTTTGCTGGGATGACCTAAGGAGTCTGAAACACACTGCATCTCTGGTGCTTGTAGAATGGAAATCCAAGTGAAGATGTCTAGGGTCTTGAACAGGGCCTTACCCAAGTTCTCATTTTACAGTTAAAATTTTAAGAGTGGATACTATCATTTAGGGAGGAACTATAATGTAAAGGAATCAAGATTGGAAGTCAGAACTCTCAGAAGCACATATGAAGAAGGGATGGAAAGAGGGAATAGAGTATCATGGAGAAGGGAAAGATCCAGGAGAGAACGGTGTCCTGGAAGCCAAGTGAGGAGGAGAAGATCTCGAGGAGGAGGAGGTCATTAACAGTATCCAGTCTCACAGAGCTCACAAGAAAATTGTATCTGTTCATAGAAGATGTCTATTTTAGTTTCCTAGGGTTACTATCAAAATACCACTAAGTGGGTAGCTTTAAAGAACAGAAGTTTATTGTCTCAGCTCTGGAGGCTAGATGTCAAAATGTCAGCAAAATGTCAGCAGGGTCATGATCTCTCTGAAGGCTCTAGGGGAAGCGTCTTCATTGTCATCCAGCTTCTGAGAGTCCTAGGAATTCCTTGCATTTCCTTGGCCACCTTCTCCCTGAGTGTCTCTCTGTGTCTCTTCTCTTTTATAAGGACATCACTCGGATTGGATTGGGACCCCTTCTACTCCAGGATGACCTCATGTTAATTTAACTGATAACATCTTCAAAGATACTATTTCCAAAAAGATCATGTTCACAAATTGAAGATAAGACTTCAGCATATCTTTTTTGGAGTAACTATTGAACCCATAGCAGTATGTCACATCTATGATTGGGCAATCTACTTCCGTAGTGATACTGCTTCGGAAACCCAAGGATGGGTCACTATGCGTCAGATCCAACTGGACAGCAATGAGTGAGGTTTTTTTTTTTTGTTTGTTTTTGTTTTTTTAAGAGGTGAATAAGATTGAAAAAGTGGAGGCATAAAGTACAGGCTATTTTTCAATAAGCTGGGTTGTAAAGGGGTGCCCTGATAGAGTGCTTTAGCTGGGGAAATATAAAGAGCTAACAGAAGGGTTAATTTTAAAATGAGAATAACTTGAGCATGTTCACAAGGTGTTGAGAAGCCAGTGAAAAGAAAATTGTTTTTAAATTTAGAAGAGGACTGTCCTATTTTCCCAGTGCTGCTATAACAGAAACACAAGTAGATGACTTAAACAGAAATATGTTTTCTCACAATTTAGGAGGCTTAAAGTCCAAATTCATAGTGTTGGTTCTAGAGGAATGTTTTCTATCTCTGCCTTCTCTGGGGAAAGGTCCTTGTCTCTTCACTTTCTGCTTCCTGGTTCCTTGGAGATTTCCACATGGCTTGACATCTATCTTACCCCATCTCTCCTCTGCTGGCTTGTTTAATCTCTATTATTTTTCAAAAAACAATTGATTCAAGACACACTCTACACTAATCCTGCCTCATTAATGTAACAAAGACAACCCATTCCCAAGTGAGATTATAACCACAGGTACAGAGGTTAAGATTTACAATAAACAATTTTGGGGGACACAATTCAATCCATAATATTCCACCCTTCAGTCCCACAATATTGATGACCTTACCACATGTAAAATGCGTTCTCCACATCACATCATCTCAAAAGTCTTATATAACTCCAATTCCAATATTTCATCCTCTGAATCATCTAATCAAATATGGATAAGACTCAAAGAGTATTTTATCCTGGGCAAAATTCCTCTTTATCTGTGAACCTATGAAATCTAGAATACAAAAAAAAAAAAAAACCATACTCTTGTCAGTCAGATCCAACTCATAAAGGCCCTTCCTTGGGTTTCTGAGGTGATCTCACTACAGAAGTAGATTGCCCAACCTTCCTTCCAAGGAGTGGCTGGTGAGTTTAAACCACCAGCCTTCTGGTTAACAGTCAAATGCACTACACCACTAGAGCTCCTATCTAGAATACAAGTTATCTGTTTCCAAAGTACAATAATAGAATAGGCACAAGGTAGATATTTCCATTGTAAATGAGATAAATTGAGTAACAGGCACCAAGCAAGTCCAAAACCCAGCAGAAAAAAAATACATTCGCTCTCAGGGCTTGAACATAATCATCTGTTCTCTGAGACCATCAGAACAGCGGCCCCACCATCCAGGATCTGAGTGCTGGCCATGCCCTCCAGATTCTGGGCAGAGACCCCTCTGCCCTGAGCTTCAGCTCCACATTCCAGGCCCACTGGCATAGTAATTCTGCTCCCTTGACTTTAGGTGATCCTATTCTCCCAGTTCCAGAGTGGCAATCCCACCTGTTCAGCACTGGATGGCCCCATTTTTCTGCCCCTTGGACATGGGAGCCCTACCACCTCAACTTTGGGCTGTGGATCCATGCTCTGGCACACCTTAATGGCACCCCCACACTCTAGAAACAAGTTGGCAACATTGAACAAGTTGAAACGTAGGAACTTAAACTGGCCCCACCCTTTGAGATTCAGGAATGCATGGCTCTACCCTTTGAAACAGAGAAAGTCCTGCTTCTCACGGTCCTCCCAACAGTTCGGCTGATCTCCAAGCTTCTTCAGGGATTGTACTTCCCTTTCCTTGGAGGATAACAGATATAGCTCTTTTGACCTCTTCTTGCCTTAGAATTCCAAGAGGTAGACAGTGTTTTTTCTTTTGTTCTTTCTGTTTCTTATGTTTCTGATGGGTTTTCTGCTATGATAACTGGTTAGGTCCATCAGTAACAGGTTTAGTTTCTTTAACAAAAGATATTATAGCCATGTCCTTGGTGGCTAGGTGGTACTAGGACACATATCTTTAGTTTGTTTGTACAACAGAATTTTCCCAAACTTTATGTTTTGTTTTCATTTTGCATAGTTCATTTTTAAGTCCATCTCTTTCCTCTTGCTTTTTATTATAAGTAGCAAGAAGAAACCATGTGGCCCCTTTAAGATCTTCCTTAGAAATCTCATCATCCACATATCTAAATTCATCACTTGCAAGTTCTACCATTCACCAAAAGTTAGAACATAAATCAAACAAGTTATTTGCCACTGAATACAAAGCACTGCCTATCCTCCATTGTTCAATCACACATTTATGATTTTCTTTTAAAGCCTCACCAGAGGGCAGAGACAAAATGGCATCCTGTTAACACCCTATATCCAATCACTCTACAAAGAGACTCAGAAAATCAATGGAAACAGATACAAATAATGATCCTGGAACTCTGAGTATCAAATGAGAAGATAAAGAATTAGATTGAGCACTGATTGGAAAGGGAGATGGAGCAAAGTCAGTGACTAGGGAGAGAGAAGAAGCAAGGACCAGTTGAAGCATCACCATTTTAAACTATAGAGGCATCAGACACAGATAACAACTTCACAGAATACATATGGCAATAAAGACACAGTGTACACAGAAATGGACGAGTACAAGGTGAGAAGAAGATGTTCTGGAGCTGGGAGAGGAACATATAGGGAAATGGTTCAGACTTCTAGGAACACAGGCAGTTGCAGAATGACGAGGGAGCCAGAGAAAGAAAGTGAAACAAGTGACCACCAGTGAACACTAGTGTTTTAGACTGAAGACCCACACAAGAGGAAAGGGTAGTTGGGGCAGTTGGAGAAGCTAGTCTCAGGGTGACCATTCACCTGAATCTGGGCAGAAGCTGGATAAATGACTGTCTGTGCCCAGAAGGGTGCCAGACACACAGAGTGAATTGCAACTGGAGAGCTTCATTCTCCACTCCAACAAGCACAAGTTCCCAGCTACTAGGGGTGAAATTTCTCCCCACCCACACCAAGCCAGTGGCTAGGGAAGTTCTGCTCCCATCTACCCAGATCTCCTGGCCACCTCCTCTGAAACCCAGTCACCCTCAGCAACACACTTCAAACAGACAGACCCTGGGGTTGTGGCTCCCCCTTCCTGTCTTTGTGTCACTGGCTAATCTTTCTCAAACGGAACACAAGAGGCACACACCTGCAGCCTCCTCTCACAGAAGGACCCACTCACATCAGATTTCATCCACCTCCAAGGGCACACACCTTGGTAGATCAGTGGATTGCACCACAATCACCTGCTCCCAGGGCTGCTGGCTGACCATAACTACAAAAGTCCTTCTTCTGCTGCTTCCTTATTTTCTCCTTACCTTTCTCACTGTTTTCCTTTTCTTTTGTCCTATTTTTCTTCCTTTTTATTTGTTCATTTCTCCTTCTTCCTCTTCTTTCATTTTTACCAATTGTCTTCTCATCTACCCTTTTTTTCTTTTCCTCTATTTTTCATCTTTTATTTAGAATTTTTTATTTTTCTTCTCTTCTTCTTTTCCATTTTATTCTTTTTCCCCCTGTTCGATCCAATGGGAGAAGAACATGAACTCTAATCAGCCATATCTACTGCATCAACCACCGCACTCAATGGGCGAGTACCACCACCAGCTCCTGTATCACTGGATCAATCACAAATGGTAGACAACATCTGTTTATCCCAACCACAGCTCCCCTTCATGACAGAGACCCCTGCCTCCATTCCCACCAGTTATTCCATCAACCCAGAGACTGAGGAGTGCCCCAGTGCTGCCAAGCTAACAACCAAAGAAGCACACCTGCTTCACCCATCCAGATCTACTGAAACAAAGCAAAACAAAATACCAGAGTGAAACAAACCAACACATAATGATAAAATTGAAAGAAAGAAAAAAAAAAACCAACTTCAGAATGTCTCAGAGATGACAACTTCAATTCCAACAAAGAAATAGGAGAAGATAGTGGAAGTATTTTGGTTACCCATTGCCACCCTAACAAGCATACCACAAATGGGATGGTTTGAACAAACAGGGATTTATTCTCTTATAATTCAGGAGGCTAGAAGTCTAAGTTCAAAATGCCAGCTATAGGGGCTGGGTGAAAAGCCCTTGACTTTGGGCTCCAGCTCTGCCTCTTTTTCCTGGTCCACCAAAGCTAGAGGCTTCTTTTAACTTAGACAGCTGTTGGCTGCTGAGACTGACAACCCCAAGGTTAACCAGTAAAATGACACAGTCCAAAGATTATGAAACAACATGGCAGGCCACTAATTCAAGTTCATTAATAGTCCCAAGATCATCAGACTACATGGCAGGCCATTGAGATGAAGACATGGCTACATGCAGAGTACAATCATGCTAAAAAGCTCCAGACCATTCCCAAAACTTCTCTTTATATACTGTAAGCAGACCACATCCCTAAAGCACATACTCAGCTACTCACAGCAGATTCCACCATGGAGATGATTACTAGTATCATCATAGGGAATAACTACAACAAGCTACCCAGCCACTTAAAACCAGGCCCAGCCAAGGTGACATACAACTTAATAACCATGGGAAGCAAGTGACCAAAATAAAGAAACAAGAAAATTTTCTGAGAAATGACAGGTAACAGAACTTCCAGATAAGGAATTCAAACATATACATAGAGGACCAGGTGGGCACAGGGCTCAGGGGCTGCTTTTTGCTTGGGGGCAGCTCTATGTTAAGGCCAGGGCCCGAGGTAGGTGGGCGTGGGACTCAGGGGCTGCTTTTCACTTGGGGGTGGTTCTATTTTAAGGCTGGAGCCCAAGGTAGACAGGTGCAGAGAGGTTATGAACAACTAAGGGAGATGAACTTCTCTGTCAATTTGTCATCCTTTGGTGGCTTATGTGTTGCTGTGAGGCTGAAGGCTATGCCACTAGTGTTGCAAAATGCCAACAGAGTCATTCATGGTGGACAGGTTTCAATGGAGCTTCTGGTCTAAGACAGACTTGGAAGAAGGAAGAGGCCATCCACTCCTCAAACAATTGACCAGTGAAAACCTTATGAATAGCAGTGAAACACTGTCTGATATATTACTGGAAAACTTTATGAATAGCCCTGAAACATTGTCTGACATAGTGATGGAAGACGAGCCTATATCAGGTTAGAAGGCACTCAAACTTTGACTAGGGAAGAGCTGATTCCTCAGAGTGGAGATGACCTTAATGATATGGATGGAGTAAAGCTTTCAAGACCTCCATTGGCTGATGCAGTATGACTCAAAACGAGTAGAAACAGATGTAAATGTCCATTAATAATTGAAACATGGAGTGCACAAAGTATGAATCTAGGAAAATTGAAAGTTGTCAAAATTGAAATAGAACACATAAAGATCAATAAGCTAGGCATTGTTGTTGTTGTTGCTGTTGTTGTTGTTGTTATGTGCCATCGAGTCAGACCCAACTCATAGTGACCCTCCTTGGGTTTCCAAAACAGTATCACTACAGAAGTAGATTGCCCAACCTTCCTTCCAAAGAGTGGCTGGTGGGTTTGAACCACCAGCCTTCTGGTTAGCAGTCAAGTGCCTTAGGCACTATGCTACCAGAACTTCCAAGCTAGACATTAGTGAGCTGAAATGGACTGGTTTTGACTATTTTGAATCAGATAACTATATGATCTACTATGTTGGGAAAGACAAATTGAAGAGGAATGGTGTGGCATTCATCATCACAAAGTTTTTCAAGATCTGTCCTGAAGTACAATACTGTCAGTGATAAGATAGTATCCATATGCCTACAAGGAAGACCAGTTAATACTACTATTGTTCAAGTTTACACACCAACCACCAAAGCCAAAGATGAGGAAATTGAAGATTTCTACCAACTTCTGTAGTCTGAAATTGATGGAACATGCAATCAAGATATACTGATTATCACTGGTAAATGGAATGCAAAATTGGAAGCAAAGAAGAATCATTGGCAGCTGGAAAATATGGCCTTGGTGACAGAAATAATGCTAGAGATCGCCTGATAGAATTTTATAAGACCAATGACTCATTCAATGCAAATATATTTTTTCAACAACATAACCAACAGCTATACATGTGGACTTCACAGATGGAATACACAGGAATCTGATTGACTACATCTGTGGCAAGAGGTGATGGAAAAGCTCAATATCTTTAGCCAAAACAAGGCCAAGAGTTGATTGTGGAATGGACCATCAATTGCTCATATACACGTTCAATTTGAAGTTGAAGACAATCAAAACAAGTCCATGAGAGCCAACATATGACCTAGATAATATCCTTCCTGAATTTAGAGACCATTTAAAGAATAGATTTGATGAATTGAACACCAATGACCAAAAACCAGAGAAATTGTGGGATGACATCAAGAACATCACCCATTAGGAAACAAGAGGTCATTAAAAAAACAATAAAGGAAAAAAAGACCAAAACAGATGTCAGAAGAAACTCTAAAACTTGCCCTTGAGTGGAGAGTAACTAAAGCAAATGGAAGAATTGACAAGATAAAAATGCTAAACAGAAGATTTCAAAGGTCAGGCTGAGAAGACAAAGCCAATTACTATAATAAAATTGCAAAGGCCTGAAGTTAAAAAAAACCAAAAAGGAAGAATACACTTGGCATTTCTCAAGCTTAAAAAACTAAGGGAAAAAAATTATGCCCCGAGTTGCAATATTGAAAGATTCTATGGACAATATATTGAATGATGCAGGAAACATCCAAAGAAGATGGAAAGAATACACAGAATCACTGTACCAAAAAGACCTGGTCAATGTTCATTCATTTCAGGAGGTGGCATATGGCCAAGAACCAATGGTATTTAATAAAGAAGTTGAAGCTGCACTGAAGGAATTGGTGAAGAACAAGGCTCCAAGAATTTACAGAATAGCCATACAGGTGTTTCAACAAATGTATGCCCCACTGGAGGCACTTCCTCAGTTATACCAAGAGATTTGTAAGACAGCTACTTGGCCAACTGACTGGAAGAGATCTGTATTTGTACCCATTCCAAAGAAAGGTGATCCCACAGAATGTGGAAATTATCAAATAATATCATTAATATCCCATGCAAGTAAAATCTTGCTGAAGATAATTCAAAAAGAGTTGTGACAGTATGCTGACAGGGAACTTCCAGAAATGCAAGCTGGATTCAGAAGATGTGGAATAAGGGATATCATTGCTGATGTCAGATGGATCTTAGCTGAAAGCAATGAATGCCTGAAAGATGTTTTCTAATGTTTTATTGACTATGCAAAAGCATTCGATTGTGTGGATCATTACAAATTATGGATAACACTGAGAAAAATGGGAATTCCAGAACACTTGATTGTACTCATGAGGAACCTGTACATAGATCAGGAGGCTGTCATTCGAACAGAACAAGGGGATACTTCATGGTTCAAAATCAAGAAGGGAGTGTGTCAAGGTTGTATCTTTTTACCATAGTTATTCAACTTGTATGCTGAGCAATTAATCCAAGAAGTTAGGTTATATGAAAAAGAACATGGCATCGGGTTGGAGGAAGACTCATTAACAACCTGTGACATGCAGATGACACAACTGTGCTTGCTGAAAGTAAGGATGTCCTGAAGCACTTACTGATGAAGATTAAAGATTACAGTCTTCAGTATGGATTACACCTCAATATAAAGAAAACAAAATCCTCATAACTGGTTGAATAAACAGCTTCATGATGGATGGAGGGAAGATTGAAATTGTCAAGGACTTCATATTACTTCATTCTACAATCAACACCAATGGAAGCAGCAGTCAAGACATCAGACAACGTACTGCATTGGGTAAATCTGCTGCGAAAGACCTCTTTCAAGTGATGAAAAGCAAAGATATCTCCTTGAAGACTAAGATGCACCTAATCCAAACCATGGTATTTCCAATTGTCTCTTATGTATGTGAGAGCTGTACAATTAATAAGGAAGCCTGAAGAAGAGTTGATGATTTTGAGTTGTGGTGTTGGAGAAGAATGCTAAGAATACCACGATCTGCTAAAAGGACTAACAAATCTGTCCCAGAAAATAGTGCAGCTGGAATGATCCTTGGAAGTGAGAATGGACAGACTTCATCTCACCTACTTTGGTCATGTTGTCAGGAGGCACCATTCCCTGGAGCAGGACAGCATGCTTGGTAAACTGGAGGGTTGACAGAGAAGAATGCCTTCAATGAGATGGATTGACACTGACTGCAACAATGGACTCAGATATAGCAAGAATGGTGAGGCTGGCACAGGATGGGGCAGGGTTTCATTCTGCTTTTCTTAGAGTTGCTATGAGTTGGAGATGACTCAATGGCACTTAACAACAACAACAACATATAGGACCTTCCAAGAGCTCAAGGGAACCATAAACAAAAGCAAGGAGAGGACATGCAATGACCTTGAAGAATTTAGGAAAACAACGCAAGAGAGAAATGACAAAACAAATAGACAATTAAAATTTACCCAAAAACAGCAATTAGAGTATAACATAAGAATTTTAGGGGTTGACAGCAAGAGAAATAGTTTGTGTGTGATTATAATTCTAGAACAAGAGAGGAAAAAAGAAAACAGAAAATTGTCAAAGACTTGATAGCAGAAATCTTCTCCAATATTATGAAAGACAAAAACAATAACAATATCCATTCAAGAAGCTCAATGAACCTCTCTTAGATTCCAAGAGAAAGTCACTCACCAAAATATATCATAATCAGTTTTTCCAAAATAAAAGACAAAGAAAGAATCTTGGGAGCAGCTCAGGAAAGACAAGATATTACTTACAAAGGCCAACCAAAAAGACTAAGCTTTGATTGCACAGAAACTATGCATGCAAGAAGGCAATTAGATGACACATACAAAATTTTGAGAGAGAGAAAAAACAAATTGCCCACCAAGAAATATATGCCCAACAAAACTATCCCTCAAATATGATAGTGTATTTAGGATATTCCCAGACAAATGGAAATTAAAAGGATTTGCAAAAAAACATATTATAAGAAATGCTCCAGGTAGTCCTTCAGAGAGAAAATCAACAATTTAAGACAATAATCTAAGATTAATTCATATGGCAACACCATGCAGAATCCAACCAAAAAAATAATTCTCAAAACTAAAATAAGCTTACAAAACAGAAAAAGACAAACCAGAGGCATCAATCTGTATATGACAAAAACTACATAGCAAAAAGAGGAAATGAATGGTATAAAACAGAACTTCCAAATGGTGAAGAAGTCAGGAAGGTATCAATCAACATAGAAAAAGACTGTTCCAGACTAAAGAAGATAAAAATTTATTACAGGGTAACCACATAGAAAATTAATAAGCTTTCTACCAAAATAAGAAAGAATTACTAACCAGAAGGCTGGTGGTTAGTAATTCCAACCACACCTCGGAAGGAAGACTGGGCAATCTACTTCTGTGGTGATACTGCCTTGGAAACCCAAGGAGGGGTTGCTATGAGTCCGGACTGACTTCACGGCAGTGAGTTTGGTTTGTTTTTTTAGTAAACACAAAATCAACAACAATATAGAAAAGGAAAAGAAAATCCAATAACAAAATGAACTCAACACTGAAAAAATATTTGGAACAAAGAAACCATCAACACCACAATAAACAATACAAAAGAATGACAGCATCAAATTCATACCTGTCAGTAATAACACTGAATGTGAATGGATTAAAAACACACCAGTCAAGACAAAGAGTGGCAGAATGGAAATAAATAAATAAATAAAACAAGACCTACCAGTATACTGCCTACCAGAGACTCACATTAGACACAAAGATGAAAATATATTAAAAATAAAGGGCTGAGGGAAAACAAACAAACAAACAAAATCAAGCTAATAGCAACCAAAAAGACAGGAGTGACAATATTAATTTCTGATAAAATGTACTTAAAGGAGAAAATCAGCATAAGGAAGGACATTATATGATGATAATAGGTCCAATCAACCAAGAGAGTACATAGCCATAATACCTGTGCACCCAATGAAAGATCTCCAAAATATGTAAAGGAAATATTAACTGAATTAAAAGGAGAAATAAACAATACTACAATACTATTAGAACACTTCAACACATCACCTTCAATGAAAGACAGAACAATTAGAAAGAAATTCAACAAATATACAGATCTGAGTAACACAATCAGCCAATCTGACCTCAGAGACATATATAGAACATGCCACCCAACACAACACAATACACATTCTTCTGCAGTGCATGTGGAACTATATCCTCTGAAGGAAGGTTGGGCAATCTACTTCCGTAGTGATACTGCCTCGGAAACCCAAGGAGGGGTCGCTATGAGTCAGGTGTGATTCAACAGCACATAACAACAACAACAAACTATATCATATTTTATGCCACAAAGAAAGCCTCAGTAAATTTAAAAACATCAAGGATCACAGGATCACAACACTATAAAATTAGAAATCAATAATAGGAAGACTAGGGGAGAAAATACAAACACACAAAACTGAATAACACCCTCCTAAAAACAACTGGGTAATAGAAGAAATAAAAATTACCTTGAAACAAACGAAAATGAAAACACAACATACTAAAATCTTTGGGACATAACTAAAGCAAGAATCAGAGGAAAATTTATAGCAATAAATGCACACATCAAAAAAGAAAAAAGAGCCAAAACTAACACCTTAACCAACCATCTCCAAAAATTGGAAAAAGAACAGGAAAAAGCCTACAGTCATCAGAAGAAAGGAAATAAAAAAGTGAACAAAAATTAATGAAGTTGAAAACAGAAAAACAATAGAAAGGATCAACAAGACTAGAAGTTGGTTCTCCAAAAAGATTAATAAAATCAGCAAACCACTGACAAATTTAACAAAGAAGAAGCAAATAACATGAATTAGAAATGAAATGGGTGATGTCAAAACAGAACAAATAGAAATAAAAATGGTGATATCAGGATACTATGAATATCTGTACTCCAACGAATTTGAAAATCTGGAAGAAATGGACAGATTTCTAGAAACACACTACTTGTATAAACTAACACAAATGGAGGTAGAAAACTTGAACCTATCCATCACAAAAGAAGAAACTGAACAGGTCAAAAACAACTATCAACAAAAAAAATATCCTAGCCTAGGGGCTTCACTAGAGAATTCTACCAAACATTCAAAGAATTGATACCAACCCTACTCAAATTATTCCAGATCATAGAAAAGAATGGAATCTCCCCATATTCATTTTCTGAACCAAGCATAACCCTGATACCAAAACCAGGCAAAGACACCACTAGAAAGGAAAACTACAGAGCAAGTAAATATCTTTCTGGTATTCTTTATTTTGAGCCAAGATCCATCTGACATCAGCAATGATATCCCTCATTCCAAGTCCTGTTCTGAATCCAGCTTGCATTTCTGGAAGTACTCTGTCAACATACTGCAACAACCGTTTTTGAATTATCTTCAGTAAGATTTTACTTGCATGTAATAATGATATTGCTCAATAATTTCCACATTCTGTGGGATCACCTTTCTTTGGAATGGGTACAGATAGGGATCTCCTCCAGTCAGTTGTCCAGGTGGCTGTCTTCCAAATCTCCTGGCAGAATTGAATGAGTGCCTCCAGGGTGGCATCCATTTCTTGAAACACCTCAATAAATGTCCCATCAATTCCTGGAGCCTTGTTTTTCACCAGTTCCTTCAGCACAGCTTTGATTTCTTCCTTTAATACCATTGGCTCTTGATCATATGCCATCTTCTGAAATGGATGAACATTGACCAATTCTTTTTGGTACAGTGACTGTGTATTCCTTGCATCTTCTTTGCATGTTTCCTGCATCATTCAATATTTTGCCCATAGAATCTTTCAATATTGCAACTTGAAGCTTAAATTTTTTATTCAGTTCTTTCAGCTTGAGAAATGCCAAGCATGTTCTTCTCTTTTGGTTTTCTAACTCCATGTCTTTGCACATTTCATTATAATAATTGACTGTCTTTTTGAGCTGCCCTTTGAAATCTCCTGTTCATTTCTTTTATCCTGTCATTTCTTCCATTTGCTTTAGCCACTCTTCATTCAAGGGAAGTTTGTCTTTTCTGACATCAATTTGGTCTTTTCTTCCTCTCCTGTCTTTTTCATAAACTTTTGCTTTCTTCATAAATGATGCTCTTGATGTCATCCCACAATTCTTCTGGTTTTCAGTCATTGGTGTTCAATGCATCAAATCTATTCTTTAGATGGTTTCTAAATTCAGGAGAGATATATTCAAGGTCATATTTTGGCTCTCATGGACTTGCTCTGAATGTCATCAACTTCAAGTTGAACTTGCATATGAGAACTGATGCTCTGTTCCACAATCAGTTCCTGGCCTTGTTTTCGCTGATGATATTGAACTTTTCCATCACCTCTTGCCACAGATGTAGTCGAATTGATTCTTGTGTACTCCATCTGGTGAAGTCCATGTGTATAAGCACCATTTGTGTTGTTGAAAAAAAGGTATTTGCAATGTATAAGCCATTGATCTTGCAAAATTCTATCATACACTTTCCAGCATTATTTCTATCACCAAGGCCAAATTTTCCAACTATAGGTGATTCTTCTTTGTTTCCAACTTTTGAATTCTGGTCACCAGTGATAATTAACACATCTTGATTGCATGTTCGGTCAATTTCAGACTGCAGAAGTTGATAGACATCTTCAATTCTCTCATCGTTGGCTTTGGTATGGTGTGTAAATTTGAATAATAGTAGTATTAATTGGTCTTCCTTTTAGGCATATGGATATTATCCCATCACTGGCAGCATTGTACTTCAGGATAGATCTTGAAACATTCTTTGTTATGATGAATGCCACACCATTCCTCTTTAATTTGTCATTCCCAGCATAGTAGATCATATGGTTGCCTTGTTCAAAATGTCCAAAACTGGTCCTTTTCAGTTCACTAATGCCTGGGATAGTAATCTTTATGCAATCCATTTCATTTTTGACAACTTCCAATTTTCCTAGATTCATACTTTGTACATTCCATGTTCCAATTACTAATGGATGTTTGCAGCTGTTTCCTCTTATTTTGAGTTGTGCCACATCAGCAAAAGAAGGTCCCGAAAGTTCTGCTTTATCCGTATCATTAAGGTTGGCTCTACATTGATAGGGCAGCTCTTTCCCAGTTGTACCCTGAGTGCCTTCTGACCTGAGGGGCTCATCTGACACTGTATCAGATGATATGAGCTACTCATAAAGTTGTCCAGTAATATAACGGTTTCACTGCTACTTATAAGTTTTCATTGGCCAGTTCTTTGAGAAGTGATAGCCTCTTCCTTCTTCCGAATCTGTCTCAGTCTGGAAGCTCTGCTGAAAGCCGTCCACCATGGGCAACCCTGCTGGTGTTTGAAACATTGATGGCTCAGCCTCCAGCCTCACAGCAACACTCAAGCCATCACAGTACGACAAACTGACAGACAAGTTCATTTCCCTTAGCTTCCTGCCTGGGGGCACTTCCTCTTACCTGTTCCAGCTGTCAGCCAGCTGCTGCTTCATGCCTGGGGTGTCTCTCCCACTTACTTGATGGCCAGAACAGGTGAGCAGGAGAGAGATCCTAGGCAGGAAGAAACAGCCAGGGCCAACAGTCAGAACAGGTAAGCAGGAGAGAGACTCCAAGCAGGAAGCAACAGGAACAGGTTTTATATAGACTGATGGAATCCCCAGAACTATGGCCCTGAGACACTCTTCAAGCCTGGTACTGAAATCACCCATGTGGCTCAACTTTCAGCCCAACAATAGACAGAAATATAAGGTGAATAATAACTCCATAGAACAACCGTACAAGATCAAAAGGGCAGCATTTGCCCAGGGATAAAGCTCAGAAGGCTGGAAAGGAAAGAACAAAGGGAAATGGGAAACACAGGGAGGAAGGAGGAAGAGTGCTGTTACATTGTGGGGATTGCAGTCAATGTCACAAAACAAAATGTGTACGGACTGTTGAATGGAAAACAAATTTGCTCTGTAAACTTTCACCAACATTACAATAAAAAGTGAAAAATAAATAATATATTGTGGCAACTAATGATTCTATTTTACTTCCATGAGGGTTGTTTTATTAATCATTAGCCTGGACATAAACTGCAACATTTGTCTCCCAAGCAATGTGCACTCTTGACGTCCCTGTTCAGTTTTTCTATTCTTGTTTTAATATTTTAGCCTGGTTTTACAGGTGTCATCCCTGTGGCTGCATAGCTTAGTTATCAGTCAATAATGTAGGCTGATGTGGTGTTCAAACACCTAAAGCCCATAAAGCTTACTCTCATTAGTTATCAATTTGTGTTATGGATTGTTGTGATGGTTAGTGTTATGTGTCAACTGGGCTAGGCAATGATTCTTGTGATTTGGCAGAAGTTATGTATTCACCTTCCATTTTGTGAACTGATATGAGTGACCAATCAGTTGAAAAGGGAGTTTCCCTGAGGGTGTGGCCTACCTCCAGTATATAAAAGGATGTTCTGGCAAAGCTTGTTCTCTTTCAGCATCACACTCTTCTCATCATCTGACCTCTGGTTCTTGGGACATAAGCCTGAAGAGGTCTTCAGCATGCCACCTGCCTGCAGATTTTGGGTTCATCAGACCCTCAACTCTGAGTCAGCAGAGGTCTTCATCCTGCCGCCAGACCCATGGATTTGGGACTTGCCAGCCCTTACAATTGTATGAGCCATTCCCTTGAAGTAAACCTCTCCCTATATATATACTTCACTGGTTTTGTTCCTCTAGAGAACCCAGACTAAGACAGTTGAGAAGAACATTCCAAGTTGCAGCTAGTTCTTAAGTCCTCTTTCACTTTTACTTTATGCCGGGATCTCTCTTGAGTATCCCCTGCACATGCTTGTGGTTTCCCAGTAGACCAGGGATGTAAGGAGAGCTTATCTCTGCCCTTCTATGACTTTGTTTTCCAAGATTTCCCCATTAAAATTCTTGCTAATCTTCTGTTCACTCTAACTAGGACCAAAACTTGGGCAAGCAAAGCTTGCTTATCACTTTGAGTGATAAAGCTGTGAGCTTTTGCCTCCTGCCCCAAGTTGATCTGCTCTTTGAAAATAAAGCTGCTGGGTTTTCTTGCCTCCACACTATTAAAACTGTCTTCTCTCCAACTGAGCTTGAATATGAAAAAGATGGAGCAGTCCCAAGCAAAAAGGCCATAGATTTCTGCTGTTCTTACCCAAAGCTCCACAGTTTTTGTTTTGCTTGTTTTTAAGAATACATGCTTTACAAATTGCGGTCTACAATTTTTTTTTCCATTTTACAATTTTCCTTTTACAGTGTAGTCTAGTTTACCATTGTTTGGGCTGACCGCCTTCATCAACTTCTTCATGCTAACATACTTGGAACTACCTCTAGGCCAGTCTTTTTTTAAATTACTAAGAGTGACATCACTAGTGTGCATGTCACATCTGGTCTATATGATTCATACACTCTGACTTGCCATTGGAAGGAAGATAATACTTTTACAGACAAAGTCCACTTCCACAGCACAAGCCACGTTAGCTTACTTGAGCATGACTCTAGCACCAGTCCTATGTGTGCCCACCTGCAGAGATTACATACTAAGCTCTCAATCTGATCCCAATGAAATTTCCCTCATTATATTTGGGATCAGGAGACAATTGCTTCCTGTGTATACGCACTCTTCTCATTTAGTGGGACAGACTCAACAAGATAGCTCTCCAAAGAAATCCTCTGCACAAATTCCTCTCTTTGTGCCAAATAACTGGATTGTTTTTAGAACCTCAATGTGGCTGTAGAGTAAATCTAAATAGTGGCCTAATTTACAATTCACTTTAGAAGGTGGCATCTGTTTTCTTTTGCCTGAATTGAAATAGAAAAAGGAAGAGTTCCGTTTTAACATCCTGTTACAGGAGAGATCTAATGAAAGATTTGCAAATTCATAAGTTGAGATTGGATGGCAACAAAAAATACAATAACTTGGGGTTTGTTTACTGAGGGTTTATGTAATCCAAAAGGAAAGTAATTCTCCTTCTCATTTAGGCAGCTTCAATTTAGTGCCTCCTTGGAAAGAAATTGAAATTCTCTTTTTCTTGTGGAAGAAGGCAGAGGCCTTCATATGCTGCTCATGCAGACAGCTAATTAAATGAAACAAAAGCTACCCCAAACATGGAAAGTTTCATTAAGAGGCCCCAGTGGGTGATTCAAGCAATTATGCCTGTCAAGAGGAGATATTATAGGAAGAATGTTGTGTTCAGAGAGCACACAGTGTTATTAGTGTTATATTTTGACAGCCTGAGACATGAGAGCATCTCTTAATGTATCAGTGCCCTTAAGAAGATCAAAGGAGAAGAAGCCTTTATCACAAGTTAAAAGAGATTTAAGAATGGCAGTTTGTAAAGAAGTAAATAAACAATGGATTATTAGGATGTAGTCATTCCTGTCTTTAATTTTATTCACTTAGCAATTTTATTCCCTTGACAATTAATTAATTAGTCACAGACAAAAGTCATATCTGTTGGAAGAAAATAGTTCAGTACCACCAATGTTGGTGGAGAAAGCGTTGTTTACTGAATGACGTCTTCAGCTTCCCTAGGGGTATCTTCAATAAGAAAAAAAGACTTCACACAAACAATCCTGTGTATGGATGGGATTGCCCACGCACAGCAAGCACGTTTAATACACACGTCTAGGAATTCACTGGCTGTTTGGGTATTTTTGGCATCAACTGAAAGCATTAAGTGTTCTGTTAGAAAGTTACTTTTCAAGGTCTCAGTTTCTGCACCTGAATGAGAGAATCCAACGAAATCAGATAGAAAGCTGCATTTTCCTGCCAAATCTGAATACTAGCAACTGCCTGAGTGGCATGAAGAAAGGGGTTTTGAGGCTATCAATGGGCTTAGTGGAAAAGTGTGCTCTAATTGATAATCATTGTCTTCTATGGTCAAAGACTGGGAGAGTGGTAGATTCTATTGCAGTTTGGCCACACTGGACAGTGTGCCTAAGGCCTTTGTTTACTTTAACATCCTATGGTGCTACAACTCTATGTCATGGTCTATGTTCTGTCTCCTAGAGCAAGGCGGTCCAGTTCATCCGCAGAAAGAAATCCACTCCACAGAGAATCAAGGATGAAACAGGATTCATCTTTTTGTAGGTCAGTCATTCATTTATATGAAGGGCATTGGAGAAAGAATGGACAGAAGTTCCCTTACATCCTTAATGCTAGACATGTCTTTCATGGGTCAAGTATTTTCCCTACAGTTTATATGCAATCATTCTGGGGGAATTAACTCACCACATTAAAATGTGGTTGAATAATAACAATCAAGCCATACATTTTTATTGTGATTTTCCCTTTATAAAATGCTTTTGTATTCATTTTCAAATGAATTGTTTTTATTACACAGCAACCCTGTAAGGCAAATATCCTTATTCTTATTTCAGTGGAGGAACTTGATGCTTAGTGAGGTGAAGTAAACTGCTTGCCCAAGACTCCCTGGATAGAGATGGTAAGTGTAAGAGATAGGACCTTAGCCCAAAATACTTAACAGCAAGTCCAGAAATTTTTATACCACATCTAGTCCTTTTCAGAAATAGGTTTCAGTAGGAAGATAAGACACAACCTAAGAGTAGTAGGTATTGCAAAAGGGGCCGCTGGTGGTGGTGGATTAGGATATTTAGGGAAAAGAAGGAAAATCAAACTCCCAAGCTGTGCATTATTGACTCCCACATTTGTATTGCAACATCCTCTCCCCCGATATCAAAGCTCATGTAACCACTCACCACCTGCACATCTCCATGAAGAAGGCGACCAGACTTCCCAAAGTAACATAGTCAGAAGAGAACTCTTGATGGTCACCCTACCCTCCAACCCTGCCCAAATCTCTCCTTGCACAATTTCTACATACCGTTACATGGCACAGCCTTTCCCCTAGTTGTTCAAACCAAAATACAGGAGCTGTTTTCAACAGCAATTAACAACAACAAAACATTAAGGGTGGTTGGGAGCATTTGCCAATTTTTAAAAATATAAGTTGCTATGGTAGTTTTCCATTATTATAAAAGGGCAGTATTAACTAACACATTCCCATCCAATTAAGGCCATGGTCATCTCCAACCCTCTGACCTTTCCAGTTATACATATAGGGATAAATAAAAACACACTACCCATATATCAGGAATCCCTGGGTGACACAAACAGTTAAGTGCTCAACTACTAACTGAAAGGTTAGCGGTTTGAACCCAGCCAGAGGCACCTCAGAGGACAGGCCTGGTGATCTACTTCCAAAATGTCACAATCTTGAAATCCCATGAAGTAGTTTTACTCTGCTCACATGGGGTTACCGTGAGTTTGAATTGTCTTGACAACAACTAACATCAACAGAAACTATTATATCAATACTACTAGCCTGCACTATCCATTACGGCAACCACTAGCCACATGTCAAGAGTTCAATAGCTACACATGGTTAGCAGACTTTCAAATAGAATAAGGCAGATATAGAACATTTTGTTATTGAAGAAATTTGTATTGAACAGCACATAAGAGAAGGCAAAAGCTTTTAAAACTTTGCCATGTAGACTTCCAAACACTTCTAAGAAAATGCAAGCACCATTATCACCCTATTGGAAAACTTCCATCTTCTCTGGTCTCCCTCTGAGTCTCATTTATTCTCTTTTTCCAGAACTTGATGATCTTTACTTCCTTTCTTAATTACCAGACTGTGCCTTTGCCCTGTTTGATGCTTTCCCAGTTTGCTGGGTTGATACTCTGCTTTTTTTTTTTTTTTTTCTTTTTCTACAAATTATTTTTAACAATTAATTTAGTGAACACTTACTGAGTTGTCTAACTCAACTTTTCTGGAAATTATCTCCTTCACTGGTATCCACAGGTTTATCCCAGGAGTTGCCACATTCCTAGTCTATTGGCTCCCCAGTCTCATTGGGTACCTTAGGAAGGTGGGCAATCAGAATATCTCTTGGGAATTGTGAAAGCAATCCCTTGGCCTGAGAGAGCAGGAGTTCTCTTTCCTACTGGGTCACTAATCTGCAATAAATAACTGTTACTTGGGAGCAGTGGGTGCCTGCCATTTTCTACCCGGCCATGCAACTAACAAGAAACAGTGAGAGAGAGAGAGAGAGAGAGAGAGTAATGAAGCAGTTGGAGAGAGAATGGAAATGGGGAAACGAGAGATGGGAAAAGGATCTTCTGGTTTCCCTGTGGCACTCTAACCTTCATTATTGCTCCTAAAGTCCAACTTTGCAGAAGATCATTCTGCAAATTCAACGATTTAGTCCATTATCCCTCCAATACATTTTCCTTTTTTGTTTAGAGTAGTTTGAATTTCTTCTCTGTTATTTGCAAATGGGATCAATATAAGTTATAATCAAGGGAGTCTGTAAGTTGCCTCTTTAGGCCCTTTCTCTCAGAGCATCACACTCGATCATCCAGCCCTCTTTCATTGCTAGGTGGCACAAGGTGTGCAATGGCAAAGAGCTAAGCTCTTGGAAAACAATGAAGCCACACAGGCATAATAATGTGCACAGTAGGGTAGACTTGTTTTTGAATGCATTAACTCAAGTAATAATGCTCACTTCACAAATCCTAAAAGGAAAATGTGAAAGGTGAAATAGGAGTTAAATCATTAAAGTTCCACAATTCTTTTTTTTTTTTTTTCCAGAAATAGGATAAACTAAATTCTTATGTTTTCACTCATTCATTATTTATTTATTTATTCAATAAATATGGATTGAACATCTTTTATATGTTGGGTACTATGGAAAACACTAGAGTTTCTAACAATTTTCAAAGATTAAAATTTGGACTCATATAACTATAAAGTGAATATATGTCAAAGATTTTATTCAACTCATTAACTAAGGAACTGTTGGAAGATAATAACCAAAAAATCCAAAGTCACTGCTGTTGAATCAGATCAGACTCATAGAGACCTCTCCTTGGGTTTCCAAGGTGGTATCACTATAGAAATAGATTGCCCAACCTTCCTTCCGAGGAGTGGCTGGTGGGTTTGAACCACCAGCCTTCTGGTTAGCAGTCAAATGCCTTAGGCACTGTGCCATCAGATCTCCTGTTGGAAGGTAACTGTCCCTATATTTCTTAGTATTCCTATACAGTGTGGGCCTCCTAGGAATGGAAATTTACATGCTATGAAAATAGAGAATGTTTCCTTTTTTTTTTCTCCAGAACTATTTGCTTTTCACACTTTAAGGGTATTAGACATGGAGCTGCTTGTCTTCTTTATGATGGAGGCATCTGCACTTATTCAAAGAGTAATAAAATCTGTCTCATCCCCTCTAGCCGAATGTTTACTAAGCATCATTCTTTCTCTGAGAGAGGATTTGTTTACATTCCAGAGCGAAAGATGATCTCTCTCTCTTTCATTAGAAAGGAAGGCAGAGTAGATATTCCAGCACCTATATAAACCCCAAGAGTCATTATTCTGGAGTTCTCGCCTGTGGCACAACCCCACTCAACGCACAGGTGTAACTATCTGGCTCTCATTGCATCACCCAGTGGGGCCAGGCAGTGGAGGGTGGGGACCAGCACAATGCTATCATTGCCATAACTAGCCAAAGTGTAATAATCTTATTCAGAGGTCTGGTGTTTCTGCAAGTAACTTAACATCTCAGACCTTTCACAGTTCCTGAATGAACAGGATATAGTAAAATGTTAAAACTTAGTTCAAAGGAGGATTTGGAAATATATGTGTGTGTATACACACAGTCACGAATGTTAAAATGAATCTGCTAGTAGATATAAAGTTGAGGGCAATAAAACATAATGTTTGGAGGATTATCTTTTCTCTAATGTATAACCTCACACCAAAAAACCAAACTCACTGCCATCGAGTCACTTCTGACTCATAGTAACCCCCTTTGGGTTTCCAAGGTGGTAAATCTTTATGGAACTACATCGCCCAGTCTTGCATCCACAGAGTGGCTAGTGGGTTTGAACTGCCAGCTTTCTGGTTAACAGTCAAATACCCTAGGCACTACGCCATCAGAGCTCCTAGCAGGCTAAACTATTTTGCATTTCTATAGACAAGAATATGTTGCACAAATATCAATGTTCTAAGGAAGGTTGGACAATCCTACTTCCGTAGTGATACTGCCTCGGAAACCCAAGGAGGGGTCGCTATGAGTCGGGGCCAACTCGACGGCACATAACAACAACAACAACATAGACAAGAATATGTTGCACAAATATCAATGTTCTATAACTAAACTACATGTACAGAGTTATAATTATTACTCAGGAGAAAGATAAGCAAAGATTCAAACCCTTATAAAATCAGATAATCTTTGGAAAGAGCACTAGTCAGTGCCCACCGCTTCCATGAAAGGATATTCAATAACTTTCAAAAAGTCATTTTCAAGTTCAGAAAAATTTTCCTGATGGGATAAAAAGACAAAACTGGACATGATACTGACTTTATGAAATTTACAGTCTCATGAAAGAGATAGATATTCATCAAATAATCAAAAAATAGTTGAATAATCACAAATTGACAAAGATATGATATATAGTATACAGTGACACGTGTCTTGAGAAATCTGATATGGTTAAGGGGCAGAAAGTGATCTTTAGCAAAAAATGTCACAGATCAAATCTTTATATAAAATAATTTACTATTAAATTGTGATTAAAATTTAAAATGTCATACATAATTCTAAAGGTACCAAGTGATATGCAATAAAAAGTAATTGTCCCAAACACTCCTAAACCCCAGCCACACTTTTCCTCTCCTAGAAGGAACCAGTTTCATCAACCCTTGCTAATATATTCTTCCAATATACTCTAGGGTTATACATACACATAAATGCATACAGGTGTATATATGCATGCTTTTTACATAAGTAATAGCATTCTGTATCCATTGCTCTGTGTTGCTTCTTTTTCATTTAATGAGGTATCTTTGAAATTACATGTATCTTTTTCTTTATAATGGCTGAAAATTACCTATGGAAAGGATGAACTATAATTTTTTAACCAGTTGCACAATTTTTTAATTGAAGAAAAATATTTATGAGTATAGTAACTGTCAGTTTGTCACACTGTGGTGCGTGTTACTGTGATGCTGGAAGCCATGTTACTAGTATTTCAAATCCAAGTAGGGTCACCCTTGTTGGACAGATTTCAGCAGACCTTTCAGACTAAGATAGACTAGGAAGAAGGCTGTGGCAGACTATTTCTGAAAAAATTGGCCACTGACAACCTTATGAATTGCATGAAACATTGTCTGAGATAGTGGTGGAAAATGAGACCCTCATGTTGGAAGGCACTCAAAATCCTCAAAGCAGAGTCAACCCTAATGATGTAAATGGAGTAAAGCTTTTGGGACTTTCATTTGCTGATATGGCATGACTCAGAATGAGAAGAAACAGCTGCAAACATCCATTAACAATTGGAACATGGAATGTATGAAGAATGAATCTAGCAAAATTGGAAGTTGTCAAAAATGAAATAGAATGCTAGAAGATAGATTCTAGGCATTAGTAAGCTGAAATGGACTGGTGTCAGCAATTTTAATTCAGACAGTCATCTGGTCTACTAGCTGGGAATAACAAATTGAAGATAAACTACATTGCAGGAAGAGATAAACTCATTTACAATCCTATGTCTCTAACAAATGTTGCATTTAACAGAATTCCTTGGTAGAAGAAAAGAACTACCCATATAATGAGAGTTTTCCTTTAAATTGTTTTTAAACAAGTTTAAAACCACTTAAACTTTGAAATACATGCATCCTATTCTTCTGAACCAAGGGCACTAAACATGTTGCTTTTGTACTGGAGAAAGAATAAAGGGACATGAGGGTTTATGCCCCTGTACTCAATAGAATAAATTGGGTTTTGTTTTGGTCTAGGTTTGCTATTTTACTACTTTTCTTGCTGTCAAGCTCTTGTTTTTTGTTTTGTTTTGTTTTGTTTTTTGTTTGTTTGTTTGTTTTTTCCTTATAGTGCAATTAGTGACTTTGTTTTTACTACTTCAAGTTTTTTATCCTTTGCTACTTACTCACTCTCTACTGATAAAACCAAAAAAAAACATGCCTGTTGCCGTCAAGTCAATTCTGACTGAAGGCAACTTCATGTGTGTGGTAGTTAAGGTTGGGTGCCAACTTGGATGGGTCTGGTTCTGAGTGGCTAGGCAGCAGGATGTAGTATTCCCCATGTTGAGACTGGTAATCAGCTGCATGGTGGAATCTACTGTGAGCAGGTGAGTTGCTGCTTTAGGGATGTGGTCTGCTCCCAGTATATAAGGAGAAGCTTTAGGAATGGTCTGTAGCTTTTGGCACTCTTGAATCCAGCATGTAGCCGAGTCATTATTCAGCAACCTGACATGTTGTCTGCTGATCTTGGGACTCTTAATGGACTTGAATCAATGGTCTACTGTGTGGTTTAGTAATATTGGGACAATGCCTTTTTACTTATTGACCTGGGGTTTGTCAGCATCAGCAGCCAGCAGCTGCCTGAATAAAGAAAGCCTCCAGCTTCAATGGGCCAGAATCAAGAAGCAAAGTTGAAGCCCAAGGTTGAGGGGCTTTCACCCAGCCCCTAGAGCTTGGCACTTTGAACTTGGACTTCTAGCCTCCAAAACTGTAAGAGAATAAACTCTTGTTTGTTAAGGCCATTCTACCTATGATATTTCTGTTAGAGTGGCACAAAGTAATCAAAACAATATGTTACAGAATAGAACTCTTCTATAGGGTTTTCTTGGCCATAATTATTGTAGAAGCTGATTGCAAGATCTATCTTCTACAGCACTGCTGAGTAAGTTCAAATCACCAACCTTTAGATCAATAGATGAGAGAAAACTGTTTGTACCACCTGAGGATCTTCTCTACTGATACAAGCTAATAAAAGTAATAACCCAACACATTAAAATTGTATATAGCATAAAAGTAAATAGGTTCTGAGTGAAAATATGAATTACACTCAATGAATTTTAGTTTTTTAACATATATTACCAATATTAATCTTGGATTTAAAAGAGTATGTTTTAAACATTTTTTCAGAGATTTTAAAAATAAATTATTTTCCTCATGGAAATCTAAAAATTACCAAAAAAAAAGAAAATTCAAACAAGCACAGTGCCATTTACTAGTGATTGTTTGATTTCATATCCCAAAAGAGGTAGCATTCAGGTAGAGTAGTCATCCTATATCTGTTACTGCTCAATGCCTAAGGCACTTGACTGCTAACCAGAAGGCTGGCAGTTCATACCCACCAGCCACTCCTCAGAAGGAAGATTGGGCAATGTACTTCTGTAGTAATACAGCCTCAGAAACCCAAGGAGGGGTCGCTATGAGTCAGATCTGACTTGACGACAGCGAGTTTGGTTGGTTTGGAAGACAGGTCTAAAGAAGAAGGCTCTCCAACTGAAGCAAAATATACCTCCTCTCTCCTGTAGTTTACAATTTTACATCTTTCAAAAAAATTGGATCAGATAATAATATGGCCTACTTTGTCCTGAATGACAAATTGAAGAGGAATAGCATGTCATTCACTGTCAAAAGAACATTTCAAAATTTATATTGATGTACAATACTGTCAGATAGGATAATATCTATATGCCTACAAGGAAGACCAGTAAACACAAGAATATTCAAATTTATACATCAAATATTAACACCAAAGATGAAGAAATTGAACATTTACTGACTTATTAAGTCTGAAATTGATCAAATATACAATCAACATGCACTGATAATTACTGGGGATTGGAAAGTGAAGATTGGAAATAGAACAAGGATCAGTCATTGGAAAATATTGCCTTGGTGATAGAGAGATGCCAGAGACACATGAAAGAATTTATAAGACCAATGACCTATTCATTAAAATTACC
>NW_006921813.1:5436412-5438368 GCF_000298275.1 Orycteropus afer afer | reverse complement strand
ATAATGAAATGTGCAAATACCTGGAATTAGAAAACCAAAAGCAAGAACATGCTCATCATTTCTCAAGCTGAAAGTATTGAATAAAAAAAAAAAATCAAGACTGGAGGTGCAATATTGGAAAGTTCTATGGGCAAAATATTGAATGATGCAGGAAACATCAAGAGAAGATGTAAGGATTATACAGTCACTATACTAAAAAGAATTGGTCAACATTCAACCATTTCAGGAGGTAGCAAATGATCAAGAACTAATGGTATTGAGGGAAGTAGTCCAACCTGCACTGAAGGCATTGATGAAAAACAAGGTTCCAGGAATTGACAGAATACTCACTAAAATGTTTCAACAAATAGATGTGACACTGGGAATGTACACTTGTCTATGCCAAGAAATTTGGAAGACAGCTACCTAGCCAACTGACAGGAAGAGATTCATGTGTGTGTCCATTCCAAAGAAGGGTGATCCAACAGATTGTAGAAATTATTGAACAATATCATTAATATCACATGCAAGTAACATTTTGCTGAAGATAATTCAAAAATTGTTGCAGCAGTATATTGACAAGAAACTGCCAGAAATCCAAGCTGGAGTCAGAAGAGGATGGGAAATGAAGGATATCATTGCTGATGTCAGATAAATCTTGGCCGAAAGCAGAGAATACCAGAAAGATATTTACCTGTGTTTTAATAACTATGCAAAGGCATTCAACTGTGTAAATAAAAAAAAAAATTATGGATAACAGTGTGAAAAATAGGAATTCCAGAGCACTTAATTGTCCTTACACAGAACCTGTACATAGACAAAGAGGCAGTCGTTCCAACAGAAAAAGGGGATACTGCATGGTTTACAATTAGGAGAGATGTGTTAGGGTTGTGTCATTTCACCATACTCATTAGCAATAATTGTGAAGATGAACAGACCAGGCTGTGTTCCTTTCTGTTGTATATGGGGTCTCTATGAGTCAGAATGGACTTGATGGCACCTAACAACAAAAACAGTGGTAACTTGAACTAAAAGTTACCTGGTTACATATTTCATATATAAAATTCATTTGGCCCAGCTTATAATTACTCATCATGATTTTGAAAAGAGTATTGGATTTATTTCTAAAAATACTGGTACCACTCTTGGCTCCATTACTTATTAGGTGTAAGACCTTGGGAAACTGCTTCAGTTCAGTTGCTTCAACAAATTGGAATAAAAAGTGCCTGCTCAATTTATTTTAAGGGTGTGGCAATGATACATATTCATTGGTTCATTGATTATCCTTTTAATAATTTATTTTCTTTTTGTTGTTGTTGAGAATATACACAGCAGAACATACTTCAGTTCAACAATGTCTACATGTACAATTCAGTGACAACAATTACATTCTTTCAGTTGTGTAACCATTCTCACCCTTCTTCTAGTTGTTCCTCCCTCATCAAAATAAGCTCATTGCCCCCTAAGTTTCCTGTCTTATCTTTCAAGTTGTTGTTGTCAATTTGATCCCATATTTATAGATCTGAAAAGAGCACAATCTTCAAGGCAGACCAGCTTTACTGGTTAAGCTAAGTTATTGTGTGTTTTTAAGACCTCAGGGGGTAGTTTTTGAAGTTGGTCCCAAACAGTCTTAGTAAGTAGACCACATAGGACTCTCCTTGAGATGCACCTTCCCTGCACATTCGACCACACACACACATGCTAAGCAAAGCATGTCACCCATTAATCTGGTTATTAATTTTAACTTTGCAAGTAAAATTTTTGAGGGTGAAGGTACACAGCTTGACCAAGGTAAATAAAGTCACTAAGATGTACACAAGGTAAAAAGACCTCTTGGTAATTGCTATGGCATATATAGTAGGAGCTTTGGTAGCATAGTGCCTAAGGCACTTGACTGCTAACCAGAAGGCTGGCGGTTCAAACCCACCAGCCACTCCTCAAAAGGAAGGTTGGGCAATCTACTTCCGTAGTGATACC
>NW_006921813.1:5428440-5434197 GCF_000298275.1 Orycteropus afer afer | reverse complement strand
TGGTCATGTTGTCAGAAGGGACCATTCCTTGGAGAAGGATGTCATGCTTGGTAGGGTGGAGGGTCGAAGAAAGAGGGGGAGGCCTTCAACAAGATGGATTGACACAGTGGCTGCGATGATGGGCTCAAGTATAGCAGGGATTGGGCTGGCGCAGGATCGGGCAGTGTTTCGTTCTGCTGTGCATGGGATCGCTATGAGTCAGAAATGACTCAACAGCACCTAACAACAACAACAACAGCTATAAGTCTCCATTTTTTGATGTATTGTAAACCCTAGCCTCCATGCCTGTTTAGGGTGGTATGTATCTTGAGTCCTGCCTTGCTGGAGGGTGTGACTCAAGTCACCAACCTTAGTTTCCTTGAGGATATACATATGAAAGTTCTGGGAAAGTTCACTCTCTTTTGTGCTGGATCTTGCCTTTGGTTCATCAGCATCTCACTGCTGGACTTGAAACAGCAGCCAGTTGTCTGATGTGCCAATTTGGGTGCATGAGCTGCAACAACATGAATAAGGAGAATCCTCAAGACCCATGGATTTGGGACTTGTCATACTCCCAGCCTCTACCATTACCTGAGCAATTTCCTTGGCAGTTTGTGAGTTCTGTGACACATTACAGCAAAATATAGAACCTTAAGACAGGAGAGAGAATACCGAGGGGAGGAGGAGGAGTTGATGTTACAGATGATGGATTGATAACAGCAGTTAGGAGAAGTTGGACATTTGGGATGTCTTTAGCCTCCATCTTTATACAGACCAGCCTTGTGCTGATCCTTCTAAAAGAAATTACTCAAGCAATTGTAAAGTGAAATGAAATTCTTGACAACTTCGATATTTTCTCTGTTTATCCTGAAGTTGTTCCTTAGTCCAGTTGTGAGGACTGTTGTTTTCTTTATGTAGAGGTGTAATCCATACTGAAGTCTATAGTCTCTGATCTTCATCAGTAAATCCTTCAAGTTCTCTTTGCTTTCAGCAAGCAAGGTTGTGTCATCTGGACATCACAGGTTGTTAATGAAGCTTCCTCCAATCTGGATGCTGAATTTTTCTTCATATAGTCCAACTTCTCAAATTATTTGCTCAGCTTACAAATTATATAAATATGGTGAAATGATGCACTGCTTACACACAGCTTTCTTTATTTTAAACTATGTATTATCCCCTTGTTCTGTTGGAACAACTGCCTCCAGGTCTGTGTACAGGTTCTGCATGAGCATATTTAAGTGTTCTGGAATTCTCTTTCTTCTCAACGTTATCCATATTATTATGATTCATAGAGTCAATGCCTTTGCATAGTCAATAAAACATAGGTAAGTATCTTTCTGATATTCTCTGTTTTTAGCCAAGAATCATCCAACATATGTAAGTATAGGTGTGTGTATGTGATATGTATATATATGTGTATATATATAGGTATATGTATATGTACATGCATGCATATATATTATAAAGCACACAGAGGGCACAGTTAAGCTTACTGCTTTGACATAACCAAACAACTTGAGGGACTAGTTTTCTGGGTTTGATGGCTTAGGGCCATAGTTTTGTGGTCAACTCAGTCAACCTGCATAACATAGTTCATAAAGTTTATGTTCTACATTCTAGTTTTATGCAATTGGTGGGATCAAAATAGGAGATCATGAATAGAGTGGGAAGAAATGTGGAACAAAACTCAAAATCATTTAGAAAAAAATACCAGACTTACTGGTCTGATACAGACTGGTGAAATCCCTGAGACTACAGCCCCTAGTTACTCTTTGGGCCAGGAATTGAACTCATTTCCATGGCTTCCAGCAAAACAATAGACAGGCATGTAAGGTGGACATTACACCAGGTAGGTGCACTGCTTACAATGATTAACTGTGGAAGATCAGAAGGGCAGAATTTGCACAGGGAGATAGTTTGGGGACAGGAATGCATAGGAAAGAAGGACTCAGGAAAAAGGCAACCACAGGGAGGAAATGGGAAATGAGCTGTTACATTGTGGACATTGCAATAAAGTCATGAAACAAAACATGCATGAAATGTTGTATAGAAAATGAATTTGCTCTGAATGCTTTCACCCAAATCACAGTTTGGAAAAAATAATTAAAAAACAAAACTTGCAAGCATCTATCTAAGACATAATTATTTGCCTCTACTGATCAGGAGCAAAAGAGAAAGAAGGAAACCAAAGATTCAAAGAAGAGGCTAGTCTACATGACTAACAGTGCACACGAATCAAGGCCTCATCTGCCTGCAATAAGAAGAACTAAATTGTGCCTGGCTACCACTACCAGTCATCTAAGCAGGACCACAATAGAGAGATCCTGGTATAATAGGAGAAAAATGTGGAATAGAACCTTAAATTCTTAAGAAATTCAGACTTAGTGGACCAGTTAAGACTGGAGGACTTCCAGAGATTATTTTCCTGAGATATCCTTTAAAACTTGAACTGAAACTAGTCCGAGAGATCACATTTTAGCTACATAACAGATTGGCTTGCAAAATAAAGAGTATCACCTGTTGAGTATTGGCTTTAAAAAAAAAAATCATGTATGAGACTAATCAGTCAAAAATTTCTTTAAAACAAAGATCAGAACATAAGGGATATTAGGTGATATTCAGATGAATAAGTTATTTTCAGTCTCAATACATCCTTGACTTACTTCATGACCACAGGAACATATAAATACCACTTACATTTTTCACTGGTCCTCCTTAATAATTCTCTGGCCAAAAGCAGTTGCAGAACACAACTCAATTCTGGGAAAAGTGAACCATGTTGATCAGAGGTGCGAAAGGTACACAATTGGAAGGTACATTGTCAAATGGCGGCATCTATTGCTGTATTCCTTATTGACCTTGGCATTGTAAATAGTTTTACAATATGGAAATATAATAATAGTAGCAGATGTGACCAAGTGTCCTTAAGGATTGCTCTCCTTAGACAATTTATTGTGAACCAGGAAATCAGAAGAGGAAGACCCTTCTTTCGTATCAAGAACAAACCAGAAGTCAGCAGGATGCCAAAAGATGTCCACCTCCAACAGCTCAGAAATCAGAAAATACAGCAGTAAGAAGAAGCCGACTCAAACAGTTATGTGGAAGCAGTGCATGGTGCCTTTATGTGTTATCTTATGTTTTCAAAAGTTTCACTCAATAAAATAAAATTGCTAAGATACGGTTTTTTCCATGACTCATCCCACCTATCCTACCACCAGACTCCAATGGTATATATGTGTCCCACATAAAATCTATCATAATCCATCATATCTTACAAAAAATTTAAAACACTGAATCATTCAGCATGCATTTCATTAGTGATAAGCCATTATATCTATAAAATCTTACAACTAAATAATAATTTGATAAAGAAATTCAGCTGCTTGTCCACTTACATTAAAATCACTGACCACCTATTTGCTTCATGTATGGTCTCCTAATCATTCCACCTTGTTCACTATCAGGCTCCTTAGTTGGTGCAGATGGTTTGAACTTGGTTATTAATCAACAAGTTTGTGGCTTGGACCCACTAAGTGGCACTCAGGCCTAGCAATCTGTTTTCATAAAGATTAGAGCCAGGAAAACCCTATGGATCTCATTTCTACTCTGTAACACATAAGGTCTCCATGAATGAAAATCAACTCAGTGGCAATGGGTTTTGAGTTTTTGTTCACTATTTCAGCCTCTGCTTGTCTACCTAACTTTCCACCACTCATCTCGGAAATTTTAAGATTTCAACATCCACTTTCATCACTTCTTAGTTCTTCATGTTTTTAGCCCCAATTAATCTTCTCTCAACCTCAGCTCAGACATCCAACTCATGGTCATATCTCATAATCAAAGACTAACCTATTTCTAAACTATTCTTGAAAAACTTCCCTCTCTCTGACCCTCAACTTCTGTACTTCCAGAATACTCTAACATTTCCATTCCAGCAATGGTCTGACCTCATCTAGGCTTCCAATTCTGTGACTTTTTTTCACTGAACAATATGTCTTTAAAAGCCCTCACTTCTCATTCTAGTTATCTAGAATTTAATGTACTATTCTTAATGTTGTTGCCTCTCTCTCTCTCCCTCTTCTAAATTTCAATAGCAATACCCAATTCTACTAGTATCTATCATGCTTTTTACCTGCACTAAATTAATTGAGTGATCCTGGAGAAAAACACACAGCTATGTTCACTGAACTCATCTTAAATATTTGGTGTTTTTCTTTTCTTTTTAACCACAAATCTCAAATGGACAATTAATATAGTAAAATAATTATCCTATATATCCCTAGTAAATTTTGCCTTTGTCTCTTCAAAGTGATTCTTTCACACTTTCTACTCTCCCCACAAAATTAAACATCTCATCCTTATTTCATGCTCTCAGCTCTCACCCTGGATTATATAGAATACGAAGACCATTGCAGTTAGTGTAAAATAGGGGTCGGGCCTGCGGCTTGTTTTCTGTACAGCCTGTGAGCTAAGAAAGGAGTTTACATTTTTCAATAATTGGAAAAAAATCAAAAGAAAAATATTTAAAGACACATGAAAATGCAAATTTCTCTGGCTATAATATAGTTCTCTTGGACAACAGCCACCCTCATTTGTTTATGTATTGTCTATGTCTGTTTTCATGCTACAATAACAAGTTGAGTAGTTGCAACAGAGGCTACATGGCCTATAAAAGGCTGACATAGTGGTTATGCAGCCCTTTACAGAAAAACTTTGCCTACCATGGTCAACAACAACCCCATTCTTCCAGATATTTTTCTGTGCCTGGGGCATTATCTGATTCCTTTGCTCTTACAATGAAAGAAATATCCCTCCTTCTAGCAAAGGCTATCCTTCTACTAGGAAGATCTAGAGGCACAATAGTCAAGAGCTCAGTTGTTAACCAAAAATTTGGCTGTTTGAACCTACCTAGTGGCTAGAAAAGGAGCTCTGGTAGTGTAAGGCACTTGACTGCTAACCAAAAGCCTGGTGGTTCATACCTAACAGCCACTCCTCAGAAGGAAGATTGGGCAATCTACTTCTGTAGGGATACCACCTCTGAAACCCAAGGAGGAGTTGCTATAAGTTGGGTCTGACTCAACGACAAACAAAAACAATGAGTAGAAAAGACCTGGAAATCTGCTCCCATAAAAATTACAGCCTACAGAACTCTATGGTCACATTCTCCTCTGTCACATTGGGTCCCTATGTGTCAAAAATCAACTCGACGGCCCCTAACAACAACATACTTCCAATTACCTTGTATGCCCTTACTTTCTCAAGGACATCACTTCTACAATGAACAAATATTCTCCTTAACTATTATTTTAATAGATTTTAAGGAAAACAGAAGGTATGTTTCCTACCCATATATCAAAACCAAAGAAAAAAACCAAACTCACTGCCATCGAGTCATTTCCATCTCATAGCGAATCTCTTTGGGTTTCCCAGGAAGTAAATCTTTAGTAAAGCATTTCATTATGTTGATTATAACAAATTGCGGATAACATTGAGAAGAATGAGAATTCCAGAACACTTAATTGGACTCATGAGGAACCTTTAAATAGACCAAGAGGCTGTCATTCAAACAGAACAAGGGGACACTGTATAGTTTAAAATCACGAAGGGCGTGCATCAGGGTTGTATCTTTCCCATACTTATTCAATCTGTAGCTGAGAAAATTATCTGAGAAGATGGATTACATGAAGAAGAACGTGGCCTCAAGACTGGAGGGAGAATCATCAACAACTTGCAATACGCTGACAACACAACTTTGCTTGCTGAAAGTGAGGATGACTT
>NW_006921813.1:5424211-5427696 GCF_000298275.1 Orycteropus afer afer | reverse complement strand
AAGAGAAACAGCTGCAAACCTCCATTAATAATCAGAACATGGAATGTATGAAGTATGAATCTAGGAAAATTGGAAGTTGACAAAAATGAAATGGAATGCATAAAGATTGATATCCTAGACATTAGTGAGCTGAAATGGACTGGTTTTGGCCATTTTGAACCAGACAATCATATGATCTACTATGCCGGAAATGACAATTTGAAGAGGAATGGTGTGGCATTCATCATCACAAAGGATATTTCAAGATCTGTGCTGAAGTACAATGCTGTCAATGACAGGTCTATAAGGAAGACCAGTTGATATGACAATTATTCAAATTTATGCACCAACTACCAAAGCAAAAGATGAGGAAATTGAAGATTTTCATCAACTTCTGCAGTCTGAAATTGACTGCTTATGCAATGAGGATGTGTTAATTATCACTAGTGACTGGAATGCAAAAGTTGGAAACAAAGAAGAATCACCAGTAGTTGGAAAATTTGGCCTTGGTGACAGAAATAATGCTGGAAATCACATGGTAGAATTTTGCAAGACCAACAACATATTCATTGCAAGTACCTTTTTTCAACAACACAAAAATGGCTGCTGTACATATGGACTTCACCAGATGGAACACACAGAAATCAGATTGACTACATCTGTGGTAAGAGATGATGGAAAAGCTCAATATCTTCAGCCAAAACCAGGCCAAGAGCTGATTGTGGAACAGACCATTAACTGCTCATATGCAAGTTCAACTTGAAGTTAAAGACAATTAAAGCAAGTCCATGAGAGCCAAAATATGACCTTGAATGTATCCCTCCTTAATTTAGAGACCATCTAAAGAGTAGATTTGATGCATTGAATACCAGTGACCGAAAACCAGAAGAATTGTGTGATGACATCAAGAACATCATACATGAAGAAAGCAAGAGTTCACTAAAAAGATAAGAAAAGAAGAGATAAAAATGGATGACAGAAGAGACTCTGAAGCTTTTCCTTGACTGGAGAGTAACTAAAGTAAATGGAAGAAATGACAAGATCAAAAATCTGAACTGAAGATTTCAAAGAGCAGCTCGAGCAGACAAAGCCAATTACTATAATGAAATGTGCAAAGACTTGGAGTTAGAAAACCAAAAGGGAAGAACTCGCTTGGGATTTCTCAAGCTGAAAGAATTGAGGAAAAAATTTAAGCCTCAAATTGCAATATTGAAAGTTTCTATGGGCAAAATATTGAATGATGCAAGAAACATTAAAAGAAGATGGAAGGAATACACAGAGTCTCTGTACCAAAAAGAGCTGGTAAATCTTCATCCATTTCAGGAAGTGGTATATGATCTAGAACCAATGGAACTGAAGGAGGAAGTCGAAGTTGCAATGAAGGAAGTGCTGAAGAACAAGGCTCCAGGAACTGATGGAATACCCATTGAGATATTTCAACAAATGGATGCCCCACTAGAGGCACTTATTCAGTTATGCCAAGAGATTTGGAAAACAGCTACCTGGCCAACTGACTGGAAGAGATCCATATATGTACCCATTCCAAAGAAAGGTGATCCCCCAAAATGTGGAGATTATCTAACAATATCATTAATATCACATGCAAGTAAGATCTTTCTGAAGATAATTCAAAAACGGTTGAAGCAGTATATTGACAAAGAACTTCCAGAGGTTCAGGCTGGATTCAGAAGAGGACATGGAATGAGGGATATCATTGCTGATGTCAGATGGATCTCGGCTCAAGGCAAAGAATACCAGAAAGATGTTTACTTGTGTTTTATTGACTATGCAAAAATATTTGATTGTGTGGATCATAACAAATTGTGGATAATATTGAGAAGAATGGGAATTCCAGAACACTTAATTGTACTCATGAGGAAACTGTACATTGACTGGGAGGCTGTTGTTTGAACAGAACAAGGGAACACTGCATGGTTTAAAATCAAGAAGGGAGAGCATCAGGGTTGTATACTTTCCCCATACTTATTCAATCTATATGCTGAGCAAATAATCGGAGAAGCTGGACTATATGAAGAAGAACTTGGCATCAAGATTGGGGGAAGAATCATTAACAACCTGTGACACACTGACGGCACAACTTTGCTTGATGAAAGTGAGGATGACTTGAGACACTCACTGATGAAGATTGAATAATACAGTCTGCAGTATGGATTACATCTTAATATAAAGAAAACAAAAATCCTCACAGCTGGACTTATCATCAGCATCACAATAAATGGAGAAAAGATTTGAGGTTGTCAAAGAATTCACATTGCTTGGTTCTACAATCGACGCCAATGGAAACAGCAGTAAGGAGATTAGACGTATAGCACTGGGCAGGTTAGCTGCAAAGGACCTCTTTCAAGTGCTGAGGAGCACAGACATCTCCTTGAGGACTAAGGTGTGTCTGACACAAGCCATTATATTTTCAATCACCTCATATACATGTGAGAGCTGGACAATAAATAAGGAAGACCAAAGAAGAGTTGATGCTTTTGAGTTGTGGAGGTGGCAAAGAATATTGAAAGTATCATGGACTATTAAAAGAACTAACAGATCTGTCCTGGAAGAAATGCAGCCAAAATGCTGCTTGAAAGTGAGAATGGCCAGACTTCATCTCACCTACTTTGGTCATGTTTTCAGAAGGGACCATTCCCTGGAGAAGGATGTCATGCTTGGTAAGGTAGAGGGTCGATGAAAGAGGGGAAGGCCTTCAACAAGATGGATTCACATTGTGGCTGTGACAAGGGGCTCAAGTATAGCAAGAATCATGGAGCTGGCATGGAATCTGGAGGTGTTTTATTCTGCTGTGCATAGGGTCTCTATAAGTCAGAAACAACTCGACAGAATGTAACAACAACACCGTTGTATTATAGCAACCATTTTTTAAATTATCTTCAGCAAAATTGTACTTGCGTGTGATATTAGTTACATTTTTGATAATTTCTGCATAAATGTGATTAATTAATATTAATTATGGATTATTTAATTTAGATTGCTTGTGTTTTCTTTAAAATCTCAGGATTCTGTGATTTTAAAAATCTTTCACTCCAGGGCTTAAATACGAAATCTGTAATAAAATGTACCACAGATTTAAAATTTATGGCCATAGATTTGTGTGATAAATCTCTTTCTATTTCACTCATTCTATTTCTTGGTCTGTTACTACTATCAACCCCAAAGTCATATTTCTGTCAATAATTGACATTAGCCAACGTTTTACTATTTCTCAGACTAAACTGTTATTTCGTATTCTTACTTTGCATTTCTCTTATTTACCCTCTGGTGATGCAATGGTTAAGTACATGGCTGCTAACAGAAAGGTTGGTGGTTTAAAGCCACCCAGCTACAATGTAGTAGAAAGACCTGGCAATCTGCTTCCATAACAATTACAGCCAAGAAAATATATGTTGTTGTTGTTGTTGTTGTTGTTATGTGCCGTCGAGTCAGCCCCGACTCATAGCGACCCCTCCTTGGGTTTCCGAGGCAGTATCACTACAGAAGTA
>NW_006921813.1:5421265-5423431 GCF_000298275.1 Orycteropus afer afer | reverse complement strand
CCATGTTGTAAGAAGGGACCATTCCCTGGAGAAGGATGTCATGCTTGGTAGGGTGGAGGGTCGACGAAAGAGGAGGAGGCCTTCAACGAGTTGGATTGATACGGTGGCTGTGATGATGGGCTTGAGTATAGCAGGGATTGTGGGGCTGGCGTGGGATCAGGCAATGTTTCGTTCTGCTGTGCATGGGGTAGCTATGAGTTGGAAATGACTCCACGGCACTTAACAACAACAACAACATTCTCTCTCATGGGACCACTATGAATCACAATCCACTTGACAACCCCTAAGAACAGCAACAGTATATATTTATTGATAATAAACTCATCTACAAATCAAAGCCCAAAAATTATAACAAGTCAATATCATAGAGACTGTATTCTTTAATCAGAATCCAATAAAATTTAAAATTAACATCACATAGATTTGGAAAAACACTTATACAGAAATTTAAAAAAAAATTTATAAATAATTCTTGAACTGAAGAGCAAATTATAAATATTATAAAGTATGTCCCAAAACACCAAACTCACTGCCATGGACTCAATTTGACTCATAGCAACCCCTCCTTGGGTATCCAAGGCGGTATCTCTACAGAAGTAGATAGCCCAATCTTTGTTCTGAGGAGTGGCTGGTGGGTTTGAACTGCTAGTCTTCTAGTTAGCAGTCAAATGCCTTAGGCACTACACCACCAGAGCTCCCATAAAATACTTAGAAATAACAAAACAGTCACCATAAATAAAATATTTTGCTATACTTTTAGATATTCATTAAAAGTAAAGAGATTGAAATTAAATGAGTTAAGATTTCAGTTCAATAAGCTAGAAAAAGAGTAACAGCTATAAAATCATTAAAATAGAAGAAAAAATAATAAACTGCTGAAATTAATGAGGTGCAACACACTAAAAATATTGTAAAATGAACAAAATAAAATATATTTCTTTAAAAGAGCCAGTAAGCTGAAAATGTCTGATAAAACAATTTTAAAAATGAGAAGCTATAAACCATATTAGATGTGTTTAAGATGCATAACATTAAAGATTGACTTTTATAAGATTAAATTCATTAGGTATTAATAAACACACACTGCCTTCCACACTGTTGGATTTAATGTACTGATATTTTCCTTAGGACTTTTTCATTTTTTGTTTATAAGTGAGACTTTGATACATGTTTCTTTTCATATACAGTGGTTTGTCCAATTTTTATATCAACATGCTATTAGCATCATGAAAATGAGTTTGTTATCTTCATCTCTTCCTATTCATTGGAAAATATTGATTTTAATAGAGATTTTCTTTCACTGAAATTTGTCAGAACTGGAGTATGACTCACTGATTTTTAATCTTTTTGATTAATTTAATTTCATTCTGTAAATATTTAATGTCATCTGATAACCCAAGGAGGAGAAATCATCATAAAAAGTGTCCCAAGATGATGACAGGCTCTACTTTAGGAAATGTGTATAATTTCTGCAAGAACATAACCCTCCATTGAAGTACTCAGGATCCACAGATTCAGCACCACCAAAAATGAACTGGAACCCTGAATTATAAACTACACAGGGAAAGAATTCTTCATAGGCAGAAGTCAGAAGACAGTTAAAATCAAACTTAACATCCAAAGAACTTGAGATAGTAGAATCAATCATCAGATATCATCAAAATTAATATGATTAAATACTTACAGAATGAAATTAAATTCATGTCTAAAATTAAAATCTCAGTTGACAAGCTAACCAGTTAATAAGCACAGCTGAAGAGAGAAATAATAAAATTGAAGACAGATCTAAAGAAGTTAACCAAATTCATTAAAAGAGTTGAATGGGTAGGAAATATGAGAGGGAAATAATGGAACAGACTTTAGAATGACAGGATCCAACATAGATCTCTTTAATTCAGATGTAGTTCCAGAAGAAGAGAATAGAGGGACTGGGACTAGGAACTACTGCAAGAGAGCTGAAAATTTTCCTGAATTGGTGAAAGACATGAATCATTAGAATAAGGAAGCTTTGTATTTATTAATCCAAGACAAGGTACATAAAAAGAAATTCTCAAATAGCAAAATGCATATGTGGAAACTGAAAATTTTGCAAGAAAACAGATGAAAAATATTTTTGGTTAACACAGAATGAATTAGACTAACTACAGATTTCTTTCTTTTTTTTTT
>NW_006921813.1:5415968-5420675 GCF_000298275.1 Orycteropus afer afer | reverse complement strand
GTGTTTTGCAGATTCTACATTATTCTTTAGCGTTACTAATTACAGATTTCTTGATATCAACAACAGAAAGCAGAAAATAATATGTTCTGATCACTGAAAGTAAGTAACTATGAATTTAGAACTACATACTGGCCAGCCAAATACAATGGCAAAGTAATTATAAAATAAAATGTTCAAATCCACCAGGCACTCCACAGAGTCATAAAGTTGGACATACACAGCAGCACTCCATCGTTAAATGGAAGTAGTATATCAGAGATTGGGCTCAAACAGGACCTGAAGGCACAAGTAAGTTTCACAAGGAAGTGGCCCAAATGTCTATGGTCTCCACTCCAGTCACATTACCTTCCCTCTCCCAGTCTGCACCTATGGCCTCATGGGGAGTTCCTTATGATCAGTTGACTGAGGAAGAGAAAACTTGTGCCTGGTTTACAGATGGTTCTGCGTGATAAGCAGGCACCACTCTACAGTGGACAGCAGCAGCACTGCAGTCCCTTTCTGGGACTTTCCTAAAGGACAGTGGTGAAGGGAAAACTTCCCAATGGGCAGAACTTTGAGCCATGCATATAGCTGTTCACTTTGCATGGAACAAGAAATGGTGAGATATACGACTGTACACAAATTCATGGGCTGTGGCCAATGGCTTGGCTGGATGCTCTTGGTCTTAGAAGGAGCATGATTGAAAAATTGGTGACAAGGATGTATGGGGAAGAGGCATGTTGATAGATTTCTTTAAATGGGCCAAGGGAGTAAAGATATGTGTGTCTCATGTGAATGCCCACCAAAAGGTGACCTTAGCAGAGGAGGACTTTAATCAGGTACATGGGATGACACGTTCAGTGAAAACCAGCCACACTTTTTACCCAGCTACTACTGTCATTGATCAATGGATTCATGAACAAAGTGGCCATGGTGGCAGGAATGGAGGTTATGAATGGGCTTAGCAACATGGACTTCCACTTACCAAGGCTGATTTGCCTACTGCCACTGCTGAGTGCCCAATCTGCCAGCAGCAGAGAACAACGCTGAGTCCGCAATATGGAACCATTACTTGGGGTGATCAGCTGGCAACTTGGTGGCAAGTTGATTACATTAGACCACTTCCATCATGGAAAGGACAGCATTTTGTTCTTACTGGAATAGATACTTATTCTGGATATGGATTCGTTTTCCATGCATGCAATGTTTCTGCCAAAACTACCATCCATGGACTTACAGAATGCCTTATCCACTGTCATGGTATCCCACACAGCATTCGAATCAAGGGACTCACTTCACAGCAAATGAAGTGCGTCAATGGGTCTATGCTCATGGAATTCGCTGGTTTTATCATGTTCCCCATCATCCTGAAGCAGCTGGCTTGGTTGTTGTTGTTGTTGTTACGTGCCGTCAAGTCGGCCCCGACTCATAGCGACCCCTCCTTGGGTTTCCGAGGCAGTATCACTACAGAAGTAGGATTGCCCAACCTTCCTTCCGAGGAGTGGCTGGTGGGTTTGAACCACCAGCCATCTGGTTAGCAGGCAAGTGTCTTAGCCACTATGCTACCAGAGCTCCCGATGGCTTGGTAGAACGATGGAATGGCCTACTGAAAACACAATTATGGCGCCAGCTAGGTGGCAATAAGTAGGTACCACTCTACAGTGGACAGCAGTGGCACTTCTGATAACATGACTGCAGTCCCTTTCTGGGACTTGAAGGGCTGGGGCAATGCTCTCCTGGAGGCGTATATGCTCTAAACCAGCATCTGATATATGGTGCTATTTCTCCAATAGCCAGAATTCACAGGGCCAGGAACCAAGGGTTGGAAACAGGAGTGGTGACCCACTCAAAAAAATTTTTTCTTCCTGCCCCTGCTACCCTATGCTCTACAGGTCTGGAGATCTTAGTCCCAGAGGAAGGAACACTCCCATCTGGGGACACAATACTGATTGCATTGAACTGGAAGTTAAAAATGCCACCTGACCTTTTAGGCTTCCTCATGCCTCTAGATCAACAAAGAAGAGTGTTACTGTACTGTCTGGGGTGACAGATCCTCATTGCCAAGGGGAAATTGGATTGGTATTACATAATGGAGGTAAAGAAGAATATGCCATTAGGACATCTCTTAATATTACCATGCCCTGTGATTAAAGTCAATGGAAAACTACAACAACCCAATTCTCATATGACAACTAATGGCCTAGACCCTTCAGGAATGAAGATTTGGGTCACCCCACCAGGAAAAGAACCACAAACAGCTGAAGGGCTTGCTGAGGGCAAGGGAAACATGGAAACGAGGACTGTGATTTTTATATTTCTTCATTGTATATGTACACAAAATATTTTTGTTTTCTTCTGTTATTAACCATGAAATATAAACAGGGTTAATGCCTTTTGTTTGCACATGTTAGTATATCATGTTAGGCACAAATATGACTTTATAATTGTTCTTATTTAGAGATTTTTACATGGTTAAAGAGATATGTACTACTGCCAAGTTGACAAGGGGTGGACTGTGATAGTTGGGGTTGTGTGTCAACTTGGCTGGACCACGATTCTGAGTGGCTTAAGCAGTTGTGATGTGGTTATTTCCATGATGAGATCGGATGTGTATGTTTTGATCACCCAATCCATTGAAAGGGAGTTTCCCTAGGTGTGTGGCCTGCTTCCAATATACATTTGTTCATTCTGGGAAAGAGACAGACTCTTCTGTGGATTTGCATCCTGTTGTGCTGCCTACAACTATCTAAAGTGAACAATCAATCCACCTTTCAGCCTGGTGATCTTGATTCATCGTCCTTTGGAGTCAACAGACAGTATGCTTGCTGCCTGCCAACCTTGAGCTCATCAGCCCCTGCAGCTGCATGAGTCAGGAAAAGCCTCCAGCTAGATGTTTGATCCATGAACTTGGGACTTGCTAGCTTCTATAAGTGTGTGAGCCATTTTCCTAAGATAAATTTCTCTCTCTCTCTCTCTCTCTCTCTCTCACTATATATATATGTGTGTGTATGTGTGTGTGTGTGTATTAAGCTTTACTGGTTTTGCTTCTCTAGAGAACCCAGCCTAACAGAAACATGAATATGAGAATGGTAAATGGTGCTAATTCATACAGTGGAGTATGATATTATTGTTATTTTGGGGTGCTATTGAGTCTGTCCCAACTCACAGTGACCCTACGTACAACAGAATGAAACAGTGTCTGGTCCTGAACCATCCTGACAATCTTTCCTATGTTTGAGCCCATTATTGCAGCCACTGTGTCAATCCAGTTCATTAAGGGTTTTCCTTTTTTGCTGACTTCTACTTTATCAAGCATGATATCATTCTCCAGGGATTGGTCTCCTCTGACAACATGACCAAAGTATGAGAGATGAAGTTTGTCCATTCTCGCTTCTAAGGAACATTCTGACTGTACTTATTCCAAGACAGTTTTGTTCATTCTTCTGGCAGTCAATGGCGTATTCAATATTCTTCACAAACACAATGCATCAATTCTTCCATCTTCCTATTCACAGTCCAGCTTTTGCATTCATATATGACAACTCAAAATATCATGGTTTGACTCAGGTGCACCTTATTGCCCAGAGAAGTATCTTTCTTTTTTAACACTGTAAATATCTCTTTTGCAACAGAGTTGCCCAATGCCCAATAATCATGCAATCATTTCTTGATTGCTGCTTCCATGAGCATTGATTGTGGATGCAAGTAAAATGAAATCCCTGACAACATCAGTCTTTTTTCCATTTATTATGATATTGCTTATTGGTTCAGTTGTGATGGTTTTGTTTTCTTTTTGTTGAGGTGTAATACATACTGAAGACTGCAGCCTTTGATTTTTATCAGTAAGTGTTTCAGGTCACCTTCACTTTCAGCAAGCAAAGGTACATCATCTGCCTGTTGCAGGTTGTTAATGAGTCCTCTTCCAATTCTGATGCTGCATTCTTCTTCATAAAATAGAGCTTCTCAGATTATTTGCTCAGAATACAGATTGAATAAATACGGTGAAAGCTACAACCCTAATGCACACCTTTTCTGATTCTAAATCATGCAGCATCTCCTTGTCCTGTTGGAACGATTGTCTCTTGGTCTATATAAAAGTTCCACATAGAGCGGTATTTAAGAATCCTCAAGAAACTTTCATGAGACTCTTCAAAGGCAAAGTTGACAATGTTTGCCTGTGAAAAATTTAGAAAATGAAATGCTTGGAACTTTCATTTATTTAAACATAGGTTACAATATGAGGTCCTAACTGGAAAGTGAATGACATTGCTCCTGCACAAGTAGCTCACCATGCAGGAGGGAGATAAGAGAACCACACAGATAACTAGAATTCTACAATTATATTTTTAAATGTCTGATAATGACACAATTAGGAAAAGAAGTGCCATAGTAAGCATTCTTTCTTTGTGCCCCTTATCCACCACTAAATAATGGTTAGAAGGATTAATGTTTATGATTTTCAAATTTGATTCACTGTCTCTGGGGAAAATATAACTTACTAGTTCCAGCAAATCACTGGTAAATTATAAAAATGATGCAACTTTCCCATTAAAAGACGGCTAGTAATAACTCATTATACCTTTTATTATTATTATTATTGTGATTTGGGGGAGGATTTATAGAGCAAATTCACTTTCCATACAGCAGTTTACATATACTTTGTCTCATGACATTGACCACAGTTTACCACAATGCAACAGCTCCCCTCCCACTTCCTCCCCACAGTTA
>NW_006921813.1:5408752-5410188 GCF_000298275.1 Orycteropus afer afer | reverse complement strand
ACGGCACTTAGCAACAACAACAACAACAACACTTTCTGTACCAGGTATGCTTTCTTTCAATTCCAGGCTATTAAAAATGTTCTCAAATTACATATTTCTATTCTCACATCATATTCCAAAGAATAGGCAAAGGGAAATACCAGTATTTTATTCACCCTTAGAATAACTACTTAGATGTAGGTTTTGTTGTTGTTGTTGTTGTTAGATGCCATTGAGTAGCCTCATGGTGACCCTGTGTACAACAGAATGAAACACTGTGCAGTGTTGTCCCAGCCTCACAATCTTGCCACACCTGAGCCCATCATTGCAGCCACTGTGTCAATCCATCTTATTGAGGGCCTTTCCCTTTTTCATTGACCCTCCACTTTACTGAGCATGATATACTTTTCCAGGAATGGTCCTTTCTTACAATGTGACCAAAGTAGTGAGACAAAATCTGGCCATTCTTGCTTCCAAGGAGTATTCTGGCTGTACTTCTTCCAGGACAAATTTGATAGTTCTTCTGGCAGTCCACGGTACTTTCAGTATTCTTCACCAACACCACAACTCAAAGACATCAACTCTTTTTTGGTCTTCCTTATTTATTGTCCATCTTTCACATACATATGAGCCAAATGAAAATACCATGCCTTGGGTTCCAAAAAAAAACTCACTGCTATCGAGTCGATTCTGACTCATCGTGACTCCCTTTGGGTTTCCAAAGCAGGAAATCTTTACAGAAGTAGATCATCCAGTTTTCTTTCCATGGAGTGGCTGGTGGGCTTGAACTGCCAACCTTCTGGTTAGCCGTCAAGTGCCTTAGGCACTACACCACCAGAGCTCCTTTGGCTTGCATTAGGTGCACCTTAGTCTTCAAAAGTGCTCTTCGGCATTTTAAAGAGGTCTTTTGCAGCATATTTGCCTGCTGAAATACATCATCTGAAGTCTTGACCACTGCTTCCATTAGTATTGATGGTGAAATCAAGTAATATGAAATCTTTGATAACTTCAATGTTCTCTCCATTTATTGTGATGCTGCTTATGGCTCCAGTTATGAGGATTTTGTTTTCTTCATGTTGAGATATAATCCATATTGCCAACTATAGTCTTTAATCTTCATCAGTAAGTGCTTCAAGTCATCCTCACTTTCAGCAAGCAAAATTGTTTCATCTGCATATCTCATGTTGTTAATGAGTCTTCCTCAAATCCTGATGCCATGTTCTTCTTCATATAGTCCAGCTTCTCAGATTATTTGTTCAGCTTACAGTTTGAATAAGTATGATGAAAGGATACAACCCTGATACACACCTTTCCTGATTTTAAACCATGCAGTATCCCCTTGTTCTGTTTGAACAACAGCCTCCTGATCTATGTACAGGTTCCTCATGAGCACAATTAAGTGTTCTGGAATTCCCTTTCTTCAATGTTATCCATAATTTGTTATGATCCACACAATT
>NW_006921813.1:5396274-5408652 GCF_000298275.1 Orycteropus afer afer | reverse complement strand
CTTTGAGCCAAGATCCATCTGACATCAGCAATAATATCTCTTGTTCCATGTCCTCTTCTGAATCCAGCTTGCATTTCTGGAAGTTCTCTGTCAATATAGTGCTGTGACCATTTTCGAATTATCTTCAGCAAGATTTTACTTGCGTGCAATATTAATGATATTGTTTGATAATTTCCACATTCTGAGAGATCACGTTTCTTCAGAATGGGTAAGAATATGCATCTCTTCCAGTCAGTTGGCCAGGTAGCTGTTTTTCAAATTTCTTGGCATAGCCAAGTGAGTGCTTCCAGTGGGGCATCCATTTGTTGAAACATCTCAGTGGGTATTCCGTCAATTCCTGCAGCCTTGTTCTTGACCAATTACTTCAGTGTAGCTTGGACTTCTTCCTTCAGTACCATTGGTTCTTGATCATATGCCACCTCCTGAAATGGATGGACATTGACCAATTCTTTTTGGTACAGTGACTCTGTGTGTTTCTTCCACCTTCTTTCAATGTTTCCTGCATCATTCAATATTTTCCCAATGGAATCTTCTGATATTGCAACTTGAGGCTTCAACTTTATCCTCAGTTCTTTCTGCTTGAGAAATGCCAAGCGTGCTCTTCTCTTTTGGTTTTCTAACTCCAGGTCTTTGCAAATTTCATTATAAAAATTCTCTTTGTCTTCTTGAGCTGCTCTGTGAAATCTCTGTTCATCTTCTTTACCTTGCCATTTCTTCCATTTGCTCTATCTACTCTCCATTCAAGGGCAAGTTTCCAAGTCTATTCTGACATCCATTGTGGTCTTTTCTTCCTTTCCTGTCTTTTTAATGACCTTTTGCTTTCTTCATGGATGATGTTCTTGATGTCATCTCACAATTCCTCTGGTTTTCAGCCACTGGTGTTCAGTGCATCAAATCTGTTCTTTAGATGGTCTCTAAATTCAGGATGGGTGTAATCAAGGTCATATTTTGGCTCTCATGGACTTCTTTTAATTGTCTTCAGGTTCAGCTTGAATTTGCATATGAGCAGTTGATGGTCTGTTCCACAGTAGCTTCTGGCCTTGTTTTGGCTGAAGATATTGAGCTTCTCCATTGCCTCTTGCCACAGATGTAGTCCATCTGATTCCTATGGACTCCATATGGTGAAGTCCACATGCATACCCATTGTTTGTGTTGTTGAAAAAAGGTATTTGCAATGAATAAGTCATTGGTCTATCATTGTGATCTCTAGCATTACTTCTATCACCAAGGCCATATTTTGCAAATACTGGTGATTCTTCTTTGTTTCCAACTTTGCATTCTGATCACCAGTGATAATCAACACATCTTGATTGCATGTTTGGTCAATTTCAGACTGCAGAAGTTGGTAAAAATCTTCAATTTCCTCATCTTTGGCTTTGGTGGTTGATGTGTAAATTTGAATAGTAGTAGTATTAACTGGCCTGACTTGTAGGCATATGGATAGTATTCTATCACTGAGAGCATTGTACTTCAGGATAGATCTTGATACATTCTTTTGATGACAAATGCCACACCATTCCTCTTCAATTAGTCATTCCCAGCATGGGAGATCGTATGGTTGTCTGATTCAGAATGGTCAAAACCAGTCCATTTCAACCCATTTTTGACAGCTTCCAAGTTTCCTAGATTCATACTTCATACATTCCATGTTCCAGTTATTAATGGATGTATGAAGCTGTTTCTTCTCATTTTGAGTCATACCACATGCACAATGGATATCCCAAAACTTTGTTCCATCCATATCTACTCTGAGAAGGAAGCTCTTCCCCTGTCATATTTTGAGTGCCTTCCAACCTGAGGGGCTCATTTTCTGGCACTATATTAGACAAGGTTTTAGGACTATTCACAAAGTTTTCCAGTGATATATCAGACAGTGTTTCACTGCTATTCATAAGGTTTTCATTGGCCATTTCTTTGAGAGGTGGATGACCCCTTCCTTCTTCTTAGTCTGTCTTAGTCTGGAAGCTCTGCTGAAACCTGTCCACCATGGGTGACCCTGGTGGTATTTGAAATACCTCCATATTTGAAATAGCCTCCAGCCTCAGAGCAACACACTAGCTATCATAGTATGATAAACTGACAGATGAGTGGCAGAGAGATAGGTCTATAGAGGATTTATTTACCTTATATTTTAACAAAATATACTTAATATTGACATTAAATGCATTATAGTTAGTGTAAATGTTCACCTTAATATTTTAAAATTTAAGTATAGGAATGTTAGGCAGATGAATAATATATACACAATTCATGCTGAAGCTGGAATCACCACTGTTTTTCTGTGTGGAATCTCTATGCTATTCCTGTGAGTCATGCTGTCATTGGTGAGGTGAGGTGCCTTAAGAATGGGGATCTTATAGAGAAGCCTCAAAAGCATTATGGAAACTGAACTAAGACTTGGTGTGAGAATCCTATCAGAATCCTTAAAAATAGAATCTAGTATGTAGTGGTGTCTAGCCAGCATGGAACTGTGGCTGAGAGAAAAGTGTTAGTCACTCTTCCAAAGTATATAAAGTAGGAGATCAACAAAAGCTATGGTTTTACTCTTTTTCTAGAATTCATTGGTATAAATATGATGTAGTAGATGATGTAGTAGAACAAGGCTTCTGTCCACACCTGGTATAAGTTTAAATTCTGGCTGAGCTTGTCCCTTAGCCTGGGACCTTAGAAATACTTTTTCTCTCTTTGTCTTAGCTTTTGCCTCAGTAAAATGAGAATTTCACTCTCTCCCTTTTTGTATGTTTGTTGAGATTAGAAATGCTACATCTAAGTACCTAGAACACAATAAGACAATAAACAATAGTTGTGATAATTCATTTTTGTTGATACTGTCCTTCTAATCCATTTGAAATTGCAGTTCCTCTTTCATTCTACATGCACTGTACTAAATACCATTACATATGGTGATCCCCAGACAGATGTGTGAAATATGAGTAGGGGCAATAAGTTGATGTCCCTAGAGGGTTACCTCTTGGCAATGGTGGTATCTTAGAATAATAATGTCTTAGTGTTTTAAGACTGCCATAAAGAAATACCACAAAGTGGGTAGCTTTAAAAAACTAATTTATTGTCTCACAATTTCAGAGTCTATGAGTCTGAAATCAAGTACTGACTGTATTGATTCCTTCTGAGGGCTCTGAGAAAGAAATTGTTCCAGGTCTCTCTCCTAGCTTCTGGTGCCTCCTAGAAATCCTTGGTGTTTCTTGTCTTGTCATTATATGACCATTCTTCCTCTGTCTATATCTATGTGTCTTTTATAAGACACTACTCAGAAAAGGGGAGCTCTGGTGGCATAGTGCCTAAGGCATATGACTGCTAACCAGAAGGCTAGTGGTTCAAACCCACCAGGCACTCCCTGGAAGGAAGGTTGGGCAATCTACTTCTGTAATGATATCGCCTTGGAAATACAAGAAGGGGTTGCTATGAGTCAGACCTGACTTGAGGGCAGTGGGTACTCAGAAAGGATTAGGACCCACCCCACTCCATCTTAAAAGGTTCAGTTCAATTTCCAAACAATGTCACATTAACCAGTATGAGAGGGTAGAACTTCAGTATGCCTTTTGGGGGACACAGTTCAATCATAACATTTGGGTCCAGGAAACAAGTCAATTTTTATCAACATGTGAATGATTGAACAAATGTTAGTACATCCATGCCATGTAATCTTGTTTTGGGGACCACTGAGTTGATTCTCACTCAAAGAAACAACATGTGATAAAGTAGAACTGCCCCATAGGGTTTGCTTAGCTGTAATCTTTACAGATTACAGATTGCAACAGGTCTCCTGGTCGTTCTCCTGCTGAGCAGCTAGGTAGGTTCTAACCACCAACCTTTCAGTTAACAGTCACTGCTTAGCCATTGCATCAGTCAGGGCTCCTTCCATGTAATATTACTCAGTAATAAAATGAGACAAAATTCATGGATGAATTACACAAAAAAAATATGTTGAACAAAAGCTTCCAGACACAAGTACATATTACATAATTCCATTTATATGAAGTTACAAAACAAGGAAAACTGTCATTACAGAAAGCAAATTTGTTCTTCCCTGAGACTGGTGTTGGGTGTAGGAATTAATTGTGAAAGGCAAGAAGAAATGTTTTGGATGATGCAATGACTCTCTACATTGGCCGTATACACAGGTCTATACACTTGTCAAAGGCCATTAAACTCTTCTCTTAAAATTGCCATCTACTTTATATATATTATACATCCATAAAGTTGTTTTTAAAAATAAGAAAAGCAGCAGGACATACATATTTAATGCTATTTACATAGTTAGATTTCCCAAGAATGTGTGAGTCCTTAATAAAAATGTCAGGAGAGATCACTTTATTTTATTTATTTTTGTGCTGAGTCTGACATTACATGGCACCCAGGGCATATTTCTTCCTGGCAGATACACTGCAGCAGAAGGAGGGGAGTCTTTCCTTGTCATAGAAACCTTACACCATCTTATTCCCAGTTATCTTATCAATTGGAAGGAACTTTAAGGAAACACCCAAGGGCAGTAATCAAAGTCATATCCAAGGGCAACTTCTAAATTCACCATGAAAGCCATTCTCAGAAAATCAGCCTTGGCTGCAAACAAGAAATTGTGCATGAAGCCCTAAATCAGGGTTTTAATAACCCCTCGGAAGGAAGGTTAGGCAATCTACTTCCATAGTGATACCACCTCGGAAACCCAAGGAGGGGTCACTATGAGTTAGATCTGACTCCACAGCAGTGGGTTTGGTTGGTTTTTTTGTTTGTTTGTTTTGTTTCTTCTTTGGGTATCATTTTTTATGTGATAAATCTAAGGTGAATGTGATGGTGATTCAGGAAGAATATCTCTGAATTAACTGTAGAAATAAGTGATACTGACCACAAAGGACTTTAACCTTCAGCAAGACTCAGTAATTTCAGCAACTGATCCCTTAATGCCCTTACAACACAGTATTTGGCCAATGGAATCATAAGAATAGGACGATGGAAACACAGAAGAATTCCTTCTCTATGCTTCTTCCTGGAGGAACTGAGACTCTATACTAGAAAGAGGAGAAATGATTCTATCTCCAATTAACAAATTCATTAATTATGTAGTCTTAGGACCAATGAGGCTGCTTATTTAGAATAAGTTTTTTAAAGATCTGATGTGAGTCTCAAGGATTCTAAGCAGACATTTTATTCATTCCAACAGATTCCATCATTCATTGAGGGCTATGTGAGGTGAAGAAATAAAGTGTGGCCTTGGATCAGATATCAGAAGTATTACTGTTTCTTACTGGATGTATGTGTTTAGGAAAGTCACTTGATGTCTTTTGTTTCATTTGTATCATCTACAAATCAACTGTGCTCTGTGGAGAAAGAACCTGAACCCTACAGGATACACAGAGTAGAAGAGTATTCGGGGGGAGCGGGGGGGTGTAAGCAGAGCGTGAGGACATGGGTGAAAATAGGGCCATGGTACTAGAGGAGAGAAGGAGATGTGTAATTCAGAGATGAGTTAAAGTGCCAGGGAATTCTCATAGATTCCCCAGTGGATAATCTATGAATGGACTGGGCTGTGTTAAAGATCTCACCAAGTAGATTTGGTGAGGATTCAACAAGAGAATAAGTACCTATTGAAGTGCCTGCTATGAAAGAACATTAAAAAAACAAAAAAATTAGGTGTTCTATCTGAACACATTCCAAAAAAAATCTGCTATATATTTAAGCAATGGGGAGACTATATTTGTGAGCAATCTAAGGCATCAAAATATAACTTTCTAGGTGGCATTGTGGATTCTACGACATTCTTTGATATTCTTACCAAAAGTATACTTAAAAAAATCAGTTGCCATCAGTAGACTCCAAGTCATGGAGATCCCATGTGTGTCACAGTAGAACTGTGCTCCATGGGGTTTCAAGTGGCTGATTTTTCAGAAATAGATTGCCAGGCCTTTCTTCTGAGGACTCTATGGGGTAGACTTGAACCTTCATTCTTTTAGTTAGCAGCCTAGTTATTTTCCCCCTACTTATAATAAACTAAAAATAAAACAGTTACCATCAAGTTGACACCAATTCATGGAGACTTCATGTGTGTAAGAGCAGAATTGTACTCCATAGCATTTTCAATGGCTTATTTTTCAGAAGTGGGTTGCCAAGTCTTTCTTCCAAGGTACCCCAGGTAAACTCCAACCATCAACCTTTCAGTTAGCAGCCTAGTGCATTGACTGTTCTCTCACCCAGAAACTCCAGTAATATACTAAACCCACTGCCACTGAGTGGATTTCAACTCATAGTGACCCCATTGTGTTCCAGGGGTATAAATCTTTACAGAAGTAAATTGTTTCATCTTCCTGCCATGGAGCAGCTGGTGGCTTTGAACCACCAATCTTCTGGTTAGCATTCAAATGCCTTACCCACTATGCCACCAGAGCTCCTTAATAATATACTGAAGGACATATAAAATACTGTATTCCTTAGAATTTTTGGAGGTAATACACTTCAATTTGCTGTCTGGAGAGTTGTCTAAGGCAACAGAGGTAAGAATAAGGAATGAAACTCAGATTTCTTTTCATGGTATGCTCATTCTGTCCTAGTACTCTCTAGAAAGACTTGGAGTGAGAGCAGGTCCCTTGAGCTGGTCTCCTGTGTCCCAAAGTGTTCCCAAATCCGGAGCTGTGGCCAGGGATACTTGGCGTTACAGGTTAATAAGTGTTCTTTCCATCCTGATTGATGTAACAGTATATGCACAGATAACGCTGCCTGAGGAATCAAGAAGAAAGAGGGATATAGCAGAAGACATAGACTGACAGATGCCTTGCCTTTATTTAAAGAAAGAAATAAAATGGATTGTGGAATTCAAAAAAGGGAAGGATTTTATGCTGATCCCTAGCAACCTCCTGGAACAGAATGATATCTGCTTTGGATGCCAGGCTTTTTTTTTAAGAAACAGGAAGAATAAATGGGACAATTAGTCAGAGAAAGACCCCGCTGAGAAAAGTGAAGATAACCAGCTGGCAGCCTCCTTGCTCCAAGGTTGCAGCTCTGTCAGGTGTCTAGTGTGGGAAGACGGGGGTGGGAAGGACATCACAGACTGTCCCAGGGGGTGGTAGTCCTGGGTCACTTAACACAGCTCTACTGGGAGAGAAACGTCTGCTTCTCATGCTCCTGCTCAGAGTGTGCCCCGGGCTGTCTAATCATGTGCAACAACAGCACTGGCAGAAAAGTGAAGGCGTCTGGCATTTTCCAAGCCAAGCTGAGTGAGGAAGAAGTCTTCCTATCCATCATCTGTCCAGCCTGTGGGATAACTAATTTCTGTGAACCTGAGGGATGTTTCTTCAGAGTAATGCAGGTGACAGAAGAATACAAATGACCTGTTTACAGATGTCAGTGCTGAGCCGAGCAGCCGGTTAGGTGGACGGCATGGAAAGGCTGACAAATTTTAATATCTTGCTGTCTAGCCATGGGAATAAATGCACAGACTCCCAGAAGCACCCATGACCTTGGAGGGGCACTATCATTGCTACCCAGTCTTCAAACAAAAGTAAATGTTAACTGATGGGATAGTATGGACCTATCTGTTGCTTTTGCATTCTTTCCTTCAACAGGTGTTTGTAGAACCAACCATGTGTCAAGTTCTGGGATAGGTCTAAGGGATACCAGCATGAGTCATTCTAATTACTCCCCTGAGGCTTAAGGCATTGCCAATATCCTTGATGGTTTTATGGACAAAGTAGATGCATCCTCTTTGTGTGGGAAGAGAGTGGGTCAGGTTTACTGGAGCTGGGTCATCACCCAATTTTAAAGCTTCCAGAGAGGGAAAAATCTTATAATTTTCAAGAATACCATAGATGTCTGATAACATGGAAGGAATAACCCATCTCCTTTCATTCTTTCTTCTGTAGAGAAATTCTCAGATTCACAAACATCCTGTCTTTTATACTTTTCAACAGGCTTTGAATAAGTGTTCTTTCCATCCTGATTGATGTAACAGTATATGCACAGATAACGCTGCCTGAGGAATCAAGAAGAAAGAGGGATATAGGCTTTCTATGGTAGCGTAGTGGCTAAGGCACTTGACTGCTAACCAGAAGGCTGGTGATTCAAACCCACTAGCCACTCCTTAGAAGGAAGGTTGGGCAATCTACTTCTGTAGTGACACCACCTCGGAAACCCAAGGAAGGGTCAGTATGAGGTCTGACTCAACGGCTCATAACAACAACAACATATTTCCCATAGAGATAATCTACTTCCAAATCTACTTGCTGGTGATCTACTTCTATAACATCAGCCCTTGAAAACCCCCTGGAGCACAGTACTATTCTGATACACATGGGATTGCCATGAGTTGAAATTGACTCCACAACAACTGCTATGTTGTTATGTGCTGTAGAGTTGGACCTGACTCATTGTGACTCCTCCTTGGATTATCGCACCAGCAAAAGAATGGACATCAACATGTTAATGGTGGCTACCTAACATTGGTAGAGATTCAAATGATATTTACTTTCTTGTTTGCTTTTACATATTGTTTGGATTTTCTACAATGAGCTTGAATGGTTTAATTTAAAAAACTATATTCATCATGTTAAGATTACTAGATTGAACTAAATCAATTATCCCCCCCTCCCACAAGTACACATTCTTATCCCTCCTGCTATTTAGTGGTGAGGCTCTAAAAATGTTTAGTGATAGTACATATACACACCCACTGCCAGGAGTTGATTTTGACTCAGAGAGACCCTATAGGACAGAGAAGAACTGCCTCATAGGTTTTCCAAAGCTGTAAATCTTTATAGAAGCAGATTGTCACATCTTTCTCCCACAGAGCAGTTGGTGGGTTCAAAGCATCAACCTTTTGGTTAGCAGCTAAATGTTTTAACTATTGTGCCATCAGAGCTCCATCAGCCAGAGAGAGAGAAAAAAAAGAAAAAAAATACTACATTTTCTCTTCAGTCTCAGCGTAGGGTAAATAAATTTGTAACAATCCCTACATTTGAACTCCCATCCATATATCTGGAAATCCAGATCCTATTTTGTCTCTTTGTTCTGACTCATCACAGCCTCTCTCCTCAGGGACATGCTCTCCTGTGATTCTTAAATTCCCCTAGGCCTGATATGCTCTTATATCTAGTCCCACCTTTTACTGGTTCTCCCTATTGAGATAAAGATTCATAGTGTTGACAAAAAGACAGGGAGAAGATTCAACAATTGGTTTCTTTTATAATTGGGTCCAGTCAGTCAAAAACAAAGTTCCTTCTCATCATCCTTAGTAACCTTTACCTAAATTGCCAATGACATTCAACAAACAAAACTCAGGATTCCAAACAAGGAGGTTGAGCGAGTTAAAGAGGGTCCAACTTAACACTCTCAACATAGATTCCAGAGAAGGAGTACATCAGTCCCTAAAGGGAGCAATATGGTCAGGAGAAAGGACAACGGGTGGGGAGCCTCTTTGCTCCAAGGTTTCATAGGGGCCATATCTTCAATTGACCTTATTGCATACCAGCTTCATTGCTTCTGACTACTCTCTCTAAATCCTCAAGATCCATTCTGATCCTCTTTTCCAAGATGCTGGCATCACCTGCTCCACTGTCTTCCTGTAAGCTTCCCCAAGCTGAGCACGCTACTCCATCCCAAAGCCTCTGCAGGGTCTCAACCAGGTGATTTTCTTCCCCTACTCCAGGAGACATTTAGCAATGCCTGAAGACACTTTTGGTCTTCACAACTGGGGAGGGGCTGGTGAAAGGACATGCAACTGGCATTTAGTGGGCAGGGGCCAACAATGCTGCTAAATATCCTACTATGCACAAGACAGTCCTCCACAACAGTCATCTGATACCAATGTCAGTAGTGCTTAGGTTGCAGGATCCTGCTCTAGAAGGAGGCTCAGCCTCTAAGGCTCTGCTGAGGTCCCCCAGAATGAGGTATTCTTTAGTGCACCCCTCTAGCCTATCTTGCAATTGAAGAATGTAGATGCTGAAACACCTTCATTTCATAGATGAGGAAGCTAAGGTCCTCAGGGAAGATACAACAGCCCCAAGGTCAAACCATGAGATTGTACTATTTGGACCCTTATGTTCTATTACAGGAAAAACTTGCCATTAATCTATCTGGCAGGCATTTTATTCAGAAAAGGAAACCAGGTTAGTCTGACAGGACCCATTCTTGACAATTCTGCCACATATTCTTTTGTTTCTTCAAAAGACAATACAACTTCATTCTCCAGGCAGACTAATGAAATTATTTGATGTCTTTATTGTCTTGCATTGTAAAAAGAAAAAAAAATACTAGTGTCATTCTCTGTGTCTCTGGATGGTACTTAGTGTAATTATTGTTTATTACTTTCTAAAGCAACGTTTTCACTTGGCTGATTCTTGAATATTAACACATTCAGTGAGGCAGTGTAGTACTGTGGTGGTGAGCTTCAGCTCTCGAGTGACACAAATTTGGATTTAAATCTTTGTTTTCACCAATTTCTGAATTAATCCAATTTTGAGTTATAAGTAATAGAAACTCAACTCAGACTATCTCGCATCTAAATTGAGAATTTGTGGCTCTATAGCTGGGAAGTCACAGGTTATTTTTGTATTTCTGCCTTTAATATACTTGGACTTTCCAAATTATGAGCCGAAAAAAAAAAAAAAAGGAGCCCTGGTGGTGCAAAAGGAGCTCTGGTAGCATAGTGCCTAAGGCACTTGACTGCTAACCAGAAGGCTGGCGGTCAAACCCACCAGCCGCTCCTCAGAAGGAAGATTGGAAAATCTACTTTCATAGTGATACTGCCTCAGAAACCAAGGAGTGGTTGCTGAAAGTCAGATCTGACTCAGCGACAGTGAGTTTGGTTGTTGTTTAGTTTTGATGGTGCAAAAATTAAGCACTTGGCTGCCAACCAAAAAGTTGGTTGTTTTGAACCCACCCAGTGGCTCCACAGAAGAAAGACCTGGCAATCTGCTTCTATAAAAATTATATCCAGGAAAACCACAAAGGGACTTGCTACTCCATCACATGGAGTTGCTATGAGTTGGAATCAAATTGGCAGCACCCAACACAAAGTTTATTACTGGCTTCAGGAATAGCTGAATCCAGAGATTTAAACAATATCATCAGGATTTTATTTTCCCTTTTTGCCTTCATTTGTCTCTGCTTTCTTCTGCAGGTTTTATTTAAACAAAGACTCTCTCCCTATATGGCAAAAATGACCTGCAAAGCCTCAGCAGTTTTTGGCTTTCATGGCCAAATTGGGGGACTTTCTTTCTCCCAGCATCCAATCTTCAAAAGGTCTCTAAATGGCAGAGGAGGCAGGTACTCCATTGTCAGCCTCACCCAAATCACATGGAATAAGGGTCGGTTCATCAAAGGAAGCAATCAGAGACAAAGCAAATATTAACAATCACTCACTCAATTTGGTAAGTTTTGACAGATGTATGTGCTGTGAAACCATTTCCATAAGCAAGGAAGTGAACATATCCTTCCCTTTCAAAAAAGTTGTCCCATGCTCTTTCGTTATTCCCTCTTATAAGTTGACTTGTGTCCCTATAAAAGATATTGACTGGTACCTGTGAATGTGACCTTATTTGGTAATAGATTCTTTGCAGATTTAATCAAGTTAAGGTGAGATCATTAGGTCTTAATCCAATATGGCTGGTGTCCTTACAAGAAAAAGAAAAAATGTAGACAGAGATAGACACAGAGAACGTCGTGAGATGAAAGAGGCGAAATTGAAGTGGTCATCTACATACCAAAGAACAGCAAAGATTATCAGCAACATTAGAAGCTAAGACAAAGGCATGAGCCATATTTTCCCAAAAAAGCACAGCTTTTTGATACCTTGATTTCAGACTTCTAGCCTCCAGAACCATGAGATAATAAATTTCTACTGTTATAACCTAGTCTGTGTACTTTGTTACAGCAGCCCTAGGAACCGCATACACTCGCATCTACTCCTTCACACTTCACCTATCACTCTCCTTAGGAAACCAGTGATCAAGTTCTCTCACTATAGATTCGTATGCAATTTCTAAATCTTAAATAAATTTTATCATCTATAATCTGTGCATACATGAGTTCCTTTCTATTGATTTATTTTTCTCTTCTTTATGGGTCATATTTTCCTGCTTCTTTGAATGCACAATAGTTTTTATTAGATGCCAGGCATTGTGCATTTTGGCACATTCAGCAGTTACATTGTTTCTTTTGTTTATTCCAGAAAAAGAACCATTCATATTTCAATCATTTTATAAACTTTCAAATTTTAGTCATCACACTTCTTGAAATTACTGTTTTATTGTCTCAATGCACATTTGTTCAATGTACCATCAACATTCTTTAGGGATATGGAAAATCCAATCACTAATTTTATATGGAAAGGAAAGAGATCTCAGATAAGCAAAGCACTACTGAAGAAGAAGA
>NW_006921813.1:5390904-5395932 GCF_000298275.1 Orycteropus afer afer | reverse complement strand
TCAAGCATAACCCAAAATGCACAAACAGCAGAAGAGAAACTAGATGAATGGGACCTTCTAAAAATTAAATTTTTATGTGCTTCCAAAGACTTCTCCAAAAGAGTCAAAATTGAACCTACAGTTTGGGAAAAAAATATTCAACAATGACATATCTGACAAGGGACTTATCTCTAAAATTTGTGGGAAACTCCCACATCTCAACAACAAAAAGACAAACAATCCAATTCACAAATGGGCAGAAGACATGAATAGACACTTCTTCAAAGAGGATATTCAGGCAGCCAACAAACACGTGAAGAAATGTTCATAATCATTAGCCATAGAGAGATGCAAATCAAAACAATGAGATACCATCTCACCCCATCACTAATAGCAAAGTTCAACAAGACAGAAAATTACAAATTCTGACGAGGATGTGGAGAGATTGAGACTCTCATACACTGCTGGTGGAACCCATGTTCATTGCAGCACTATTTATAATAGCAAAAAGATGGAAAAAACTTAGGTGCTCATCAACAGAAGAATGGATAACCAAACATCTGGTACGTACACACAACAGAATACTATGCAACACTAAAGAATAATGTAGAATTTGCAAAACAGTGCATAATGTGGATGAACTTGGAGGACATCGTGCTGAGTGAAATAAGTCAATCACAGAAGGACAAATATTGTATTAGTCTGTTATTGTGAAAAGTCAAGGAAAGGTTTATATACGGAAGGAAACTTTGTTGGTTTCCAGGGGTGGGAGGGGAGGGGAGGGGAGGAAACACTGTAAAAATAAATAAATGAATTTTAAAAAGAGCTAAATAAATATAGAGCACTCTTGCTGTTCTTCTTCTAAGACAGATTTTTCTTTCTTTTGGCAGTCCATGGTATATTCATATTCTTTGCCAATAACATAATTCAAAGGCATCAATTATACTTGAGTCTTCCTTATTCATTGTTTGGCTTTCAAATACAGATGAGGCAATTGAAAATACTGTAGGTTGAGTCAGGTGCACCTTAGTCTTCAAACTGATATCTTTGATTTTTCACACTTTAAAGAGATCTTTTGCAGCACATTTGCTCAATGCAATATTTCATTTCACTGCTTCCATACACATTGATTGTGGGTTCAAGTAAAATGAAACTCTTGACAACTTCAATCTTTTCTCCATTCATCATCATGTTGCTTCTTGGTCCAGATGTAAGGATATATGCTTTCTTTACAGTGAAGTGTAATCCATGCTGAAGGCTGTAGTCTTTGAGCTTCATCAGTAAGTGCTTCAAGTCTTCTTCACTTTCAGCAAGGAAGGTTGTGTCATCTGCATAACAGGTTGTTAATGAGTCTTCCTCCAATCCTAATGCCTTGTTCTTCTTCATATAGTCCAGCTTCTTGGATTATTTGCTTAGCATACAGAAACATGGACAGTGTTTCATTCCGTTGTACATGGCATCTTTTTAATGTCCTTTTGCTTTCTTCATTTATGATGTGCTTGAAGTCATCCCACAATTTATCTGCTTTGGGCACTGGTGTTCAGTGCATCAAATCTATCCTTCAGATGGTCTCCAAATTCAGGTGGGATATAATCAAGATCTTATTTTGGCTCTTTTTAATTTTCTTCAGCTTCAGCTTGAATTTGCATATGAGCAATGGATGGTCTGTCCCATAGTCAGCCTTGTTCTGACTAATGATATTTAGCTTCTTCATTATCTCTTTCGACAATTGTAGTCTATTTGTTCCCTGTATACTTCATCCTGTGAGGTCGATGTGTATAGTCACCATTTAAATTGTTGCAAAAAAGTATTTCCAATGAATAAGTTGACCTGGCAAAATTATATCATCTGATCTCTGGTATTGTTTATCTCACCAGGGTTGTATTTTCCAACTAAAGATCCTTCTTCTTTGTTTCCAACTTTTGCCTTCCAATCACCAGTAATTATCAATCCATCTTGACTACATGTTTAATCAGTATAAGACTAAGCACTTACAACCAAGAAACTTTCTAGGAAGAAAGCTAAGGCAACACTAGTGCTCATCTCATTTTTTTCCCTTTCTCAGGGCTCACTCTCCTAAAAATGCCTGAAATTATTGTTTCATAAGTTTTATCCAGTTTATAGTTGTTTAATGTGGAAGGGTAAATCCAATTCCTCTTCCTCCATCAGGTCCAGAATCAGAAATCTCTGAAGTGACTTCTGTCTTGCCATATTTTTTTTTAATTAATAAAGAAAGAAAGGCTAAGAGCGCCATATACTTGTGTATCATTGATTGTTGACTTGAGGGGTTTGCTTTAGTAATGAAAAGCCAACAATCACCATAGACAGTTTCTAAACATCTTAATGAAGAAGACTGATGTTTGCCTCCAGAATCTTTACTGGCTATTCACTCAATTTCTTTCGGGAAAAAAAAATCTTCCTTTTTTGGACAGAGTTTGATTGTGATTAGTTACCTATTGCAGCATAGCAAATGGTCACAAATTTAGTAGCTTTAAAAAACATGCATTTATTATTTCACAGTTTCTGTGAGTCTATATTCTGGGTACAGCTTAGCTAGGGCCTGAGCTCAAGGAATCAATGCTACTATCAAAATGATTAGCCAATCTGTTTTCTCATCCAGAGGCTCAACTAGAAGAATCCACTTCCAAACTTACACAGGTTGTTTTAAAAATCCATTTAGCAGCCACCTTCAGATCCTAAAGGCCACCTGCATTTCCTTGCCCTGTGGTCTTTCTCAACATGACCATTTACTTCATCAAACCCTCAAGGAGAATTTCTAGAACAAGTCTTCTTGTCAGTGAAGTCATATAATATAACCTAACTGCAATCCTACAACATTTGCCATAGTCAAGTGGTTATAAATACGAGATACTGAAACTCAAAGGGAAGTTTTTATTTAAGGTATGAATACCAGAAGATACGAATCATTGAGGGGGTCACTTTAAGTTCTGTCCACTGAAGATTGAGACATGGAAAGTAGTTACTTAGTTTCTAAGTGTTCTGTGTTTAAGAATAAGAGGGAATGTGTACATGCATTTTGAAGTTTTGTTTATTTATTTTTGATGGGGAAAATGATCAGCGCTTTCTGGACTACCAAAAGAACAAAACTGAACTCACTGCCATCAAGTCATTTCTGACTCATGGCAGTTCTATAGGACAGAGTAGAACTGGCCTTGTAGGGCTCCCAAGGGTGTAAATCTTTACTGAAACTGATTGCTTCATCTTTCTCCTGCAGAGTGGCTGGTGGGTTTGAACTGCGAACTTTTTGGTTAGCAGCCCAATGCTTTAACTACCATGCTATGAGAGCAGATTTTACAATATTCTTCTCCCTGCTTCTTCAGGGAATGAAATATTTCATTGTTGGTAGTTTCCCTCCATTTCTTTCTAATTTTATGGGTTAATAACTCTTTTAAATTCCCTTATTATTATTTGAATTGTGTCTTTCCAGAGAAACAGTATACTACTCTGAGGTCAATCTTAAAGTGAATGTCAAGGTAAGGGTTACTTAGGTAAGATTTGAACATGCAATTGCAATTGGGTTACTTGTATGCTCTTTGTTTAAAGTGATATTTCAATAAATATATTTTAAATCTTCCTAAAATAATACTGGGAGCTCTGGTAGCATAGTGCCTAATGCACTTGACTGCTAACCAGAAGGCTGGTGGTTCAAACCCACCAGCCACTCCTCAGAAGGAAGATGGGGCAATCTACTTCCATAGTGATACTGCCTTGGAAACCCAATAAGGGGTCACTATGAGTCGGGTCCAGCTCAAGGGCACATAACGAGGGCACATAACAACAACAAAATAATACTATTTATATGAGAATCTTGAAAGAGGAAGGCTAAAGAACAAAATTATGGGCAGATACAGAAATCCAAGTTTCAAGTTGATACATATATATTAAGAAAAAGAGGTAGTTCATAGGTACCATAATCCATTCAGAGTGGCCAGCTATAATCAGAGAGAAGCAGATAATAGCTTCGGTTCATTTTGACACGAACACTTTGACATGAGGGACTCTCATTTTTACTTTTTTAACACAAAAATCTAAGAATTTTGCGTTATCTTTTCTGCATATATAATGTATTCACAAATGAGCATGAACTTTTTTTTTTAAGCCATCACCTAGACTAGACAATTGACAATTGACTGTTGCTAGTGAGCAGGGAGGGAGAGGGAAGCATTTGATAGCCAACATAAAAAAGTGGGCATTACTGAATAATGGGAGGCAGTGATCTGAATATTTCAGTCAGCTGTGTTTTTTCTCTACCTGGTACAAAATCAGAATTATATAAGTTCTTTCACTGCATTAACACAGAGAGAAGAAAGCTTTTCATTACCCAAGATTTCCTGGGTATCCACAGCAGGTGCAACAGGCATGTTTGCATGCATAGAAGCGTCACAATCTGTGTATTCCAGCATTGCATGGATCTGTGCAGTAGCCAATAGGAAAATGAATAGCTATCTAAACACATGGACATATGTTCATAAAAATTCTAAAGTCTGAAAAATCTAGTAATTATTTAGATATTATCTTATGCAACACATAAATACAAGGCACAGTTCTAAGAGATTTTCACCCATTATCACAGTGCCTCTCTCGCTCTCTCTCTCTCTCTATTTTTTTTCCCTCAGACCTCACTTTAGCACAAGCGGGCTCAACAGTGTATACTTATCAGACCACACCAAGGACATTGCATTGTTCCTGTTTCATTTCTGCTGCAGCTCTAGAATTATCATGACATGAGTGTCATTCTCCCATTAAGCTTTCTTTATCTTAGACTATTAACCTTCTCCACTTTAGTTATAACATACACATATAAATAATCACATACATACATACAGAGACATGGAAAAATTTTAACTCTCTTTCACCTACTCAGCTTCAGTCTTTTCCAGTCTTCATCACAATCCTTTCTTGACTGATCTCTTAACATCACCATAACCCTTAGCTTATTGCTACAATAATTACTGTTAGTAATCACCTTTAAATTAATTATTACAGCAACTATGGTTATAATTGGGCTCACGGTAGGTCCTACCTATT
>NW_006921813.1:5388278-5390414 GCF_000298275.1 Orycteropus afer afer | reverse complement strand
CTGAAACTTGTTGTTGAACAAAGAGTCACTAAAGCGACTACAAGAAATGATGAAATAAAAGAGCTGAATGGGTTTCAAAGAGCAGCTCAAGAAGACAAAGTAAAGTATTGTAATGAAATGTGCAAAGATCTGAAGTTAGAAAACCAAAAGGGAAGATCATGCTTGGCATTTCTCAAGCTGAAAGAACTGAAAGAAATATTCAAGCCTCAAGTTGTAATATTTTAGAATTCTGTGGGCAAAATATTGAATGATGCAGGAAGCATCGAAAGAAGATGGAAGAATACAGAGTCACTGTACCAAAAAGAATTGGTTAATGTTCAACTGTTTCAGGAGGTGACATATGATCAAGAACCAATGGTACTCAAAGAATAAGTCCCAGTTGCACTGAAGGAATTGGAGAAAAATAATGCTCCAGGACCTGTTGGAATACTCATTGAGACATTAACAAATGGATGCAACGTCAGAGATGCTTACTCATTTATGCAAAGAATTTTGGAAGACATCTTCCTGGCCATTGAATGGAAGAGATCCATATTTGTGCCCATTCCAAAGAAAAGTGATCCAACAGAATGTGGAATTTTTTTTATTATTGTTCCCTTGTGATTACATGGTGTATTATTTCTCCACTTGCTTTTATTTTTTGATAGTTATTCAATTGTTATTTTTGTCTAAATCAGTGGGAGACAGCAACAGTGTCCATATGACACAACTACACCCACACCTCCTGCAGCTTCACTTACTGAGTGAGAGCTACCACTTCCTTCTCCACCAATTAGCCAATGATAAATGACCTGACTCACCCTCAGATGCTCTTCACAAATAGTTAACAGAGATCTAAATATAAAAACGCCATGATGCCTCAGAGAAAACAGACCATCAAACTCCAAAGAAGCAAGATAAAGCGGTAGAAACAAGGGAGCAGGATAAAGACCCAGAACACATGTCTGAGGAAGAAGCAGCATTGGAACTCCCTGATAAAGAATTCAGAAGAATTATATTTAGGTATCTTCAAAGGACTGAGAGACAGATCAAGGAAAACACTGCCAAAACCCTAGAAGAATTCAGAAGAAAATACAAGAACAAAATGATAAAATAAATGAAAAATTAGAAATGATTCTAAATCAACAGATAGAAATCCAGAAGACTAATACTAAATTGTCAGAAATAGATAACACATTGGAAGGGCAGAGGAGTAGAATTGATGCAATGGAAGACAGAATTAATGAGATTAAAGACAGATACCTGAATACTTCTTTGGAAAGGGATCAATCAGAAAAAAGATCAAAGCAAAGTGAAGAAAGACTAAGGTTCATGTGGAATACTATCAAAAGGAATACCTGTGTGTCATTGGAATTCCAGAGCAGGAAGAAAAAAATAAAACCACTGAGAAAATTGTCCAACATTTGCTGGAAGAGAACTTCTCTGAGATGATGAAAGATGAGAATATATCCATTCAGAAGTCCAACAAACTCCAACCAGGATAGACCCAAAAAGAAAATCACCAAGACATATCATCATCAAACTCATCAAAACCAAAGACAGAGAAAGAATCCTGAAAGCAGCATGGGAAAAACGAAAAGTTACTTACAATGGACAACCAATAAGTTCTGATTTCTCAGCAGAAATCATGCAAGCAAGAAGGCAATGGGATGGCATGTATAAAACACTGAAAGAGAAAAATTTCCAACCAAGAATTATATACCTGTGAAAACCATGCCTCAAATATGATGGAGAAATTAGGAGATAAGCAGAAATTAAAAGAATTTGTTAAAATCAGATCACCCTTCAAGAGATACTAAAGGGAGTCCTTTGAACAGAGAACCAATAATAGCAAACAACAACCAACCATTAATACACAAGATGACATAACCCAGAAACTACAGCTCTGGACATATCCAAAATAAAATAAGCTTACAAGATTGTAAACAGAGAACTAGAAACATCAATTGGCAAATGAGAACAACTACAAACCAAAAAGAGAGAAAATACTGTGTAGTTACATAACTAAATGGTGAGGAAGTCAAGAGAGTTGCAAGATAGAATGGACTGTTCTAAACTCAGGGAGAAAATTATAAATCACAGGGTAAGCTCAAAGGAAAATGATAAACCTTCACAACACAATAAAAAAAGAGGACA
>NW_006921813.1:5381049-5382484 GCF_000298275.1 Orycteropus afer afer | reverse complement strand
AAATTGCAGTCAATGTCACAAGGCAAAGTGTATGTGAGCTGATGTATGGAATGTAAATTTGCTTTGTAAACTTTCACCCAAATCAAAATTAAAAAAAAAAAAAAAAGATTTAATGACTTTGCTCCAGAGCTGACAGTCTTCCCTTTGAGCCAGAGCTCTGAATTTTCATTTCTAGCTTCCTAAATTGTGAGAGAATAAATTTCTGTGTGGTAAAGCCATCCACTTGTGATTTTTCTGTTACAGCAGCACCAGAAAGCTAAAATAGCGGGCAATTCACTAACCCTCAGCCAGTTTCCTCATTAGACACAGGATATTGCCACCTAAATCCCAATTGTGAGGTGTGGGCTATCAAAGATAATACCTTTAAAACACTTCATAACACTTTCACATCTTAGTTGTAATTGCTACACAATAATTTAAGTTCCTAGGAAGTCATACTACTTTGCTATGTTATTCTAGCATATAAAGTTGAGTCAGATCTCAAACAAGTCACAAAATTCCAGGTTCAACCTCTCTGGTCAAATGCATTCCTCATAGAGGATGCACTAGATAAACATGAGAGTGCAGACCATCGCGGGTATCCAGTAATGATTACTCATTTCACTGTTGGATATTACAGATTATACTTGGTACCGATCATGGCTTTAGGAATCACTTTCTTATTAGTATACTCTGGTTGTACAAATCTAAATTGACAGATAAGATAAATGAGGGAAGAGGGTGCTCTTAATCTGAAAGAAATTTTCTTGATAGGATTTCTTTGGAGAGCTTAAAAAAGTATTCACTTTTGTTGTCGTTGGCTGCAGTCCAGTTATCTCAAGCTCATGGAAAACGTATTTCTAACCTAACAAAACATTTCCTGGACCTGTGCCATCTTCGTGAGTGTTGCTAAGTTTGAGTCCATTGTTTCGGCTATTGTGTCAGTCCACCACATTGAGGCCTTGGAGTTCATTGCTACTACGTTCTTCTTCCAAGTACCCCCAAATCCTCCTCATGCTTCTCCATCCAGACATCTCCCAGGACCTTGTCTTCTTCTTACTGTTCAATAATAGCTTATTCGAGCCACTCCAAAGATTTGGTCTCTTGTTGTTTGTGGTTGTTAGGTTCTATTGAGTCAGTTCTAACCCAGCAATCCTATGTAACACAAATGAACCATTGCATAGTCCTGTAGCATCCTCACAATCGTTGCTATGTTTAAGGCTACTGTGGCAGCCACTGTGCCAACCCATCTCACTGAAGGTCTCCCTCATTTTTACTGACCCTCTGCTTTGCCAAGTGGGGTGGTTAAGTTTGTGTGTCAATGTGGCAGGGCCTGATTGAGTAGCTGGGCAGCTGAATGTAGTTATTCTCCATGGTGAGATTAGTAATTAACTCCATAGTGGAATCTATTGGAACAGGGGTATGTGGTCTGCTTCTTCTTCTTCTTTTTTTTTTT
>NW_006921813.1:5378582-5379974 GCF_000298275.1 Orycteropus afer afer | reverse complement strand
CTGAAACCCAAGGTCAAGGGGCTTTCACTCAGCCCCTAGAGTTTGGCACTTTGAACTCAGACTTCCAGTCTCCTGAACTGTAAGAGGATAAACTCTGTTTGTTCAAACATCCCATCTGTGAAGTATTCTTGTCAGAGCAGTACTAGGTAACTGGAACACCAAGCATGATGTCTTTCTCCAGTGATTGGCACATCCTGATGACATGTCCAAAGTAAGCAATCCAAAGTTCCACCCGCCTCGCTTCGAAGGCGCTTTCTGACTGCAGTTTATCGAAGACTGATTTGTTTGTTCTTCAGTCTTCTTCACTGGCACAATTGGAATGCATAGATTCTTCCTCTCTCTTCTTTTTTCATTGCCCAACTTTCATGTCCATATGAGGTGACTGAAAAGACCATGTCTTGGGTCAGGTGCACTTTAGTCATCAAAGTGACACCAAAACCACAATTTGTATAGATTTCTTTTTTGGAACTATATTTCATTTAAAAAGTGAAGTAAGCTGGTAGAATCTATAGTTGAAGTGTGACATTTTCCTTTCTTCTGAGCTACAGATTCCTTGTAATGAAGATAATGGGAGAAGTTGTGGAACCAGTGGTTTTTTCTCTGAGAAGGGAAAATTTCAAACTGACATCCCACATCCCTGATGTTTCATCCCCAGTACACTGGGACACAAAATCAGTTTCCCAGTCCATATCTTGACCTTTGCTCTGAGGACAGAGGGAAGGCATGAAAGGCAGTTGCTGATCTGTGAAAACAACCAAGAAAGGACCACTGTCCTTCCATACTCTTCTGGTACCTGGTACCCATGTATATCTTCACTCCTGTGACTCATACAAGGAATATGTTCAATATAATCCCTGGGAAAGTGTACATGTCAAAATTATCTTGACATGTACACTTTAGTGTAAATTACTTTGAAATGTTTTCTTTATATTAAATTTTCACATAGAAGAAAGACAGAAGAGAAAGAGGGAAGGGAATAAAGATCCTCAGAAAAGGAAGGAGAGGATTTGTGGGGCACAGGCAGATCTCTGAGACCTTGAAGAGCTTAGGAGGTGAGAGCACAGGGGCACATGCCCCAGGATTGCCCTATGATGTCCTTCCCATGTAGAAGTCCTATAGTGCTCTGCTTTTCTCATCACCTACTCTACTAACTGTGTGCTCTGCTCCCTTCTCACTGCACTCCGCAGCCCACATTATTACATGCACAGCATGAAGCATTTAACAGAAGCTTTGGGCTTGTGTTCCTAGCTCATCAGTACAGTTTCCACCTAATGCTGCAAAAAAGGCTCTAAACCCTGCAGGCCCATGCTGCTTCTTATCAGCTGAGTTGGCCCATTCATTGTTCTGAACCATTTGGGTTATTATAAACTCAATACCAAAAAAAAAAAAAAA
>NW_006921813.1:5375888-5377557 GCF_000298275.1 Orycteropus afer afer | reverse complement strand
ATTCCTCAGTTACAACAGGCTAACCTTAACTCCATGACTGTTAGGAATGCAACAGGGTGTTTCATCTTGGCAAATCAGAGTAAATATTTCCAACAACTGTCACCATTTATCACACTAATACACCTGGTGTTGTCACATGTCTTCTATATCAGGGAAAACTGGTTACTAGAAATATATGGAAACAGTGGAAGTTGAAGGCTGTATTTCTGTGCATTCATTTCCTATTTATGAATCCTTAATATTGTTTCAAACAGCCCTGGTGGCCCAGAAGTTAAGTGTGTGGTTACTAACTAAAAGCTTGGCACTTCAAATCACCCAGAGGCATCTCAAGAGAAAGACCCTTTCAAAATTTGCTCCTAAAGTTCTATCTGCAACACATGGGGTCACCAGGGGTCAGAATTGACTTGAAGTCAACTGGTGAGATAAAATGTTATTTCAACCATCTATTTTGCTGTGCTCTATTTTTTTCCTTGTGTTTCTAATAAAGTGTTCACATCACAGCACGATTGCCTATATACCCTTAGAAATGTCTGGGCATATCTGTCTCAGGTGTTAGAGAAGATAGGACCTCCTCAAGAGCAGTAGTAAGCCAGGATCAAGGACAGTCTGGCCATCCATAGGCTTCCTCTAGTCTCTACCTTCCTCTTCTCTGAATTGTGACTCTTCTCATCCTTTTATGGGTTCCTCTGATATTGGGCTTGTTACATACATACACGGACATGTATATTGGCCACATTCTCACTCTTCTCGTCTTTGCTATCATGAGTTGTTTGAGAGCCTGGTGACAAATTTTCCCAGGAAACTGAGATTCCAAAATGACCCACAACTCCTGTAGGAAAGAATCTGTTTTCAGAATGTTTCCTCTGGCTGTTTCCACACTCATGTCTCCAGAGGCTCCTGCATATATTCCCAGTGTATGTGCCTGCAGGAAAGAAAAAGCTGGAATCCACTGATTCACCTCCGGGGAAGCATTCTGTCTCCTCAGCCTCTTCAACCTTTCCATGAGTGAACATTGTAACAAGGGTATACCACATGATTGTTGGGATGGTGGTGGTGGTAGGGGGGACCATTCTCATCTCCATAATGCAAATTCTAATTTCCAATTAATAAATTTAGTGAAGGGTGGGGGTGAGAATGTAGCAAATTGTGGAGACTCCCTGGGCACCTCGTGGTGACTAAAATTGAATCGTAAGACTTTGTTATGGATTGAATTATGTATTGAATACATGTTGCAAATCCTAACCTTTCTGCCTGTGGTTATAATCCCATTTGGGAATCAGTTATCTTTGGTATGTTAAAGAGGTAGGATTAGTGTAGGATGCATCTTGAATCTATCTCTTTTGAGATATAGATATAAAAGAGATTGAACAAGAGAGCAGAGGAGAGATTGGGGAAGAGAGATACGAAGCCATATGAAGATTGCCCAGAAAAGAAAAGGACCTTCCTCCCAATCCAATAGAGGGAGAAAACCTTCCTCTAGAGTCCGCACCCTGAATTCAGACTTCTAACCTCCTAAACAATGACAATGACCGAAGAAGAGTTGATGCTTTTGAGTTATGGTGCCGGTGAAGAATGCTGAAAGTACCATGGACTGCTAAAAGAACTAACAGATCTGTCCTGGAGAAAGTGCACCCAAAATGCTCCTTGGAAGCAAGAATGGTCAGACTTC
>NW_006921813.1:5370212-5371978 GCF_000298275.1 Orycteropus afer afer | reverse complement strand
GACTAGGGCAATGGGCCACATAAAGCCAAAGGAGCACATTTGTTGTCCCAGTGGGCCTGGAAGATGGAGCTGAAATCCAAGACCAAGGAACCTCCACCAAGAATCCAGGGTGCATGACAAACACCCAGAATCTCGAGGTTGGGGCCATTGCCCAGATGGTCTCAGAAAACAGATGGTTATTTTCAAGGCTTCAGAGCTAACATAATTTGGTCTGGTGGGTTTTGGACTAGCTTGGTGCCTGTTATACCTTCTTTCCCTCCAGTTTCTCTCATTTGTAACAGAAATGTCTACTTTGTGCCTTTTCTACCACTGCACTTTGGAAAGAGATGACTTATATTCTAGATTTCATAGGTTCACAGATGAAGAGGAGTTTTGCTCCAGGATGGAATACTCCTACAGTCTCACCCATATTTGATTTAGATGATTCAGAAGATGAGATTTTAGACTTGGAGTTGATTTAAGACCTTCACAATAATGGGCTGGAGTAGAAGTGTTTTACAGGTGACAAGGATATGGATTTTGGAGGGCCAAAGGATGTAACGTTACAGACTGAATTGTGTCCTCCAAAAACTATGTGTTGTAAATCCTAACCTCAATGCCTGTCATTATAATTCCATTTGGGACTGGGTTGACTTTGGTATGTTAATGAGGAAAGAGTAGTGTAGGGTATATCTTGAGTCAACCTCTTCCGAGATATAAAAGAGATTAAACAAGTGAGCAGAGCAGATATGAGTAAAATAAATGCCAAGATGCCTGGAGATCTCCAAGGAACCAGGAAGCAGAAGCTGAAGAGACAAGGCCCTTTCTCCAGGGCCCACAAACAAAAAGCCTTCCCCTTGAGACGGAACTCTGAATTCGTACTTCTAGTCTCCTAAACTGTGAGGAATTAAATATCTGTTTGTTAAAACCATCCACTTATGGTATTTCTGTCATAGCAGTACTAGATAACTAAAACACACTTCTGTGGCAATGAACGTGAATTGCTTGATATCTGTTTCTGTCACAACTAGCCTTGGATTTCTGCCTCCAAGGAAATGTGTTCATTACAGTTAAGAGAATTGTGAAGCCAAGGAGGGGAAGTGACATTCTTATTCACCACCCCCCGTCTTGCTCCACCAAGTTTTCACATATTTTTCACATCTATCTTTTATGGAAAATTGATGTGGACTGTAATTACTGATAGAAAGAAATAGGTCAGAACCACTTTTTTGATTGCAGAGGGGACCACGGGGATTTGAGGCAAAGCAGGGGCATCTGAAGAGAGATACCCTGTTTGCCTCTCTGTCCTCCTGGACTGAAAACTGGCCAGTGCCATTTGCCAGGAAGTCTTGAAAAGTGAAATCAGCCTCTGATGTGTTAGAAGGCAGAGATTGAATGCACCTTTGTTAGTAGCTCGGTGCAAAACTGTTAAGTTTCTAGATCATTTCAACGCTTTCTAATTCTATTTTTCCAATAGAATGAGGCCACCATTTAAAATTGATGCCATATTATAGAGGAAACAGCTGCGCTCAAGCCTCAGAAAATTGCTCCTGACAAAGAAACGAAGGGAGGGGTAGACATTTCCAGCAAAGCAGATCTCAAACTCACACCTGTGTCCAGTCTGACATCAATAAATCTGAAAACATGGCATGATTCTGTGCTGGCTTGGGCTATAGGACAGAGCGAAGGGTGCCTTTGCTCTGTACCTAAAAGTTGATTAGAGCTTTCAGAGTGAAACTGACTGCTGGTCACCCTGCTCAGATCTACAGCTGCTATTTCCAACTCAG
>NW_006921813.1:5367817-5369807 GCF_000298275.1 Orycteropus afer afer | reverse complement strand
CTTGACTGCTAACCAGAAGGCTGGAGGTTCAAACCCACCAGCCACTCCTCAGAAGGAAGACTGGGCAACCTACTTCCATAGTGATACTGCCTTGGCAACCCAAGGAGGGGTCGCTATGAGTCAGGGCTGACTTGATGGCACATAACAACAACAACAACAACAACAGATATTTAAGGTATTTGTGACAGCCTGGTTCTCTTCTTCTATTCATATGATTTGAAAGTCCATCAGGACCTTTGTAGGTCAATTTGACTTGAGTGCCCTATTTTAAGGCCTGTAGGAACCTGGAGCTCAACCATTTCTGCTGCTTCTTGATGGATGGCTTGCTCAGATGCCTTCTGTCTCCACCCTTTTGTTCGGGCCAGCTGCCTCAGTCACTGCTTAGGCACAAGGCTTGACCCTTGCACCAAATTCATAATATATGGATATATTAACTTTACTGAAGATATGAGGTAACCCAGAGAAGGATTATATCACAGAAACCAACATGTGGCCTTCAGCATGCCTTTCTCATTTGACCCCAATCACTTCTTTCTTCAGTCTCCTCCCTCTCCACTCCCTTGCTAGCATAATTGAGACATTTCTCTTTGTCTCCTCTAGAACAGTTTACTCGTTCCAAACACCCAGGAGCTTTGGTTGGTATCCCCAAACTCTGCCATGGTACTTTTCTGAACACAAAATCAGTTCTCCCCTTAAGGGGAATTCTGGTTCCAGATGTTTATCTAATAACTAGGCAGCTTTTCATCAATTCTATTGGCAATCCCAGAAATAATATGTGTATCCACTATTGCTGAAGAAGGGATTGAACTATGAGGCATCAAAAAAGAAAAGGGAAGCTAATTAATTCACAACCTGCCACACGGCTATACTTCTCTCCAATCTTATTTTTGCCTCTTCTAGCTATTAGAGAGAGCAGCAATCACTGTCAGAAGTCTGTGTTATTCCTTTGAGGCACATCCTCAGAGGAAAGCTGTTGAGTCCTTGGATCTTTTGAGAGATCCACCCTCATGGCAGCTTGGCTAGTCCACTGTCACATGGATCAGTGCTGGCAGCACTTACACTTTGTGACTTCCTTCCTAAAGTGCCACCTAACATGTATTAAATTCAATAAAATGCAGATCAACTTTACACTGAGAATATTCTATCACTCCAGTGTGTCAGAGACATCCTCAGGTTAGGAATTATAACTTTAAAGATACACTTATTGAGTGCAAATACTCTGTTACCAAGGAGTGCCAGGAATCAGACTTCTACACAGAGCCTAGTCCAAACAGCCACTAGTTTTCACAACACGATCATTTCTGAGATAAAACCATTCATGTGTGCTTCACAACTTTGTAGCTTCAAATGTTCCATAGCTTAAAAATATCTTTAAAATCATTATCTCATTTGGTTCTTACAGCCCCGTGCGAGAGGCAGAGCAGGTACCATTATTGTCATTTGAGATGACAGGACAGGCTTATGGAGGGTAGGTGGCTTTGAAAATAAATGCCTTTGGCTGGGAAGGGGCAGAGCTGGGACTGGATGCTGCATACTGTGAGCATTCCAGAATATTCCCAGTTCAGGACTTGAACCTCAGCATGAGGTCTTGTCATCTACACACTTACACAGAAACAATATTAAGGATTCTCAAGGACACATAAAAGAAAAGGATATCATCAGACACATTCAAAGTTGGCCTTGATGATGGAGGGGAAGACAATGGAGATAAAAAGGAATAATCAGATGATAAAAACATAAGGGTCTGGCACCAACCCTGATAATAATGTGACATGAACAAGAGGGTATAATTAGCCCCACCCTCTGCACCTGTCACGCAAAGGCTAAAAGTGGCTGGATGCCCAGGAGGGTCTCTGAAGTGAGGGAGTTGAGGCTGCACTAGAAACACTCTATCTGGCTTATCGGAGTTTATCTAAGCCACTGTCTTAAGTATGGAGGAAAGCTGGAATTCTACCAAAAATCGTTATCATTCCTAAACCATATATCATGA
>NW_006921813.1:5366009-5366999 GCF_000298275.1 Orycteropus afer afer | reverse complement strand
TTGTTTCATTTTTCTGCAGGTGGATATCCAGTTTTGCCAGCACCATTTGTTAAAGAGGCTGTCTCTTCCCCATTTAATGGGTTTTGGACCTTTGTCAAAGATCAGCTGTCCATAGATGGATGGGTCTGGACTTTTGATTCTGTTCCATTGGTCTGTCTATCATTATGCCAGTACCATGCTGTTTTGACTACTGTGGCTGTATAGTACTTCTTAAGATCTGGGAGTGTGAGACCTCCCACTTTGTTCTTCTTCTTCATAAGTGCTCTGCTTATCCAAGGTCTCTTTCCTTTCCATATGAAGTTAGTAATTGGATTTGCCCCATCCTTAAAAATTTTACTTGGTATCTGGATCGGGATTGCATTAAATGTGTAGATTGCTTTAGGTAGTATTGACATTTTCACAATATTCCATCTACCTACCCATGAACAAGGTAGGTTCTTCCATTTATGTAATGCCTTTGTCTCTTGTAGCAGTGTTTTATAATTTTCTTTGTATAGATCTTTTGTTTCTCTGGTAAGTTTTATTCATAGATATTTTATCTTTTTAGTAGCTGTTGTAAATGGTATTGTTTCCCTTATTTCTCTATCAGAGGACTCTTTGTTGGTGTAGAGGAATCCAACTGATTTTTGTATGTTGACCTTGTATCCTGCCACTTTGCTGAACCTCTTGATTAGTTGCAGTAGTTTTTTTTTTTTATTGAGTCTCTTGGGTTTTCTATGTACAGGATCATATTGTCCATAAATAGAGACAGTTTTACTTCCTCTTTGGCAATTTGTATGACTTTTATTTCTCTTTCTTGCCTTATTGTCATGGCCAGGACTTCCAATACAATGTTAAATAGAAGTGGTGATAGAGGGCATCCCTGTCTGGTTCCCGTTCCTAAGGGAAATGTCTTGAGTCTTTCTCCATTAACAATGATGTTGACCATTGGCTTTGTATATATACCCTTTATTATGTTGAGGAATTTCCCTTCGATCCCTGTTTTGCTGA
>NW_006921813.1:5353487-5354080 GCF_000298275.1 Orycteropus afer afer | reverse complement strand
GAGATAGCATCCAACATTTGTTTACTCTCCAAAATTCTTCAAAACTCTTGCCTCAAAATATTTGCCTTGCTGTATCTCTAAATCCTTATCCAAATCTAATCAGACCCTTGCACTAAAAAATCCACCTTAAAATAGATTTAAAAACTCATATATATCAAACGCTGGTGGTAAGGTCCCCCTTTTTTTTTTTGAGATATGTGGAGTTCGAATGCTATTAGGTGTTTTTGTTGTTTAAGTCAAAAAAAAAAAAAAAACTGAATTTAACTTTTAGGAATAAGGGACTTATTTTAGTAATTCTTTATTATCTGATCATATTTGGAAAATACTTATCCTTGGTGCAAACTACTTTATTATTAGGACAGGTGTTTGGTTTCTGTCTGTCCTTCTCATTTTTTGTTATACATTCATAAGAGGAAAATTCACAGAAAAGAAAACAGACAGAGCTCCCATTAAGTCTCTCCATAAAAAAAGAACTGGCCCTGAAATTGGGCAGTTTAGAAGGCTTTGGCACAAACTGGAGTCCTTTCACAAACTTTGCCCCAGGTCACTGTCCAAATCTTATGAGAATTTCTCTCAGCCTTGTCTCATTTTGT
>NW_006921813.1:5349333-5351967 GCF_000298275.1 Orycteropus afer afer | reverse complement strand
TGACATTCCTTCCAATCTCCACAATGTATCAGCACTCTTCTCACTTCCTTCCTTGTTCCCCATTTCCATATATCTTCCTCTCCTCCCCTCTCTGCCTTCTGAGCTTTGTTTTGGGGCAAATGCTGCCATTTTGGTCTCATATGGTTAATTGTCCTAACGAATGTGTGCCTCCCTGGAGATAATGTTCACTTTATAGGCCTATATATTGTTTCACTGAAGGTTGATCCCTGGGGGTGAGTTAAGTTCCAGGTCTGAAGTGTGTCTAAGGCCCATAGTCTCAGGGGTTCTATCAGTCTCTATCAGACCACTAAATCTGGACTTTCCTTTGATTTTGAGTTTTGTTCCACATTTTTCATTCACTCTATCCAGGACTGTCTATTGTGATCCCGATCAGAGCATTCAGTGGTGGTAGTCAGGCACCCTCTAGTTCTTCTGGTCTCAGTGTTGTGAAGGCTGTTTTACAAGGTCTACTAGTCCTTTGGTCTACTTGTTTCCTTGTGTCTTTTATTTTGTTCACTTTTCTTTGTTCTGGATGGGAAGAGACCAATAGTTTCATCTTAGATAGCCCCTTAACAAAGACCCCAGTTACTACTCACCAAAGTAGAATGTAGAATGTTTTCTTTGAGGACCATGTTGTACCAACTGACCTACACCTCCCCTGAGACTATGGTCCTAAGTCCCCAAGCCCATTGATTCATTTCCTCAAGGTATTTGGTTATGACTAAGAAATTTTCATAACTTTTTCCCCTGTATACTCTACCATATGCATGGATATATTTGCAGCATATACAAATACATATGTAGAAATATTCTCTGCCAGACTTATAAATACTCATTCACCTTCCCACACCTGTTCAGCTTGCATGTCTATCTATGTATCCACTCATAGATTATTGTCATTTCAGGATTGTGTATGTCATAGTATTTACCTCTGTTGCTTTAACTACTCTGCACCTCCCAGTGCCTTCCTTCAGATTGTGCTGACTTCCCCTTATTGGATATTGGCTTTCTGAGAAGGTGGTCTTTTAATGAAGATAATTTTGTTACTGAAAATAGAAAAACACTGGAAAAGAGAGTTGTCATATGCTAGCCAAGAAACTAGAAGGAAAAAAACTGAAGGGAAGGATAAATAAAGGTGTCCCAAAGGGGTAATCATGCACCCAATTTCGTGTCTTATCCCTAAACTCACAAGGAGAAATTTTTCTCAATAGTCAAGAGAAAACTTAATTTTCAATTAAGGTTAATTGAGGTTATTATACAACCTCACTTTTGGAACATACACACTATTCACGTGATGGGTATCTAATAATCCTGAGACATTTTCTATGTCACAGCCCATGACTGTCACCCTCAGATCTTAGACCAAGGAACATGATTTCCTCCTTAATGAACACACACACCTGCTAAGTTCATAGGGAGTTACTTGCTGTGAAAACTGAATTGCTAAGTTAAATACTCTCCTGATAGTTTCTTTCTTGAAATCCCTGGGAGGCCTCTTGTGGTAGTTAAAGTTGTATGTCAACTTGGTTGGGTTTGGCTGAGTGACTGGGCAGCTGGTGGTAGTTATTCCCCATGATGAGACTGGCAATCAGTTCCATGGTGGGATCTACCACAAGCAGCTGAGTAGCTACTTTGGGTATGTGGTCTGCTTCCTGTTTATAAGAAGTAGCTTGGGGAATGGTTTCTAACTTATGGCATGCTTGAACCCTGCATGTAATTGTGTCATTGTTCAGCAGCCTGCCATGCTCTGCTGATCTTGGTACTTTAAAAGGACTTGAATCAATGACCTGCCATGTGGTTTGGTAACATTGGGACTGTCCCTTTTTACTTGTCAACCTTGGGCTTGTCAGCCTCAGCAGCCAACAGCTGAGTGAGGAAAGCCTCCAGCTTCACTGGGCCAGGAGCAAGAGACAGAGCTGAAGGCCAAGGTTGAGAGGCTTTCACCCAGGCCCTAGAGCCTGGCACTTTGAACTTGGACTTAAGGCACTTTGAACTTGGACTTAAAGCATCCAAAGTGTAAGAGAATAAACTCCTGTTTCTTCAAGCCATTCCATGTGTGGTATATTATCATCAGAGCGGTACTAGAACACCCTTTATTCATAATAAACAACAACAACAAAAAAAAAAAAACAAAACTCACTGCCCTCAAGTCAATTCCCACTCATAGCAACCCTCATTGGGTTTCCAATGCTATAAATCTTTACAGAAGCACAATGACTCATCTTTCTTCCATGGAGTGGCTGGTAAGTTCAAACCACTGACCTTTTGGTTAGTAGCCAAATGCCTCAACCACCACACCACCAGAGCTCCTTTATTCATAATCAGTTCATAACTAATTTGGACATTGACTTACCAATACCTTTATGTCCAACTCAAGTCACACTGGAGATCTCAAGATGGTACCAGACTCCTATGGGTAAAATATTCTGCTGAAATAGGTAACATTATTGGGGTGAACCCATAAAGGTTAAGATCATGCCATCTAAATCTCAACCAATGCAGAGTTGGTGCAACATTCTTTTACCCAGAGTTAAATAAAGGCAAAATCAGTACTCACAAGCCTAATAAAGGACCTTGCACCATCTCTTATAACACTGCCATGATCCTAATTAAAAACCTAGGGGACAGGGATAT
>NW_006921813.1:5335378-5349153 GCF_000298275.1 Orycteropus afer afer | reverse complement strand
CCACCAGCCACTCCTCAGAAGGAAGATTGGGAAATCTACTTCCATAGCAACACCACCTCAGAAACCCAAGGAGGGGTGGCTATGAATCAGAAATGACTCAGCTGAAGTGAGTTTGTGGCTTCTGAGGGTATAACTTTACAATAAATCTGTGTTCTGCTTCTTCTGGTGCCTCTTTAAGTCAAAATAATCAATATTAGTTTGCCTTCTTCTAGAAGAATAAACAATATACATGGACTGTTATGGCCAAAAGGATTATTGAGGAATCTTCTTATTTTTCAGAAGACTTCAACTAGCACTGCAAAAACTGTAAATTTCCCTGCGATTATATTTATATTCAATGTGTGGATGACCTTCTGTTGTGTTCTAAAGATGAGATGAACTTTAAAATTGACTCCATTTATCTGCTCACTGTTTTAGCTCAGAAAGGGCATAAGGTTTCCAAAAGAGAAGTTACAATTTTGTCCATGTAAAGTTCATTACCTAGAATACAATTTATCTCAAGGAAATAAATCACTTTCTCTTAACAGATTTGGCCTTTCAATATCTTTCAGGCCAGTAACTAAGACACAAGAGGATTCCTGAATGCTCTTTGGATAGGTCATAATTTTGGAAGACTTTGTAAACAAAGAAGAAATCTTGACATTAGCCAAAATCTCAATCAAGAATGGTCAGCAAGTTGAAGAAATTTTGTGTGCACAAATGCTTCTCAAAGAGTTGGCTACTATAATGTAGGAGAATGTACAAAAAGAGATAATGTGAAAGATAAAGGAAATTCCCAGTTAGCTTTCACTATGATACTAACCTTTATGATCCCCTAAGAGACCACCACTCTTCTGTCAGTTTGTCATACTAACACGTTGCTGTGCTGCTGGAAGCTATTGTCACCAGTATTGCAACTACCAGTAGGGTCACTAATGGTGGACAGGTTTCAGCAGAGCTTCCAGACTAAGACAGTGTAGGAAGAAGGATGTGGCAGTCTACTTCTGAAAAATTTGGCCAGTGAAAACCTATGAATAGCAGTGGAACATTGTCTGATATAATGTCAGAAGATGAGCCCCTCAGGTTGCAAGACACTCAAAATACAACTGAGGAAGGGCTTCCTCCCCACTAATTCCAAAGATGAAGAAATTGAAGACTTTTACCTAGTTTTGCAGTCTGAAATTGATCAAACATGCAATCAGAATGCATTGATAATTAATGATGATTTGAATACAAAAGTTGGAAATAAGAAGAAAGATGAGTAGTTGGAAAATATGGCCTTGGTGATAGAAAAGACACCAAATTATTCATGATAAAATTTTACAAGACTAATGACCTATTTATTGGAAATTCCTTTTTTTTTTTTTTTTTCTCAACAACATAAGCATTGACTATACATCTGGACTTCATTAGATGGAATATGCAGGAATCAAATTGACTACATTGGAACAAACCATCAATTACACATATCCAAATTCAAGTTGAAGCTGAAGAAAATTAAAACAAGTGTACAAGATTCAAAGTATGACCTTGAGAATGTCCTAACAGAATTTAGAGACCACAGAGTTTACAAAGAATTATGGTTAGAAATTACCATACCAGGAAATTTACTACATCGCACACATTGGACACTGAAGACTGAAGACCAGATCAATTATGGATGATATCAAAAACACAATACATGAAGAAAACAAAAGGTCATTAAAAAAGGAAAGCAGAAAATACCAAAATGGATGTCAGAAGAGACTCTGAAATTTGCTCTTGCACAGAGAGTAGCTAAAGTCAATGGAGGAAATGATAAAGTAAAAGAGCTGAATAGAAGATTTCAAAAGGCAGGTCAAGAAGGAAAAGTGTTGTAACAAAATGTGCCAGGACCTGGAGTTACAAAACCTGAAGGGAAGAACCCACTTCACACTCCTAAAGCTGAAAGAACTGAGGAAAAAATTCAAGCATCTAGTTGCAATATTGGATTCTATGAGCAAAATACCATATGACAATAGGAAGTATCAAAAGAGGTTGGAGGGAATACCCAGAATCACTATACCAAAAAGAATTGGTTGATATTCAACCATTTCAGGAGGGCACATATAATCAAGAACCAATGACACTGAAAAAAGAAGTTCAAGCTGCACTTAAGACAGTAGTAACAAATAAGGCTACAGGAATTGATGGACTACCAACTGAGATGTTCAACAAACAAATGCAATGCTGGAAATGCTTACTCATCTATGCCAAGAAATTTGAAAGACATCTACATGACCAACCAACTGGAAGAGATCCATATTTGTGCCTATTGCAAAGAAAGGTGATCTAACTGAATGTGGAAATTATTGAACAATATCATTAATATCACACACAAGTAAAATTTTTCTGAAGATTATTTGAAAATGATTGCAGAAGTACATTAACAGGAACTGCCAGAAATTCAAGCTAGATTCAGAAGAGAATGTGCAATGAGAGATATTATTGCTGATGTCAGATGGGTCTTGGCTGAAAGCAAAGAATACCAGAAAGATGTTTACCTGTGTTTTATTGACTATGTAAAGGCATTCAACTGTGTGAATCAAAACAAATTATGGATTGCATTGCAAAGAGTAGGAATTGCAGAAAACTAAATTCTGCTCATGAGGTACCTGCACATAGACCAAGAGGCAGTCATTCAAACAGAACAATGAGATATTGCTTGGTTTAAAATCAGGAAAGATATATGTCAGGGTTGTATCCTTTTACCAAACTTACTCAACCTGTATGCTAAGAAAATAATCCAAAAAGTTGGACTATGTGAAGAAGAACACATCATCAGAATTGGAGACTCATTGAAAACTTGAAATAGCAGATGATACAACCTTGCTTGCTGAAAGTGAAGATAATGTGGAGCACTTACTGATGCAGATCAGAGACTACAGCCTTCAATATGGATTGCACCTCAACATAAAGAGACAAAACTGCTCACAACTGGACCAATAAGCAACATCATGATAAATGGGGAAAAGATGAAAGTTGTCAAGGATTTCATTTCACTTAGATCCACAGTCAACGTTCATGGAAGCACAGTCAAGATATCAAACAACATATTGCATTGGGCAAATCTCCAAAAGACCCCTTTGAAGTGTTTAAGAACAAAGATTTCACTTTGAGGATTAAGATGCACCTGACCCAAGCCATAGTATTTTCAATAGCCTTATATTTACATGAAAGCTGGACAGTGAATAAGGAAGACCACAGAAGACTAATGCATTTGAACTGTGGTGTTGCTGAAGAATATTGAATGTACCATGACTACTAGAAGAACTAACAGGTATTTCTTGGAGGAAGTACAGCTGGAACACTCCTTAGAAGCTAGAATGGTCAGATTGTGCCTCTTATATTTTAATCATGTTGTCAGAAGACACCAGTCACTGGAGAAGGATATCATGCTTTGTAAAGTAATGAGTCTGCCAAAAAGGGGAAGACCTTCATGAGATGGATTGACACAATGGCCTGACAATGGAATCAGGTGTGGCAATGATTGTGAGGATGGCACTGGACCAGGCAGTGTTTAGTTCTGTTGTACATAGGGTAACTATGAGTTGGAACTGAGTTGATGGCACTTAAGAACAACAGGAACATTGCAAGCAGACTTGGCCAGGTGTTACAGGAAAATATGTACACTTGGTTCTTTTATCAATAGGTGGGAACCACCTTTCTTCAATATCTTAGTAAACTACTTTTAAATGATATTGCAAAAGGGACAAGGAGGCAGCATCTATTGACCTCCTCTAACTACATAAGACGAAGACAATCACCATCAGTAGCCCAAGGCCTTATGATGCCAGACATGCCACCACCCTCCAGCCCTCTTACCAACCTTGACACCAACTGTCCCTCCTATGGCACCCGTCCCCTCTCTGCTGGGTTTGATAATTTGCTGCAGTGGCCACACAGAACTCACAGATTATGGGGTTTATTAGGGAAGCAACAGGCTACAATTCAAGTTCAGGAATGCACTCTGTCTCTCTCAGCAGCCCGTCATCTCTCTCAGTCTCACGTTTCTCTCAGTAGTGCGTCTCTCTCTCTCAGCAGCATGTTTCTCTCATGTCTCTCTCTAGGTAGCATGTCTCTTTTACCAGTGCATCTCAGCCAGCAGTCAGAGAGACTCCTTCTGCCTCTAGGAGGGCTCGTTTTGAGTCTGGCAAAGTGGCCCAAACCAATCAATCCCAATATCAGAATTCTACACACCTGAGAGAGAGTGAAGTTCTCAGAAAATTCCTTTGTGTGGCTCCCAACAGAAATACCCCAGGTGGATAACTTTAACAATCAGGAGCTACTCAGTAGCTCATGGTAAATTCCACCACAGAGTAAACAAAGACTATGGCTAGAAAAGCCATACTACGTAATTTACTACACCCACAGATATAAAACCTAGAGATCTATTCTGGAAGAGACAGCAGAGAAAGACAGCTTCAAATCCAGATTTATAGGATTCTACCAGGTAACGTTAAGAATTAACACAAGCAGTGAAATTCCTCGGGGTTTATTGTTGGAGTTATGCCTCTGAGAGAGGCATGAAACATCCTCAAATCACTGGACAGTGGTCCCCTATGCAGACCTCAAGTTGAACATTCTTAGGAACCCTCCATAAGCAGATGGCTTCCATCCGAGACTTCTGCATTCACGTAGGATTCATGGAACAAGACAGATTATCATGCTTTAATCTTTTATTGAATCAGCTTTTTTTAAAAAATTTTATTTTCCTAGCTATCTTGTTTCCTCTTTTGCTAGTTTAAGGCTAACTTTAACTATGTTCTTTATAAGGTCCATAATAGTAATTGGTTTTTGCATCATTAGTTTTTAATTCAACATTGTTGTTATTATTGTTAGGTGCCATCAAGTTGGTTTCAACTCACAATGACCCGACCCCATGAACAACAGAAGGAAACGTTGCTCTGTCCTGTGCCATGCTCACAATCACTGCCATGCCAGATATTAATGATCTATCCTTCAGCTTAAGCTGAAAAATGAATAGAAGGGGGCAGGCACTGAGAATTGAAATCATCTATACCCACACAACTTAACCTACATTGACCTAACTTTACAAATAAGCTGTCTTCACTAACATAACTTTAGTATCTTTGTCTTCATCATTGTAATTTTATCATAACCTTATGGTTCATTCCAGAAACGTCTTGAAAAATCTATTTTATAAACATAAAATTGTTCAGCTCTTCAGCAGATGGCATCAAACAACTATTTTCCTCGAGATTCTTCAAAATCTTTGCATTAAAACTCTTGCCTCAATAACACTGACTTTTGTGCCTTCCAATTCTAAACTAGTATATCATTCCCATTACACAGTCCTAATCAAGATTTTCCCCTCCCAGACACTATTAAATGTCTGTCAAGACTCTTCTTCTAGACTGTGGTTAAAAGTAAACTCAGCTTTGTCCTATCATCAAGTTATATCAGTGGTATTTGTAGGGAACCAAGTAGGCATGAATAACAGAGATTCCTGGGCATGGCCTGTAAAATTTCACGTCATGTAGGTGTGGAGATGTTCTTGGAACTTGCAGTCTAACCAGCCTCCTGGTGATTCTGAGGAAAGTTATTTAAGGATCACACTTTACTGCTCTAACATCTAGCTGTTTAACCTTGCAAAACAAAAACAAAAACCTAAACAAAAAGGGTTAAGGTTAAAAAAGTAAATTATTAGTCTTGGAGTCTAGGCCAATTACAGTGCTATATATGCTGGTCCCCATTGTTCCTGGGTTTGTTTCTAAACTGTTCTGGTTCAGGAACTCCATTTAAACTATTTGTTGTTGTTGTTGCTTTTGTTATGTGCCATCAAGTCGGACCCGACTCATAGCGACCCCTCCTTGGGTTTCCCAGGCAGTATCACTACGGAAGTAGATTGCCCCATCTTCCTTCCCAGGAGTGGCTGGTGGGTTTGAACTGCCAGCCTTGTGGTTAGCAGTCAATGCCTTAGGCACTATGCTACCAGAGCTCCCTTTAAACTATTTAAGGGGAATAAAATCCAAGAGAACTTACACCTGATAACTAATTTCAAGAGAATTAGTTCACGTTCACAGTGCACATTTCCAATAGTTGCTATCTAGGGCTCCTCTTTGTGTTATCAATATAAAGTGAGAAATTAGTGTAATAATCAGTACATGTTTGCTCAGCACACTAATGGAATAGGTTTGTAAAATATTTTAAACAGGTTGGGACAATACAGAGCATTGCTGTCTCTCTCTCTCTTTTTTTTTAACCTTATGGATAGACCTGAGAGGGAAAGTGAGAGTTTCTTACCTGCATGGAAAAGAAGTGGACCTTCAAAAAATATATTTTTAAATGGCAGTCAATAATTCTGATTGGATTTGGTCAGTTTTAGCAGAAGCTAGGATTTCCATAATTAATTAAAGAAACAAACAAAAACTGGATTTTGAGATATAACTTTGGACTGCCTCAGTTTCCTGTTTTTGTAATTCATGCCTGTTTTAGTAGTTCCTGCTATGCATGGTCCATTTAGGAAGACACAATTTTTAGAAATATAAATATTCTCTTCTATAAATGTAAATGTGTTCTAAACTGAGGATAGAGCTAGGCTAAGGACAGATTCTCAGCTTTTTATTTTTCTTATCTTTACCTTTGCTTTAGTATACCTTTTTAATGACAGGAATATATCGGCTGTCATCCAAAGTAACTTTGCTTTTTAATGTCCTGAATTATACCACTAATTCTTTTACTATCCACCGGTCTGTTTTCTAGACTTCATAGGACCAGCATCTATATATATTTGCAATATTGAATCATAAATATCCAGAATGTACACTGCAGGAGGTTAATAGGTAAGATGCAAAAAGTTCTGTGCTTAAATGCTTCTGAAATGCACCAATACACAGGGTTCTTTACTTCAGGATCCCTCAGAGCTTTTATTTTTAACTTTTTCTTGTGATTTGGGTGAAGGTTCACAGAGCAAATTGACTTTCCATATAATGATCCATGTACACATTTGTTTTGTGACATTCATTGCAGTCCCCACAATGTAACAGCACTTTCCCACTTCCTCCCTGTGTTTCCCATTTCCATTTGTCCTTTCCTATCCCTTCCCACTTTCTGAACTTTATTCCTGGGAAAATACTGTCCTTTTGATTTCGTATGATTGTGCTCACGAGTGCCTATCTCCATGATGTTAATATTTACCACACAGGCCTGTTGTTTGGCTGAAATGAGTCACAGGGGTGAGGTCAATTCCATACTTAAAGAGTGTCTAAAGGGGTTCCACTTGTCTCTATCAGACCAGAAAGCCTGATCTTTTTTTAAAAAAATTGAACTTTGTTATGCATTTTTCTCCCACTCTATCCAGCACCTCCTATTGTGATCCCTTTCACAGTGGTCAGCAGTGGTAGCTGGGCACCATCTAGTTCTTCTGGTCTCAGGGTCATGGAGGCTAAGGTTTATGTGGTTCCTTAGTCTTTTGCACTAATTGTGTCCTTGTGTGTTTTTCTTCACTCTTCTTTGCTTCAGATGGGGAGAGACCAATGGTTGCACCTTAGATGGCCACACACAAGCTTTTAAGATCCCAGTCACTACTCAGGAAGTAGGATGTAGAACATTGTCTTTGTTGACTATGTTATAACAATTAACCTAGATATCCACCAACACTATGGCCCTGAGCCCCTAGGCCCAGCAAATCATCCAAGATGTTTAGATGTAGCTATCGTCAGAGCTTTTCATATGCTCATGTGCACTGTGAATCTCCAAAGGCCACTCTGCAGTATTTCTCAAAATTATTTAACCGGAGGAATCCTTCCATTAGGGAAATACTGCCACATCCATTGCATTTTTAGTGACTGTTGTGATGGATTTTAATATCCTAACATCATAAATAAGCACATTGAAACATCACAGTGACAGCTATTAGGTTATGGTTCTCCTGGTGGCTAATTCTGTAATTTTTTCTTAAACAGCAACTTTATACTTGGAAGCACATTCTGGGGGCTACGGAGTGCACTACCCAACCCCCTGCTCCCATCGCTATTTATTGCAATCAGTTGCTTATCATTGGTCTTATCCATCTGCTTAAGGACTCCATGATAAAGGGATTTTCCCCATTTTTGGCAACTTGGACAGTGTCTCAGATACTCAATACTCAGATATATATTTTTCAATAAATAGCTGCTAATTTTCAAGTCAGTACAGAATTTTGATCCATAGCTAACATCCTCCAGTCAATCATAAAATTCCTTACCTTTTTACTTTTATTAATTCATCATGACAGCTGGGGATACTGGGTCCAGGATGCACTTTGTTTTGTGCTGAGAAGCATCTTGTATTAGCCATTGTTGATAATTTAATCCTTCTTGATGAGTGGAGGGACAAACAACAGTATACATCAAAATCTCCTAGAGCAAGTGTGTGCCTTTGAAAGTATCACAGCTTTCCTCAAATGCATGTGTGGTTGTCCCATTTCATGTGGGGTGAACACAGTTCATGAGATTCAGAGTGTAATGAACCATTCTAGATTTTGATAGGCGCACTTGGGTGATATGTACAGTAGGATGGTTTAATTCTTCCCAACATTTTTAGTGTTGCTTTTACTTTTTCTAGAAGATAAAAATTATTGATTTGAAGCAAACATTTTCAATCAATACTTTAATATTTCTGGAAAAAATGTTTTTAAAAAAGCATTAGCAAGCACCTAATTATAATTACATCCCATAGCAGCTTGGGAATGCTTTCCATTTAATTACAAATTCAACATTTGTGATTTCTGAACTGAGGACAGAGCTATTTTGGGGGCCATTTCTCAGTTCATTTTTTCCTAATTAGCCACAAAGAAAATTCAAAACAGCACCAAAAACAAAGCTGCAAGAGTATCTGACCCAAACATGTGTCAACTGCAAATATTCTAATATATAGTAACTATTTAATCAGTTGAAAGGCCTTCAAAACGAGAGCTTATTGTCGAGTTTGTCAGTTTATGTAAAGTGCAAGTGAGTCATGTTTCTAAACAAATGCTGAGGGTGGGGCACGGTATCACACATGCCCTACTCGTCGAGTCAAAGTCAAGAACCTCCCATGTATTTTTTGGTTTTCCTGGTAAAAATGATTAACAGTTCAATCTGAACATTCTCCTTTCAAATTTATAATCAACTCCTTTTAGTCCAGTTTTTTCCTTTTTTTTTTTTTTTAAATCACCAGTCCGGACGTCTTCTCCTCTCAGCATTTTGGGCACAGGCACGTTTTTTCCCTATTTCTTCCTCTTCTGAAATTGGATGTGTGTGTCTATCTCCTTGCTCTTTGTTGAAGGCTATTTTCCACCCATTTACTGAGGTAAGGCAGTGGACATGATGCCCAAAGAAATGGGCATTTTAGGATTTTGGTCTTATGATCGGTGCCTTCCCTAACTTAAAGTTTGTGTTTTAAAAAAGTTGCCATCGATTCCAACTCATGGAGACACCGTGTGTGTCAGAGTACAAGTAGGCTCTGTAGTCTTTCAAATGTTCCAGTTTCTCAGAGATTGTCAGGCTTCTTCTGAGGCACCTCTGGCTGCTCTTGAACGGCCAGACTTTCCATTATTAGCCAAGTGTGTTAACCATTTGCACCATTCAGGGACTCCTCTACATGGTTAAACTCCATGAAAAAGCTCCTCTTGCCCTCAGTCCATCACAGGTGTAATAGACTGACAGCAGTGATGGCCCCCACTCACCATCCTCTCTATGTACACCTTTTGTCCTGTGACTTTGCAGTTTCTCTCCCAAAAGGGGCAGAATCTAACCTTATACCTGGCTTAGAACTTGTTATTACCACCAGAATGCAGCAGAAGCGATGGTCTGCCAGTTCCCAGTAAAGCCATCCTTCTGCACTCCCACATTCTACATCGCACGAGAACAGAGCCATCCTCGCCTCCTAGTGGATCAAAACCAGCCGAGTTGCAACAATCATCCCAGCATAGCCATCCCGCAGCAGCCAACAGCCAAGCAATCTCTAATCATGTGAGCAAACCAGTCAATATCAGCAGAACCCAGCTGATCCAAAATTGACCACAAATGTGTGAGTCCAGCTGAGAGCAACAGAGCCCTGCCCACATCAGCTGAACCTCAAAGACCTGTGAGCCATATAAATGCTGTTTATCACTATGATGAAGCATTATTATGTCAGTAGGTAACTGGTAACATACACACGTAGTTGGATAAAATGCGATAGTGATTGGCTCTCAGCTCCCATAGCAGGCTCATACTGGTCACTTAATTTCACAAAAACACAAGACAGCATTGTACGTCAAGGAAGCTTTTAGACCCCACTTACAGCATCAGATGGCGTGGAGTTAGTGGTGTTTTACTGTGTTCTCATTAAATCCTCAACTAATGAATTTAGAAATGTCTCTGAAAATGTTTTTCTTCTGCAACAATAAACAAGGGGATATTCAAGAGCAAACTACATTCTTAAATATACATATGTAAACGTACTGTATATAAGTCAAACTCATTGCCATCTAGTCAACTGCAACTCATGGTGATCCTCACTGGTTTACCAAGGCGATAAATCTTTAGGGAAGCAAACTGACTCCTTTTTCTTCCACAGAGTGAGCTGGCTGGTTCAAATCACTGACCTTTTGGTTAGAAGCCAAATGCCTTAATCACTACACAACCAGAGCTCCACATACACAATATATGCACATATACATATACACACACATATATATACACTATATACACACCATATACATACATAAATACACTACACCACCAGCACTCCATATATATGGCAATCTACTTCCATAGTGATACTGCCTTGGAAACCTGAGGAGGGGTTGCTATGAGTCTGATCTGACTCGACAGCAGTGAGTTTTGTTTTTTTGGTGTGTGCGCTTATGTATGTATCTATCTATATCCATAGCTATATACACACATACACATACACACACATATGGAACTCTGGTGGTGTAGTGGTTAAGGCATTTGGCTTCTAACCAAAAGGTCAGTGGTTTGAACCCACTAGCCACTCTAGATGGGGCAATCTATTTGTGTAAAGATTTACCACTTTGGAAACCCAACGGAGGTCGCCATGAGTTGGAGTCAACTCAATGGCAATGAGTTTGAGTTTTTGAGAGTCTATGTCTGTGTGTGAAACCTCACTGCTGTTGAGTCGGATCTGACTCACAGTGACCCCTCCCTAGGTTTCCGAAGCAGTATTACTACAGAAGTAGATTGCCCAGTCTTCCTTCTGAGGAGTGGCTGGTAGGTTTGAACCGCCAACCTTCTGGTTAGCAGTCAAATGCTGTAGGCACTATGCCACCACAGCTCCCATGTATATGCATATACATTGTATATGTGAATGATACAGAGAAGTAACAGGCTGAGTGTTAGTATAAATACTTTTCCATTTGACCTCCCTTCCATTTTCAATTAGTAACTTAACAGATTGCTGGAAACCAAATTTTTTATTTCCTTCACAATGCTTAATATGAATATTACTTTTGAGGTAGACAGAATGTTTAAAATGTGAATTCATCATAACGGATCATTTTTAACAACTTATATTTTGGGGATTTTTTTCCTATTTTATAGTTAGCTATTCATTTTAGAATTTAGTAGCATTGTTTTCAGCTGTTTCCCACTGGATGCATTTAGAAATGAATTAAGCCTACTACACACTGGCTAAAAAACAATGCATATATAAAAAGCACATTATTTTAGCATATGATGCTAAAGTGGATTTGAAAGGGTTACTGTAACTGACTAAATGCTAATAGCATCTATTTTTTTTTTCTAAATAAAAAAGGCTCCATAGGCCTTGTGTATTTTTTTCCAACATTACTTTTGCTATCAACAAGCCTTCCATCAATAAAGGAAATGCAGAGTTATGTAACTGCATGTACATGTGAGAGGAGAGAGAAAGACAAGGAAAGTAAGAGAATGTATTGGCATTTATGAGAGAAATTGCAGGAAATATGTAGATTTATCAAGATATAGGTTCTCTCTATAATTTATTTTCATAAAGGTATATTTGATGCTTGGATTCTTACTTAGTGAACATAGCTGAGGAATATAAAAGTCATCTTGTGTTAAAATTACTTTTATTCAGGATGAAAAATGCAGCATGTAACCAGATTAGATGATGGTCTGTGATTAGTTCTTTATTACATATTTCAAAAGAACTGCATACTTATTTCCCCTTTTTGTTACTGCAATACATCTCTTTTTATTTATTATTACTCAGAAGAAGGTTACAATGTAGTGTTTTAAGTAGTTGTTCCTTAATAGCAGAGGACACTTTGCATACAAATACAGGCAGAAAAATTAATACATAACCTTTCAAAGTACACACAGAAGACACCAAATCTACAACTTGGAGTTCAGAGTTCAGGGTTTTTCTTTTTTTTTTAAATAGGTGCTTTTCTTGGTATGATATGGCCTGATAAAAGCTCTAGACTTTGCAGACTACAGCAGCGTAAAGCTATTTCCAACACGATGGATGAAGATGGTTCTGAGGTAGAAGGTGGTCATGGCTTTCCTCATTTATAAAACAATTTTCTTCTTCTCAAAATATCTATGCTGCAAATAGATACCCTAGGCTCCCCCCTCCCTAAACCCACCCAACCTATTCTAAAAGAATAGCAATTTTTAACTTTAAGCCTCCTTCTGGCCAGATCCCAGCTAAAGAGAACCCAAAGTTAAGATGTCCTTTTAAAAGATTTTTAAAAGCACATATACTGGAATTAGAACACATGATTTTGACTTTTTTTGGTTTCTCTACATTTGGTAATTAAATGACATGTTTAAACTGAATCACTTTAATGTTAACTTAGAAGCTGAACCACATACCTAACTGAATGCACTCAAAGCTATAGGCAGGGGTACCACTATCTAAGCATTCATTTCATTCTTCTATAGAAGCAGTGACATAGGCTTTTGACAAACATCTTTCTCAAATGTACTGATCAAATTAAGGATAATAATTCATCTGCTCGTTCACCTACAAAGGTGAAGTGAGACATGTACTAAATTTGGATCTGCTGGTCTCTCCTTTCAGAATGAAAAGAACTGAGTTTCAAGTATAAAGCGCTTGAGAGTAGTACATAAGCAATGATAAAAAATATCTTCAAAGGGAACTCAAGCCAATGATATGCTCTCGTAGTCCATTCCATAAAGGTCTGCTGTGTGTTTACTGATGAAAATCAAGACCGGGAACTAGGAAAGGTTGTATATAAAGCTTGTTTCTGTGTCAAAATGAAAATATGCTTATGGGGGCAAGCTTTGGTAAAATGACCTTTGAGATTGTAATTCTGCTTCAAGCTCCTCTCTCATATAGACTGGGACATGAAATAAATAAAGAAATCAAGACCTACTTATGTAGAACAGGAAATAAAATGCAGGGGAAAAAAGATCCCAATAGAAGTGCCATTTAGGCCCACAGGACTTTTATTGCGGTTATCCAAGTGGTCACTAAAGAAGTAAGTGTGTATGATGTCAAATAAAGTTAAATGGTATACACAGAACTGTAGTCTAATCCTCATGTAAGTTAACTGAAATATATGAACTCATTAATTTGGCCAAATCATGAAAACAAATACAGGGTATCTATCTATTTGGTCACATGGCTGATGAGTCATAAAAAACCAAATGTAATGGTGAAAGAGACAAAGAAATGAAGTTATTGTACAACATTAATATGAACAGCAGAAGGAATGTAACAAGGTAAAACTGTCTTCTAATTTTTGACACGGTTATCAAAAAGAAGGTATAGTATTAGAAAGCCCAACCCACGTTCCCAATGCTGTATACATTATACAAATCAGTGACAAATGTATTACC
>NW_006921813.1:5293936-5335183 GCF_000298275.1 Orycteropus afer afer | reverse complement strand
TTGGCATTTGCTGAAAAGGGCAATACTGTAACGTCAGGAAATGCTGATTGGCTGGACAACTACTTCACATTGCCTGTGGGAATGGAAAATAGCACTGTCAGAACATTTACATAAAGCATTCCTGGTAGCAGAGGTCTGTCAACCCTTTGGATCAAAGTGACCCTTCTGGCCAGGTCCCAGCTGAAGAAAACACAAGGTTCAAAGGTTCCCTCAGAACTAGTCCAACCCTACTTTGGTGAGTCCAATGGGGATCCCTTCTTATTTCATGTGACTTTTGCTCCCCAGGATGAGGTGCATCCTCCTCATCCTGGAGTCACCTTGTCTTCTCTTTGTCACTTCCGCCAATATCGAGGGAATTCTGGACTTTTTTTTTTTGCCCAGGTTGGAACCCAAGTTAAAATGGGGAGGAGTTGACTTTTTCCTGCTGGAAGCTCCAATGGTGAGTGAATTCAGCTGGTGTAAAAACCTAGTATCTCTTCCCAGGGGACAGTGGGTGTGCTTCCTGAACAGGAGGGCCCCTCGTGTCAACTCCAACCAGCTGGGGCTCAAGAAAAGAAGAGCCCGAGATCGGAATCATAATCCAAGGGGATAGATACAGTGGTGACTGTTACAGGTCCTGGGGATAATGTCCACAGCTGTAAATCTGGGCCACACTCAGGGGAGTGGCATAAACCTTTCAAGGGGAAGATCAAAGAGTTGATCTTTTAAAAGTATTTTGGAGTTGGAAATAGTTTTAAAAAGTCAATCTAAAAATTAATCCAAACTGGGTCACACCTCACAAATCAGGCGAGGCTGTTTAGGACTCCCAAAAAAGATATTGCCTCTGTCCCTACCCATGGTGTTGTGGAGGATTTGGCATGAAGCACTGCTCACCCCTGGAAACACGTTCCTCATGCTTGGAAAAGCTGCCCAAGGGACCCACTTTCCTCTCCAGTCTGCCAGAGGCAGCAAGTTTATTTTGATTCCCACATAGACCCTATTCTCCATTCACCATTACTACTCAAGTTTGGATTCTTCAGAAACTTGCCTCTAGCTTTTGAACATTTTGCTGCCATGTTACAGGGAGCAAGAACTCAGCAAGCAGTGATGGTGTGCCCACTGAGGTCCATGCATGGTGCTGGGGGACCAGGTACCGAGGTATGAGAGATACCTCAACAATGCACACACATTCAACGCTATATGAAAATGGACCAACCAAAGTCAGTTCAAAGTACTTTGGGAACAGAGAAAGGGAGAAATTAATTCTACCTGAGAAAGGAACATGTAGTCATACACACACACACAGTTTAAAAACTTTGGTGCCAATTCACATTAAAAATAACGACTAAAAGGATTTTAAAATTACTTCCATGTGTCCTATTATCTTTGAGGAATGGATGTGCTAATGAAAAAGGGCACATGAATTCTCATTTTAGATGTCAGAATTCTGAAAATTAAGACTATGCAAAGTACCCAGGTAAATACAGACTTTTCGTGAATTTCCATGGTATTCAGATACAGCAAATGCACAATGAGTTTTGACAGAAAGAGAAGGGACATACTGTATGGGAAAGAAAAGAAAGAGAAAGGGAAAGAAGAGGGGAAGGAGAAGAGGAAGCGAGGACCCCCTGCAATGAGTCTGATGTTTGTTCCATCCACTGAATAGCTATATATTTGTTGTGTTGTTATATGCTGTTGAGTCAGACCCAACTCATAGCGACCTCTCTGTGAGTTTCTGAGGCAGTATCACTATGGAAGTAGTTGCCCAACCTTCTTTCCGAGGAGTGGCTGGTGGGTTTGAACCTCCAGCCTTCTGGTGAGCAGTCAAGTGCCTTAGGCACTATGCTTACCAGAGCTCCTATCTATATATTTTATGTTTTTTAAACTTCATTTCTTTGAATCTAAAAACAAAGTAGGAGAAGATGATCTCTAAGATCACTCTCAGTTTTAAATTCTAAACACTTGTATTGTGAAATATTTGAGAATTTAAAAGTAGGTTCCCTTAGCCCGTCTCTGGCCCCATCACTCACAGGCTCCACCTGGCAGTGTCAGGGCTAATCTCATCATGCCCTTTACTCATTTTGAATGGGCCACCATATGCTGCTCCAGATGCCCTGTCATCCTTCACCCTGTTCCTATAGAGATCTGTACAGCCCTTATCCTGTCCCCATAACAGAAACAAAACAAATTCACTGCCATTGAGTTGGTCTTGACTGACAGCTACCCCTCCTTGGGTTTCGAAGGCGGTACCGCTACAGAGGGAGGTCTGGTGATGTAGTACCTAAGGCACCTGACCACTAAGCAGAAGGCTGGCAGTTCAAATCCACCAGCCACTCCTCAGAAGGAAGGTTGGGCAATCTACTTCCATAGAGATACCACCTCAGAAACCCGAGGAGGGGTCGTTATGAGTCGGATCCAACTCAACGGCAGTGAGTTTGTTTTCGTTTATTTCTACGTAAGGGTTTGGACCACCAACCTTCTGCCTAGCAGTCTAATGCCTTACGCACTACCCCACCAGAGCTTCTACTGAAAGCCTTGCCTTGTGTGCTCTGGTGCATATGGTCCATCATTATGAAATCCAGATCCTCAAATGCTCCCCTGAATGCTTCCTCACTTGCTTGCTCTAACCAACATCTGGATCTCCTGAAGACAATGCTTCCCTCATAACCTCTCACATAGGTCTGCTTTTCTCCCACAGTCCTCACACACTGGGTAAGTCCCTTCCTAGTCCCTCATTGCAACTAACAGGACATTTTCTCTCCTCAAAACACCCAGGTTTGACTCTCATGTCATCAGACAACACTGCCGACTACCCCTCCTTGATGCAGTCACTTACTGACCCCTTAGGTTACGTCCCCTCATTTTTTAAAGAAGAAATGGCTCACCATTATGTACTGCCATCCACTTTAAAGCAATTTTAAATCTTAGTGATTTTAATTCTTCCAGCTCTCTGGCCTCTTGGTTCATTGAACCCTTCTCCTCCAACACTCCTCTCCTCTTTCTTAGTCACTCAATGGTCCAAATATGGACCATCAGTAATACTTGCAACCTCTCCATCATTTATTTTCAACCACCCCACCTTCTGACAACCACTTCCATCTTTCCAGCTTATACGCATTCTTTATTAGGTATTATAATACACTGATTCTACTTTTTTTCTTTTTTTTTTTTACATTTTTGACTGGTGCAAAAGACCTCTTTAAAGTGCTGATGAATAAAGATGTCTCTTTGAAGACTAAGGTGTGCCTAACCCAAGCCACAGTACTTTCAATCGCCTTTTATGAGAGCTAGACAATGAATAAGGAAGACTGAAGAAGAGTTGACACTTTTGAGTTGTGGTGTTGGCGAAGAATACTGAAAGTACTGAGGACTGCCAGGAGAACTAACAATCTGTCCTGGGAGAAGTATAGCCAGAATGTACCTTGGAAGCAAGAATGGCCAGATTTTGTCTGACCTACCTGGTCATGTTCTCAGAAGGGACCATTCCCTGGAGAAGGATATTATGCTTGGTAAAGTGGAGGGTCAACAAAAAAGAGGAAAGTCTTTAATGAGATGGACTGACACAGCGGCCACAATGATGGGCTCAGGTATAGCAAGGTTGTGAGGCTGGTGCAGGATCGGGCAGTGTTTTGTTCTGTTGTGCATAGGATCAGTGTGAGTCAGAGCTGACTTGACAGCATCTAATGACGACAACTCCCCATTCAGTTTAAATGCCTGGATCAATCATTAAAATCACTCAGTGCTTCTTCCTCATCCCCCTTGGTTCTGCTCTTGAACTGCTGTGCTCTCTTGAATAAACCTCAACCTCAGCTCTGGTTAAGTCCAATACTCGGCCTCCTGTGGTGTCTATACTCATGCAGTTGAATGGGGCCAGAGAGTAAGATACAGCTCTACAGACTGGTCTCATGTTAAATTCATGAGCAGACACCTAATGTACGCCTTTAATGTTGCCTAGTCATCTTCACTCTATTTTCCCAGTCCATCTGTTCTAACGTACAAACATCTATCACACATCCTCCTGTCCCTCCTCACACCTCTGACAACTCCTCTAGATCTTCACTTCCTGCTGAAGTCCCAGATTCCCAAGACCAACTAAGAAGCAATCAGAACCGGGCACTCATAAACTCTCCCCAACACATCCACAGTCTACTTCATATAGCCATGCCTTCCCTTCTGTTACTAAAGACAGACCTCTTGTGCTTCTAGTTAAGATCCTAGCCTCCCTTGCCAAGAAGACAATTTGACTCAGAAGTTTCACTCTTTCAAAAAAGACTGATAAACAAATTCATCAAAGAAAATGTTCTCCAAAGATCTGCAGCCTTATGACTCATCATTACTAAGAGTACCTGACAAGGAAAACAGCGGATGTCACAAGGCTATAGCTGCCAACAATTCTCAGCAGATCTTTAAGTAAAAAAATTATTCATCCCCTGAATGTAATATACCACCTTTGCGGCACCAGTTAATTTTTTTAAAATCAATTTTCTGTGCTAGTTGCTTTAGCTACATATATATTTGGGAGAACAGTGGCTGATCATATTTATCCTGGGTACTTTGCATAGTACATGTTGCTACTGTTAGTCGCTGGCACATTGGCTTTGATTCACAGTGAACTTATGTGTAACAGAACAAAACACTGCCTGTCCTGCACCATCTTTGTGATAATATGTTTTCAGTTCATACATAGCACATACAATGCCATTAAACACGTTAGAATACAAATGACCAAGTATATGGTATTTTTGGCATCTGAAGAACTGGCTTTGGAAGGATCCCTCCTTAGACTGACAAACTTCACGCTGAATCAACTAGCATTTAAATGTCAAGGAAGTTTTCTTATTCACACGGAGAATAAAGCAGCACTAAAATCATCGGTAGCTAATCTGCTTAGTCTAGGTTATGATCAGCAACATTTGAGTCAATCAACTCATTAACTCTTACCTGTGGCCTGCTGGGGAGATTTGCTGAAAGAGAAAACAAAATAAATCAATTGAAAGATGTACTATTGCTTTGCTGGTTCTATGTTTTCAGGGGTGTAACTCTGTGGAATGGACCACTCCACTCAGAGTAGGGTAAGAGCCCAGCTGTTAAATGGAAGTTAATAAGAAGCCATTGTTTTCGGGGGTGGGGTCTTCTTTAACAAGACTAGATTCCTCTAGTTAGTTTCTCATATCCTGTATGCTTGAAGATGCAAACTTTCTACTAAAATATGTAAAACATATGCTGGCTCTTTCAAATAAGTACATACTAAAACATTCAGTGAGCATTTAGTTTTGCAAAAATATACCAAAATGTCATATTTAAATTTTATCATGTATATTCTATTGCAGTTCTGTATAGTTTGCTAAATAGTACAAATTCTGACAAAGGTGTCATCATGAAAACAAAGGGGTAACCTGGTCTTTGGTCCCTGTCACCCTTGTCCCAAAGTTGGGAAGATGGTGGCCAAGTGCTTATATCAAGGAAACCAGCTGCTGTCCATTCGACTTTGACACATGGCGACCCCATGTGTGTCAGAGTAGAATTGTGCCCCTCTCCATAGGACTTTCAGTGGCTAATTTTTTGGAAGTAGATCACCAGAATTTTCTTCTGAGGTGCCTTTGGGTAGATTGACTACTAACCTTTTGGTCAGCAGGCAAGTATGTTAACTGCTTGTAGCACTCAAGGACCTCCTCCATCAAGGAAAAGGCTGGGCTAATCTTAAACAGCCTTTTGGGCACTTAGGCTAATAATAGTGCCTGGGGCAGGCCACTTCAGAGTCCAACTATAGTACCTAATTGGCCTTTGCACCAGTGCCGCTGATTCCTTCCTGGTCCCAGTGTCCAGGGACAGGGAAGCCATCCTGAAGGACCTCTCCAGGGCAGCTGCCACCAACTCTCTCCTCAAGTCTCTGATTTTCACCTCCCACTTTCACTGCACACTCCTAACACTATCGTCCTGTGCTCAGCTTAGAAGGAAAAAGAGTTCTGCCCACCAATAATGATAATATTTGCTCTGGGTCAAATATGAATAATCTCAATTATGTAGGATGTGGTACCCCTTTCATGTCCCATTTTTCTATGCTCAACAAAAAAGACCACACGTAGCTGCCTAGAGTTTAGTGAGAAAGAAAAATGTATGAAAGGTGACCCTCGTACAGTGTGAAGAGAAAGTGTGTGTGCCTCAATATCCCGGGAAGAAATAGGTTAAAACAAACCTAGTCCTACGAGGTGTTCAAGATAGCTTACTTGAATTATTATTTAGTATATCATGGGTTTAAGAAGCTGTTTTGTGAGAGAAACATGTGATAGTTTGCTTCCATAAAGATTTATAGCCTTGGAAACCCTATGGGGCAGTTCTACTCTGATAGGGTTGCTGTGAGTCTGAATCAATGGCAAAGAGTTAGGTTTTGGTTTTATACCCAGGGTTTTAGAATTATGCTTCTACTGTAAGTAATAAATATAACAAATAGCCTAACCCTAGACAGAAATTTAATCCATTTTCCTCCAAACAAATATTCAAAAACCTATAGCTTTTTATCAAATAAAAGGCTATGAGTACTCCTCTTGAACAAATTATATCAACAGGTTTTTAAAGGCAATTATTGCATTTTAGTAGGTTTTCAGTTTTAGATGACTGTCACTCAAACTTAATAAACATAGCCAACTCACAGTGAAAACATGCCTGTGGGTCCAACACACTTTAGTCTATAACAGAAAAAAATACCCAGCTTATTACTGGAATCCCATACATTTGAATGGCATACATGATAAAACTGACAAAATAGTTTACACTTTAAAAAAAAAAAAAGATCCCATCAGTCAGTGGAAATGGCAGCAGGCATACTGGATAAGAGTGGCACAATTAAGTTTCCATCACTAACTCTTTCTCAGAAAGATGGAAGTACCTCTGTGCTCTGAAACTCAATGCAAATAATTAAAATAAGACTTTCAAAGGCCATAATTCAAGGATGCAATCAGGACCAACTGGGATATTAAATCAAGAGGCAGGCATTCTAAAATGTTACGTGAAACGATACATAGAAACTGAAAAAAATAAATAAATAAATAAATAAATAATAAAACCCATGTTTAAGTCAGCAATTCACACAATTACAACTTATGAAAACAGTTTCATTTTAATTCTAAGACTTCCAGGAGTGGCAATTCACTTGTGGCCATGCTAATTTTTAATCCACAGTGGATCAAAAGTCAAGATTAATGCAGATCAATTCATTGTAGTTGGTGACAAGTAATTTTAAAGTTCTCATTAGTTACAAGGGCTCAAGGGATTGACTTGGCATTGGGAGGGTGCCAATCTGATTTGCTAGGATAAATCCTCCAAAGGTGGTCAGTAAGCTTTGCGAACGTGAAAGGCTTATTAAAATATCTGCTAGCTGTGCAACTTAAAAGGGGCAACAACATGAATGCATCTTACAGGACCTTCTGAATACTGTCTGCATAAGCTTCAGGAACTAAGCCTTCCCAACCAGAAAATGTCATCATTTGTTGAATTCAGGAACATGTCCTGACACCAACTCTATGTCAGTGCTCATTTCTATTCTGCACTAAATTTAAAAGCTTTCAACTTGTTAAGTGGCATTTAACAATATGTGTCAATTTTATAAATTAAGCCTCTTATTTTCATGGAAAGTTGTCTTGACCTTGGAGATTTTTATATTATCAAAACAAAATATGGAATATAAATACCAAGATGGGCAAACAAAACCCAAACTAATAACAGAACTTCAGAAACCAAAAATAACATCTAAATTTCAAAGGATTCTAACACCATTCATCATCCTTTACATGGGACGGACTTGAGCTCTTCAAACTAACACACGGCTAATAAAGTTCATACACAGAAAATTACAAATATTTGTCAATGTAGAAACATCACATTGTGAGAACACAGTGCCAGGTTCTCACTGAGTGGTCTAGTGTTCCAGACCCCACCCTCACAACTGTGAGTGACACAGGTGGCTGGGACACAGTGCAAAGGAACACTTCAATCTCTGAGATGTGGGTCCCATCTGAGATATACAAACTTTTATATATATTCATGTAGATTAGTAGCTAATAAGATTCCCTACCAAAAGGAATTTTTCACTTGTCTTCAAAGAGAGGCTATAGAAGAAATGAGCAAACTTAACTCTTAAAATTCCTTTTGTCCTATAATTATTATTTGTTTGTCTTAAATTATATTAAGATGTCATAGATCAGCCTTTTACAATATCAAAATATCAGAAAGATTTAAGAGTTATCACTTTAAAAACTGACCTTGTAAAAAAAGACACATCATGAATTTTTAGTATAAATTTTAACATGAAAATTTTACACTTAGTATCTATTACAAAGCATATATTTCAACAAATTTCCATCCTAGCACTACTGTCAGCTGACTTTCAAATGAAAATGTCCACCATGATATTTAAATAAAGACTTCTAAATGGACTTTGATTTATAAAATTTGTTCTTAACTAATTATTCATATATTTTGATGCAAATGGAACTATAAAGCTATTTCATTTAGAAATTTCATTTTGAAACTCTGGCTTATAAGGACTATGATGAGGTTTTTATCTAGTCATTGAACAACATACAGCCCAGAATCACAACTTCTAAGAAAATACAACCTTGAAATACAGTCAATATAACAGATTTAATCTGTTCATCTATTATAGAGATTACAGAGCCTACAAAACAATCTGACAGCATGTGGACGTCAACTGATCCCCTTAAGCTTTTGTGAAACTCTCCAGAGTCAAAAAAAAAAAAAAAAGAAAAGTGTGTGTGTGTATAGGTGTGCACACATGTATCTTCTTTTCTTTCAGGGAGAGGGTAGGGAATGATATACAGGGAATATGATCTCACAAACACTGAGAAGCAGAATAGTTGAGTGACAAATAATAATCTAGAAAATGGCATGCTCACAAACATAAATGCATATATTTATGAGCTTCTGGAAATTGCAACAGGCCTTTAGGCAAACATTCCTGAAAATTCAGAGGTGAATGTATTTCAAATAGTTATTGTCACATCCTGCTAATGATGGCACTTTATAAACACTAGAGTAATGTAAAATAAAGGATAATTTGTAACTCAATCAATGTATCTTTTTTATCTATACTCCTGATGATATCTTTTTCCTCATTTAAGATATTGTTTATGAAGTGAGAATGGGAAAAAGTGAGATGAGTAGCTGTGTATAATACACACACTCCTCACTTATCCACACAATTAGGTTCCAAAGACCGGGCCAGATGTGAAAATTGGCATTATTGAACATGGAGGATGACCACAGCGGATCACAAAATAGAAGGTGACTATATCATGACGTAACTGCCCAATTACACCATTACATAACTGCCAAACCACTGAGAGTCATGGCTCAGTCAAGTTGGCACATAATCTTGACAATCACAGCCCGTGTCGCTCTCGCTTCACACCTCCGCATCATTACTGCAGATGTATGTTATTAATGTGCAAAACATTCTGATAGGAGATTTTTAAAATATCAGATAACAAGAAAATCAGTAAGTGAGGAGTAGGTGTATCTGTTATTTATCAAGAAACAAAAACTCATTACTGTCAAGTCCATTTCAACTTATGGTGACCCCATGTGGTACAGAGCAGAACTTGCCATAGGGTTTTCCTTAGCTGTGATGTGTAGGAAAGCAGATCACTAGGCTTTTCTTATACAGAACCAGTGAATAGATTCAAACTGCCAACTTTTCAGTTAGTAGTCATGTACAAACCGTTTGTGCCACCTAGGGACCTTATATATGTATATGATATATAGTACGTATGTATATGATACATACACATGCTAAAATATTAGTTCAGTTGCTGCCTAGATTTGAAATAATTTTGAGAGGAAATCATCCTAAAATTATAAATAATATCTTTATATTCTTTAAGAGATTATTTCAAATATAATTATAGCATTAAGTAGCTCTGATGGCATTGTGCCTAAGACATTTGACTGTTAACCAGAAGGCTGGTGGTTCAAACCCACCAGCCACTCCTCAAAAGGAAGGTCGGGCAATCTACTTCCATAGTGATACTGCCTCAGAAACCCAAGGAGGGGTAGCAGTGAGTCGGATCCGACTCAATGGCAGTGAGTTTGGTTTTTTTTTTTTTTTTGGTATGTATACAAAAATAAACTTTAACAGCAAAAGCATTCTAGGCAAGAACTCAGCAGAGTTACAAGACAACAAGATGCTAAAGACCAAATATTTGAAAAAAAAAATCAATAAATAAGAATCATGATATAATTTCCCCCTTGGATTCGGACTCTCTTTATTTGGGTATTTTTGGGCCCGTTTGTTCATACAGAAAATTCACAGGATCATGAATTTGTGATGCCTTTAAATTGTTTGGTATTTCTACAACAACTGTTTTATTCCACAAGAAAAGAAACCATTGTTGCTGTTGTTATGTGCTGTCGAGTTGGACCCAACTCATAGTGACCCCTCCTTGGGTTTCCAAGGCAGTATCACTATGGAAGTAGATTGCCTCATCTTCCTTCTGAGGAATGGCTGGTGGGTTTGAACCGCCAGCCTTCTGGTTAGCAGTCAAGTGCCTTAGGCACTATGCTACCAGAGCTCCCATTAGGAAGAAAAAAAAAAAAAAAAAAAGAGGAAAACCTGAAAATAATACCTCTCTGCACCTGAAACTGATGACATTAGAGAACAAGGTCCGAAGAAAGAGAGGGGATTACATCAGAAAAGGCTCTTCTCCTGCCTTGTTTGGCATGCCACTAAAACCTCTTCTTTGAAATACTATGCTTTTCTTATTGAAGGCTGGACTGAAGAGGTAATTTCTTTTTAAACATAGAGTTATTATTTCGTTTCCCCTCATTGTATCACTGCCAAGGCATATTAGACAATCTCAAAGAGCAGAATGGCATTGTCACTGTCTCCCAGGGATGTGATGGTATCTCGGTGAAGCTTCATTTTCTTCGTCAACATATACAATGTTGGACTTATTTTCAAATAATATTCAGTCCTGTTTCTAATAGAAGTTTTTGTTATGTTATCAAAGAAGACGAGGGGCACCATGCAGGATGAGAAAAAAGGAGAGAAAAAGGGAAAGAAAAGCACAGCGCGGGGCTCAGGACCGCTCATACTCACGACAGCAAGACGGGAACGTGCTGTTGATCTGCTCCATGACCTCAGTGAGGTCGGTGCTGGTTTCATGAGGTGGTGCCAACAGGTCTTCCGCCGCTGTGACAGCAGGGACAAAGCACAACACACGTCCTGAAATCAGTGTTCAGCCTCCTAACAAAACCCAGCTTTGGCAGAAAATACTACCATCGGCCTCCACATGTCAATGTGAAAAAGTCTCTCATCGAAAAGGGCAACTTTAAGGAGAAATGACAAAAGTATTGCATATTCATCTGTTGGCAATATCAACCGCATGTAATTAAAATGTGCCAGATGTTTCAGTAGAAAGTATTTATGTGGCAAGGGAACATATAAGAATGAAAAATAAGTCATACAGTCATATCACATCAATTTATTATTGGAAATCTCTTATTTCACACTTCAAGTACTTTTTTCTTATGCGAAAAATACTCTCCCAGGTCCTTTTTCCTTCTTTCTTTCTCTTTGGAGCCTTTGGCATAGGCTAGCTTAACCTGCCACAAAAGTCAAGGTATTTCAAGATACTTTTTGACTTTAGTATGTTTTTCTCTTTTTCCCCTAGAAGGAATAGTTGGCAATTTTTCTTGTTAAAAAGAACGAATGCAATAATATTAATATTTTAGTTCTTCTTCTGACTAACATATTTAAAAATATCTCACAAGCAAATTAAGTTGGTTTAAGTATGTGGTAGAATTTCAGAACTTGACTTTCATCAATACCAAAATGTCATATTTGAGTGCCTGGTCTCCAAAGCCTTTCCAAGCCACAATGACAGGCTGCCATTGAGACCAATGACAGACTGAGTAGGACATCCGAGAGGAAGCTAGAGGGGGTGGCAGTGTTTTCAGGGATCGTGGATGGAGCAAAGGGACGCAAGATTTCAGAGCTGCATCACAGGGAGTGTAATAGGCTTCCGTATTATATTCTGAGTATGTACAAATATGAAATTTTAGTCTTAAGGCAAATAAAATATTAAATAGACTGACTCTCTTCAAAAGAAAGAGCCTACGTTTTTCTTCTTTCACTAAAATTCAGCCCGCTAAACCCACTGCCATCGAGTTGATTCCAACTCATAGTGACCCCACAGGACAGAGGAGAACTGCCTCGAAGGGTCTGATGAGGCAGACTGCCTCGCCTTTCTCCCCCAGCACAGCTGCTGGGTTCAAAATGCCAACCTTTAGTTAGCAGACAAGTACTTTAACCACTCAGCCACCAGAGCTCCTTTTCAATCCACTACTACATATTATAAGCAAGTGTGTTATAGCTAATTATTCCAAAGTTTTTGCTTTTTCATACTGCTCAAGTGGATTTGTATTTATGTGAGATCAAAGACAACATAAAATTCCTTTATGCTCTAAGGAGCCAGTGTATAAGGATGCTATTTATGATTTTAAAAAACAAAAAACAAAACACAACTGGCAGGTCACAGATCAGACTGGGGCAGCTCTGCCTGGAGACACTGACCTGCCTGTTGGGACTGTGGGCCAGGATCCGGATCAAGCGAGTAGCTCAGTGCAGAATGCTGAGGTGAAGCCCAGGGGGAAACACCGTTGATTCGGGGGTCGGATTCAGGCTGCAGTCACGTTCAGAGGAGAAAGCAGAGCAACGGTTCAACTAATCATTAGGGAAACCATTTCCTTTTTCACTTCACCTTCCCCAGCAGGGTAATGAAATCCCGTGGAGTGGTTTGCTTAATGACATTTTCAAATACAGCTTACCATCAGTCAGATGTATGCAATGGTACCAAATGGCCCTCCCTTTCACCTGGGTCCCCTGAAAAACTCATTGGTTATACTGCCAATTGTACTTATCACTGTCAGTTTCAGCCCCCAAGTTTTCCCTCCATTATTTCTATGTCAACCAAGTGAACATGTTACATGAACAAACATGTTACACCAATCTTAAAAATATCAGCACAGCTTTCAATACAGTACTCCTTGCTATTGAGTCAATTCTGATGCATAGAGACTACATGTGTTATAGAGTAGAACTGCCCATAGGGTTTTCTTGACTATAGTCTTAACAGAAGTAGATTGTCAGGTCTTTCTTCTGCAGTGCTGCCAAGCTTTACATTAGTAGACAAGGGCAAACCAGTTGTGCTGCCCAGAGACCTATCTGAATACAGTAAATGTATCCAATTTTGAAACCACAGCCTGTATTTAAAAGCAATATTGGAGAACAGTAAAGAGCCTGATTTTGGCTTCAGATGGTCTGTATTCAAATTTCAGCTCTGCCATTCAGAAACAGTGTAATTCTGGGTAAACCATTTACCCTTCAGTCCATGGATTTTTTTACCTATGAAATGGGGATGATAACAGTGTCCTTCTCCTAGGGTTTTGTGAGGGAGGCGATGGATTAGTATCTCTAAAGCAATTGGAACAGCCTGATACCTAGCAAACACTTTGTAATTGCATTACACTTTGTAATTGATACATCCTTGAAATGGTGATGCATATATTGACAAGAATGTAATCAAATTAGAAAGGTCTACACACTGTACAGGGAATGCAGAAATTACCAGGTTTCTGATGCAGAGATTCCTGTCAAATATATACCAATGGAAGTCTGGTAGTTTTTGCCTGTTTTTACTATGAGAGCTGAATTTCCCATCTACTCTTGGCATTCATGTTAATCATTAAGGGGAGATTAAGAGCTCTCCAGTCTGGGATATACAGAGCCATTTAGATAGCAGCTATCTCTAAAAGAAGTTCTAAGCCATTCTGAAGGCACGAGCCATTAGGCAGTGCTGCCTAATGGGATGGATTGAGTGGGAGGGAAGAGAGAGAACTTCTCTATAACATGGTCCAGTGTTAGGACTCAGTGGTAGCCCCTTTAGATCCTCTAAGCATCACCAAGCATGCCAAGTAAAGGTTTCAAGCATAGCTTCCTTCCTCAGTGATGCCATATTTGTACTAGGTTGCTAACATAAACACTACATACTCTAAATAACAGATTTCAAGAGAAAATTAATACCTCACACAAGCACCATCAGAACCTTCACATTCACAATGCTAATTGTGTAATGTTTTCAGTGCACGTGACGGGCACTGATTTAAGAATTGAACATTCTGAAGACTTACACAAAGCCAGGCCTTGGGCCACTCCTGGAGGACTATTATTCCATTACTGTCTAATGATGCAAACTTTGGAGGCCCTGAAGTAGCCCTTCCCCTTAACAGAGTAATTCTGAAGCAATGAGAGACATACAGAAAAGCAGATGCCACGTCTATGGCCACTGTGCAGGTACTACAGAAACGACAATGCTTTGAATGATTCTGACCAGTTACAGGACACGGATACCAACTGTTTCCTAAAAGATGAGGGAATCACTGGAGAGAAAGTAGTTTCTGAGTTTGATTTAATAAGTAATTCTGGAGATAGGCATTCCTATTACACTGCCTAGGGGCCCCAAATGACGTAGGCAGAGAGAAAAGCAAACGATGACATAAATGCTGAAGTCAGGGACTCTTCAAGAGAGAAGTTCGAGGCCCCTTTGCTGGGGTTGCTACACCTGCAGCTTCAGGTTCTCCTAATTCTATCTGCTGAAGAAGCATCATCATGACTAGTCCTATGAAGGATTCCTCTAACTGTTCTGGGTAATCAAATACCTCCTTCTCTACAGAGCTCTGTGTCTTTATAGATGATACATCTTGTTCGTGTATATCTTTCTTTGATCCCTAGCAAGACTGCAGTCACCCAAAAGACAGGAGCTGTTGCTGATGTCCCTTTCACATGGCAGAGAACATGTTTTGAAAACTACAAGCTGTCACCCACTGGTGAATTATAAAAATCAATTTCGTAGGTCTTGACCACTATACAGAAAGAGCGAGAGACAGGAAAGGCAAAGGGAAGGAAGGAAAGAAAGAAGGGAAAAAGGAAGGAGAGAGATAGAAAATAAGAGGTGGCATCCCTCTATCAGGGTGACTGTTGTCTGGCATTTATCACACATGTATGTATTCATCACATTGTCAACGACGTTAGTTATTATCATGGAAGCTTGAAAGCAACTGCTCTATAACATGGTCCAGTGTTAGGAATCAGTGGTAGCAAATTAATAAACACCTGTCACTTAATGTCTTGAGTAGAGAAGGCAGGAGTCCTGGAGTCAGTGTTCTGAGCTCAGCAGCTAAGAACAAAGATTTAGGGTGGCTTCCTTCCTCCTTCCTCTTTAAGTTTCACAGACTCCTATACGTAATTCATGCAGGTTTGTTACAGGATCTTTTTCCTCAAACTATTCAGAGCGAATATAGCTCTCAATGTTCAAGAAGAATGGGAACTTCTATCTTAAAAATCCTTATCACTAATAAATGAGGCAAACACATTTGTGCCATTCAGGACTTAATGCATATGTTTTAAGGGATGAGAAATGCAATGTGGCCCTCTCTCCTGACACCCAGACCAAACCCTAGGAGCAAGGGCGTGCCGCGTGGGGAGGGGCGCTGCCCTCCGCACCCCTACCTGTTCCAGCAGCTGCCGAAGCCGGTGGAGCTGCGATTCCAGCTGCTTGTTGTGATCTTCTAAAATCTGCATCCTCGCCTCCAGCCGACCTTTGTGCTGCCGGAGGAGCCTGGCTTCTGCTATGAGCTCTGAATCCTCAGATGTGAGATGGGGAGATACAATAGAGTCTGGGGGTGAACCGACAGGAAGTCCCCTTTTAAGGTGCTGCTCTTTTAGCTGTTCGTACTCCACTTGCAGATTCCTAATGCATAAAAGGAAAAAAGGTAATGAATATTGTGTCCACTGCCTTTTCTCCAAATGTGCCTGTCGTTGTCGTCACATACTGTTGAATGGATTCTAACTCAATTTGACCTCATGTGTGCAGAGAAGAAGTGCTGATCCACAGGGTTTTCAAGGTTATGACCTTTTTGAAGCAGGTCTCCAGGCCTGTATTCTGAGGACCCTTTGGGTAGGTTCAAACTGCCAACGTTCCGGCTAGTAGTGGAGCCCTTGGTGGCTTGAATCGCGCAAGGATTCATCCAAATACATACAGTAAAACCTGCGAAAGTCAGAACGTGTGTAAGGTGGTAACCTGTCAGGGGAGGAAAACTCAAATATTTTCCAGTAACGAGGAATAGAAAATGAATGGTAAGAGTGCACCTTGTCAAAGGTGGAAAACTTGTAAGACCTGGAAAAGCAAGGCAGTACCATCAACTTCTGACTCTCACAAGCATCACTGTATGTCTATGGGATCCAAAGTTAGCTCATGCCACTGATTTCCTCTTAACTATGAGCATTTACTTACAGTAAGATGAGCAAGCAAAACAAAATCAGAGCTTGAAGCATATGTCCTAATAGGCATCATCAGTGAATCCTGAAATGCTGCTGTAATCCACAGCCTGCATCCCAGCTTCTTAGCGTCCCCTACAGCTCTGAACCGATCACGATTCCTCAGACAGTCATTCCCAAAAGAGAATGGGAAGGGGTTATATTGAAGTCAATATTAAAGACGTCCCATTGGGTGCTTTTTCCAGGAAGACCTATTTCCTCTCCCAGGGCTACCTTTGCTCTTCCTCCAAGTCAGCAATGATCCGCTCCAGTTCTCCCCGCTCTTCTCTTTCTACCGACTTCAGGATCTGCGCAGGGCTCTGAGGCTGGCTCACGGGGGACTCTCCTCCGAGTGTCTGACAGTATTGCTGGATGAGGGCATGCTCGTCCTCCCTGGGAACGAAGGAAACACACAGAGAGGCTCGTGTCTGGACCTAAGATGTCTCTGGACATAAGGGAGGTGGAAACAGCGATGACCTGATGACTGCGGGGCTAAGTCTGCCCTACAGTTCAGTGTCTCCACAAGCTGCCATTTAAAACTCTAGGAAGAGATTCATCTCATTGTTGTTGTTTTAGCTGCTGCTGAGTGAGCCCACTCGTGGTGACCACATCACAATGGAACAAAACGCTGAGAGTCATGTGCCATTTCCATGAATGGTTGCAGATTGGTCCATTGTGATGGCCCGGAGGGTTTTCATTGGCTAATTTTGGGAAGCAGATCACTATGCCTTTCTTCCTACTCCATCTTAGTCTGGAAGCTCTGCTGAAACCAGTTCAGTGTCATAGCAACATGGAAACCTTGACTGACAGATGGGGGGTAGCTGCACACGAGATGCACTGGCCAGCAATTGAACCCAGGTCTCCTGCGTGAGGACAAGAATTCTACACTGAACCACTACTGTTGTCATATTCACTGAATTGTATATATGTACTTTACATAATACATACAATATCACACAAAGGATAATATAAAGTTAAAATAGGCTATCACACCTAAAATAAGTAATTGAATGCCAAAAGAGTAGACTAAAAGACTGTTGATTAATAACAGGTTGATTTCACTGTCATTAACACTTGGTTGAAAGCATCTTTGCGGTGCTCTGTAACCCATAGGATGGGGTCTATCATAGGTATTTTCTTTTATTTAAATAATTCAGCCCAAATTATAGTCATAGATTTATAAAATTTATTCAGATATTTTACCTGATAGTATCAGCATGTTATTTCTATCCTTGTACATTAAAACAAGAAACTACATTTAATTCACTGGGTTCTACTTCTTGTTTAATGAAGTAGATATATCAATAATGTGGTCAAATCTGGTGACTGACATAATTAGAAGCATAACAAAGTAGACAAAATTGATATGTTTATGGAAAGGCAACATTTATCGGCAGGTCTGGAGTCCCACCTCTTCCTTTATTAGGGAAAACCAGTAGGATGGAGTCTGTCACCCATACATTCTTTTATTCAAATAATTCAGCCCAGATTATGGTTATACATTTATGACTTATAAATATGCAAATGCCAGACAGTCCTGCCATGGATTGCTTTCAGTATATTGTACCTGGCCTGTTTTGGTGGCTTAAGAAAACAGATCTTGGAGCCTATAGATTTACAGGAAGGGCCTCCCAGGAAACCTCATATAAGGCATGTAGCTCTCAGAGTATAAAACGGAACTCGTCCACAAAGAATCAGCTCCTCTCTGTGTGAGTGATGTGACTGCATGTACCCCTCAGAAGCCTGGCCTGTTACACTGGGTTCAGATCGCAGCCTAATGCAGCAGGAAAGGATCTAGTGAGTGACACCAGCAGTCCCAGGCCTCTCCTGCTTCATTCTTGCCTCACGATTACTTGTGCCCTTGAACTTACTAGTGACCTTTGATACTGGCTGAAATCTGATTCTTGTGAGTCTGATTTGAACATCTGGCCCTATGCTGTTGCAGTTTACTTTGATAAAGGAGGGGCACGGAGTTACTTCTGACCTGATGAATTCTTAGAAAAGTCATGTCCTGAGCACTGAGACCAGAGAGATACAATGAAGCAAATGAGGAAAAGTGAGTGTTATGTTTGTCAAACAGCCAAAGCAAAGATTCAAATGAGCTACATGTTGATTTATTTTGCTTCTTTTTATCAATAAATGGTCTATCTATCTATCTATCAATCATCTTTTTAAGAAGGATTATAGACTTGGATGTTGTCCCTGGGTGGCACAAATGGCTTGCTCTGAGGCACTGATCAGAAAGGTCACAGTCTGAATGCACCCAGCAGTACTGCAGAAGAAAGGCCTGGTGTTCTGCGTCCATAAAGATTATGGCCAAGAAAGCCCTAGGAAGAAGTTCTACCATGGAGCTGTGCTAATCTCTAAGGCATGGCTGCCATGAGTCAGAATCAATTTGACAGCAATGCGTTTGTTTTTCAGTTTTGGTACAGACTTGGATGAGATCACAACTAGATACCTCATTTCCCTTTAGCTGCCTCCATCAAATGATTTTAAAAACAGGGGAGGGACCTTTAGGAACATGGATGGGTTAAGGATTGAAGGAGGCTACGGTATTCTATTTTGATCCCCTTTCCTAGAATAATGCAGCCTCACTGGGTAACGAGGGAAGGAGGCTTTAGAAGAACCATGCTGGTTTCTGGGTTCAGAAGGATGAGGGTGAGAGGAGGGAATGGGCACTACACCCCTGCAGAGCAGCAGCCTTTGAGAGCCTATCTAAAAGCTCCCAGGTCCCAGAGAGCTCAATCAGGCAGAAAATCTGGCAGGGGTTTGGGGAGAGGAGTGGTATTTTCCTGACAGGTGCTAAATGGCCAAGACCCTAAAGAGAACTGCTCTGTGAAGGGCAGAAGCAGGCTAAGAGGCAAAGCTGCTGTGACCCCACTTAGCTACTCTGGAGCCTCAGACTCTAAGTCAGTGATGCCTGAGATGCCTTATCCATTTCCCGTGGAGAGAGAGGCAATAATGAAAGAGAATAAAAGGTACAGATTTCATGTATGGGAAGGACAGATGGACGCAGTATAAAGATACATAGTAAAGACATAATAAAGTCATCACAAAGCAAGAGTGTAGTGGAACATTTTATAAATACGGAAAAAGATCTGAGTACAGAATCTGAAAAAGTATGGAATCTCCCCCTAAAAAATCTTAATAATGAAAGAAAAACATTACATTTTATGGATTAAAAAAAAAGCATCACAAGCAGCCAGCCAGAAATCAAAACAAAATAGCAAAGGGAGAAAACGGTTTAACCTCGTACCTCTGCATCATATTAATGTCAAAAGACAATGGAGCAATGTCGAGAATCCTAACATAGCTGGGTGGCCATGCTTATGTACAAAGGATGCTCTTCATCTGTATAGCAAAGAGCAAGCCAGCAAGGGGGAAATCGTATCATGACTCTCATATGTTGGCTGAAAACAATGAATGATATGCTAGCTGTGCATAACCTGGAGTCTCTGGTGCATACACTGTTTCCTTAAGGTATCTGGAAGCAAATTAAGGCCATTTAAACAAAAGTAATAATGAAGAAGTCAATTATGTATAATACACAATTTAGTGGGAGCTCTGGTAGCGTAGTGGCTAAGGCACTTGACTGCTAACCAGAAGGCTGGCGGTTCAAACCCACCAGCCACTCCTCAGAAGGAAAATGGGGCAATCTACTTCCGTAGTGATACTGCCTTGGAAACCCAAGGAGGGGTCGCTATGAGTTGGGTCTGACTCGACGGCACATAACACCAACAACAATAACAACATACAATTTAGTATTAAAGGGTATTTCACAGATTATTAGGCCTACAAGTTAAAAATACATACACTCAAGTTCTTAATTATATGCAGTAACAAACAAGAGCCCCCTTTTAAAATACAGATAGCACACAGATTCCAGATTAGGATCATTAAATGTCAATAGTGTATCAAGTACTAAAATAGAAAAATGCCACAAAAATCTAAGCAACAAAATACCATTCGATGGCATATAATTACATGATCTATGTACTACACATCACTATTATCTAGATTACAAAATGAGTGCACATCAGATGAAAAAAGAACTGTGATTCATTCAATGAACTTTTGAAAGTAAGCAAGACATAAATAAAAACAGTAATTTCTTTCCTTTGAAGAACTGTTTTGTTCCAGGCTTCAGGGTTGCAATCAGCAACTCCAGTGTAAACCATAGTCATCCTCCCAGTCTGACCCTTGCATATAAAACAGTGTTACACAAGGGCACAGAGCCAATGGAGTGGCAACTCAACACGCCAATGGCATCCCTAAGGTGTTGTCCATGAAGTCCTGCTCCTGAGACTCCCAAGGACTGTCCTGCCCCTTCCTGAGATGTGGCCGCTCAAAACTCTTCCTTCCAAGATACTCTTGTGTCCTTAGAATTAATGCCATGTAAATGGTCTAGAGTTGGACTCTCAGGAAGTATGGACTATTGAGAATTGGGCCCATGTAGTGAGAAAAGCCACGAGGCTGGGTCATATTCTAGCCTAGGGAAGTAGTAGTCCATGATTCCTAGAGGAGAAACTACTAATTAACCACCTTCTCAGAAGATAAAAGTTCTAGGTGACCCAGGAATTGGTTCCATACAGCAATTTGAGGGAAGATGGGAAGCCAAATGAAAAGGTGCACTGCAGCTTCTGCAGACACAGAAGACTGAAACTGCCCTGCACAGCTTAAGGAGAGAGGATGGTAAATTCAAGCCCATCTCTCTCATCCCACAGCATGGGACGGATTTAAGGCTTTCTCTTAATGCCTAAAGGTGTGTGACTGAGATCACCAACAAGCAAACTTAAGAGACTGACCTGGCAGGTTACTGAATTACAAAAGCACCTGAACGGGCAACTTCGACAGATCTTTAATGTGAAGCTGGGGCACTAATAAGAAGGGCAGAATCCTGGCCATGGAGTGATGATGTCTGCAGGGAGTGGGTGGGCCTGCAGATCCTCTGGAACACGCCCACCTCAGCTCTCAGAGCTGAGAAAGCCCTCTCTTCCCAGGCAGCAGAGGCATCCCCCTAGGTGGTTGGTTAGAAGCACCACTCGGGCCAGGCTGAGCCTGAATCCTAGCTCTCTGCTTACTGACTGTGAGACCCAGGACAAACTCCTTAACTTCACAGGGCCTCCTATACTTCTCTTTAAAATGGACTCACAAGAGTATACACTTGAAGGGTTTATGTGAGGACTAAATAAGCCAAGATGCAGAAAACACTGAGAACACGTTCTGGCTCACCGTGGGCCCTACACAGAGATGTGAGTGGTGGTTGTTTCTGTCATCACCACCATTAGGAGCTCTGGTAGTGCAGTGGTTAAAGCATTTGGCTGCTAACTGAAAGGTCAGAGATTTGAACCTACAAGATGCTCTGGGGGAGAAAGATGAGGAAGTTTGATTCTGTAAAGATGTGAAGCCTTGGAAACCCCATGGGACAGTTCTACTCTACGAGTCAGAATAAACTTCATGACAGTGGGTTTGGTTTTTACCATTATTATTCAAGAGAGCCAATCATATTCTACATGGCCCAGTCAGAATAACAGAAAATTTCACTCAAGAGGGCCTAGTGAGAAATTCAGGAAAGAGATACATTCCAAAAGTATTATAGAAATTTGCTAACACTTTTTTTGGGGGGCTTATGGCACTATGAGTTGGTTTTTAAACTATTACACATTTTTTTTCTCTTTTTGGCTAATGCCTGAATGTTGGCTGGCTTAAGATACAGACCTGACAGTAAAGCAGAAGAGGCAAGACTGCCTTGAGATGCTACCCACTCCTTGCTCAAAAGCTGCCAATACTGGTGGGCAGTACTGAAAACTGTCATCTAGTATATCTGTATATCTTGAGGTCCCTGGGGGGTATAAACGGTTTGCTTTCGATGACTAACCTAAACCCACCTGGCAACCTGCTTCCATAAAGATTTGAACCCAGGAAACCCTACGAAGCACAGTTCTACTCTGACACATACAAGGTCAATGTGAGTTGGAACCGACTTGATGGCAACAAGTTTATTTCTCTTGGTGCAGTGCATCATTCTGAGCTTGTATCCTGACCTTACCAATGCAGGAACTTTCAAAACTTCCAGGAAATGGTTAGGGTGGTGGAGTGTGCTGCATACTTCTTGCTGTGGCAATGGGTCCTCTAAGAAACAAGCCTAACCCAAGTCATGCTATTTTCAATAGCCTCCTATGCATGTGAAAGCGGACAATGAACAGGGAAGACCACAGAAGAGTCGATGCTTTTGAGTTGTGGTGTTGGGGAAGAACACTGACAGTACCAGGGACTACCAGAAGAACAAACCAATCTGTCCTGGAAGAAGCACAGCCAGAATGCTCCTTTCAAGTGAGAATGGCCAGACTTGCTCTCACCTACTTTGGTCATGTTGTCAGAAGGGATCACACCCTGGAGAAGGATATCACGATTGGTAAAGTGAAGGGTCAGAGAAAAAGGAGAAGACCCTTAACAAGATGGATTGACAATGGGCTCAAGTATGGCAAGGATCCTGAGGAGAATGTGTGACTGGGAAGTGTTTCACTCACGGGATTGCTATGAGTTGGAGCTGACTTGGTGGCACCTAACAACAACAAGAATAAGTAAGCCTTGATCCAAGCAGACAGGAAGGAAGGAACAGCAGAATCTTGTTCAGAATGGCAAATATTTCTTCTTATAGCCTATGTTCCGAGATGCAAAATCATTGTATGGAAAACCACAGGGGAGCCAGAGACATAGTCAGGGCTCATGTCCTAATCTTTCCCTCATAAATCCCGCACAGCATCGTGAGCCCAAAGGACATTACCCTCACCACAAGGCGCTATCCATTGGAAAAAAGGGGTAGTAGGCAGGTGAGGAGCAGAAAATGGGGATTACAAAGGGTAATGATTTTTCTTTTTCTTTTCTTTTTTTTTTTTTTTAATCTTAAAAGCATGAGCTGGCGAGACAATGAGAAAGTGAAAAACAGTGCAGTCCACCTCTTGGCAGATACACATGGGACCTATTCCCATAGCTGTTTTGAACTCTGTACTTCACAGAACACTTCCATACCCTTTGCCTGAATGAATCAACACCTGTCCCTTCATATTACATGTCTATTTTCTAAGTGTGGTGATGACCAAGTAGACTGATGTGAGTTCAGTTCTTTGAAAGATAAAAGCAATAGAACGCAAGGCTGGCATGGTTAATTCTACCTAACATTGAAGGTTTAAATAAAAATGTAACCAGAAAAGTGAACACCATTTTTCAAGGGAGGGAGAGAGAAAAATGAGACAGTGGAAGAGGAAAGAGAGAAAACAGAAGGAGAGAGAGGGGAAGAGGAAAGGGGAGGGTGAATGATTTTTTTTTTTTTTTTTGAGGGGCTTGTAGGGAGAAGCATAGTCTTTCTGTAAGAAATTAAATGGGTCTTCACAAATATTAACCTCGGAACCTCAGCAGGGTCTTGTATGATCATCAGTCACATGTATGAGCTCTGCCATAGCTTTACTGACTTTTTCCCATAAAACTTGAGGGTAAAGGTGGTGGCAAAGGGAAGGAAGAAAAGCTACCAACGCAATTCTGCATTCTGACCCTCTGGTGTAGTGAGCAGCCCTGCCAAGTTGGGGGTAGGTAGAAAAATGTGGTGGTGGGTTTGAACCACCAACCTTCTGGTTAGTGGTCAAATGCCTTAGGCACTATACCACCAGAGGTCCTTAGAAAAACGTGTTTCTACACCATCTCTGTGAATTGGCATGCTCCTTTGGCAGTAGTGTATCTGTGTGTGCATGTGCATGTGCATACAATTTCCAGCTGTAACCTATTTGTCAGACCTAAGAGTCAGGAGGGGAATCTTCTATTCCTACAGACTCTGAAGGTACTCGGACTTGGCAGTCTCACAAACATGCTGCACGTATTTGCAGGCCTGGGAGTACCAAAGACAACTGTTCTGCTGGAGCCCTGTGGCATCAAATACCCCATCCTAGTACTGGACGTGAAGTCTGGGTAAGACTTGTGGGTAGGAAATGGTTTCTTGTAAGTGAAAGGCAGGCATTCTCAGAGTAGAAAAAGAAAATGTTCTCAGAGAGGCAGGACTCGGGTGAAAATATGTACCCAGTAGGGCAGATTTGGCTGTGACAGGTTAAATGTCTTGGGCACTTTACTCTTAAAACTACATTTCCCAAATTTTAATAACCTTCATGTGACCCTCACAGACGCTGACATATTAAATGTTTTTAAACTGACTTTAAATTAGGACACCCTAACTTTTACTTCTATTGCTCGTCTGTCAGCATGTCACACTGCTGGGGTACAAACGGCTGTGATGCTGGAAGCTATGCTACCTAGTATTTCAAACACTAGCAAGGTCTCTCATGGTGGACATGTTTCAGTGGAGCGTCCAGACTAAGACAGAGTAGGAAGACGACGTGGTAAACGACTACTAAAACAACTGGCCTGTGAAAAAATATGAAGAGCAGCAGCAGAACACTGTCTGATATAGTTCCAGAGGGTTGGCCCCTCAGATTGGAAGGCACTCAAACTATGACTGGGGAAGAGCTGCGTCTTGACAGTAGAGTTGACCTTAAAGACATGGATGGAGTAAAGCTTTTAGGACTTTGATTTGCTGATGGGGCATGACTGAAAATGAAAAGAAATAGCTGCAATCATCCATTAATAACAGGAACATACAATGTGTGAAGTAGGAATCTAAGAAAACTGGAAGTTGTCAAAAATGAAATAGAATGCATAAACATTGATGTATTAGGAATTAGAACTGAGGGTATGAAGGAAGAGGTCCAAGCTACACTGAAGATACTGGCAAAACACAAGGCTCCAGGAATTGACAGAACATCCACTGAGATGTTTCAACAAACTGTGCAATGCTAGAACTCATTCATCTAATGTTCATTCATCTAATTCAAGAAATTTGGAAGACAGCTACTTGGTCAACCAACTGGAAGCGAGTTATGTATGTGTCCATTCCAAAGGAAGGTGACTGAGTATCACATGCAAGTAAAATTATGCTGGAGGTAATTCATCAACATAGACCTTCCAGAAATTCAAGCCAGTTTCAGAAGAGGATGTGGAAAGAGGGATTTCATTGCTGAGGTCAGATGGATCTTGGCTGAAAACAAGAGAACATCAGAAAAATGTTTACCTATGTTTTATTGACTATATTAAGGCATCTGACTATGTGGATTATAACAAATTATAGATAATACTGTGAAGAATAGGAATTCCAGAACACTTAACTGTGCTCATGAGGAACCTACACATAGACCAAGAGGTAGTTGCTAAATAGAACAAAGGGATGCTATATGGTTTAAAATCAGGAAAGGTGTGTGTCATGGTTATACCCTTTCACCACACTTATTCAATCTGCATACTGAGCAAATAATCCAAGAATCTGGACTATATGAAGAAAACGCAGCATCAGGATTGGAGGAAGACTCATTAACAACCTGCGATACACAGATGACACAACTTTGTTTTGCAATGGGTGAATGTGTTGCAAAAGATCTCTTTAAAAAGTGTTAAAAAGCAAAGATGTCATTTTGAGGCCTAAGGTATGCCTGACCCAAGCCAGAGCATTTTCAATCCTCTGTATGTGAAAGCTAGACACTGAATAAGGAAGACTAAAGAAATAATGCCTTTGAATTATGGTGTGGGTGAAGGATATTGAATATACTGTGGATTTCCAGAAGAATGAACAAATGGGTATTGGAAAACGTAAAGCCAGAATGTACCTAAGGAGCAAGGATGGCAAGACTTTGTCTCATGCACATACGTTGGACATGCGGCCAGGAGGGACCAGTCCCTGGAGAAGGACATCATGCTTGCTAAAGTAGAGGGTTAGTGAAAAAGAAGAAGACTATCAATTAGATGGATTGAGACAGTGGCTACAACAGTGGGCTCAAACACAGCAATGATTATGAGGATGATGTAGGACCAGGCAGCACTTGGTTCTGTTGTACACGGGGTCACTATGGTGAGAACCAACTCAGTGGCAGATAACAATAATTTTCACTTGTATTATTATAACCAATAATAGCCTTAAAACCACTGGTTTGATGTGCTTAGTATATATTTTTCTAATACACATGAAATTAAATACATAATTACTAAAATCTTTTTACAAATCCACGCTCCACTTACAATCATCTCATATACCTACTTTGGAAAAAATATGCCTTACAACAGCTACCAGTTGCCATCGAGTTGACTCCAACTCATGGCAAACCCATTTTATCAGAGTAGATCTACCTCCATAGGGTTCTGAATGGCTGATTGTTTTGAAGGAGACCGTAAGACCTTTCTTCTGAGGTGTCACTGGATGGACTTGAAGTGGCAACTTTTTGGTTAGCTTCTGAGTGTGTTAAATGTTTGTACCACCCAGGGACTCCAAAATCTGCCTTTGGTGATGCAGTAATAAACTGCTTTGCTAATAGTTTAAAATATTTTAGCTCTTTAATATTCTACCACTCCTTTGTCTACTGCCCATTATCTAACTGTACTGGCATTTAGGGGTAAGGGAGCATGTGCCACATTGGAGGTTGAGATTACCGCTACACTTTTCCATCCATCAAGAAGGTGCTTGTAGAGGTGACAACCTCCATCCGGGAGGAAAGTGGCTCATGTCCCAGGTTGCCACTACTGATCCAGTGGCAAAGTCAGCAAGAACCCACAGCAGAGGAGGGAGGGGCACTCTGGGAATGAGCAGTATGCAACCTAACAGCCTCTTCCTAAATACACAAAAGAAGGATGACCTGAAGAGGGAGGAAAAATGATACTGGACTACATGAATGAGCCTCTCTCTGCCCCAACTAGCTAAACAACACATTCTCCTTTAAATAAGTTGGAAAACTGCTGTTTCACTTGGTTGAAAGGGAAAGAGAGAAAAAAAGATTGACATATAATGTAAAGCTATTACCAAGTCAGAAAAAGACAGCAATGAGAAATGGTTGAAACCCTATTGTAATATTGAAATGGTTGCTTTAGCAACACATCTTCACTGACTGAAATGGAAATGTTTACATAAATAAATATTAAACATTTAAGGGAGAAAAGGTGACCATTCTAAGTCAAGTCAACAGTCTATTTTTCTCCTATTAATTATTTACTAATGTTTTGAGGAGTGCTACAGAAAACTCATGGTTCAGAGAATTTGAACTGGTTTTTAGATCCAGGGGGCCTTCAATGATTCAGACTCCTTGTTAGCATTCTCACTGGAGCGGCAGGGTCACGGCACGTTAACAGGGAAAAAAACACCAGCAGACTCAGTGATTCAAACTGTGAAAAAGCAAAGAACTTTCATGATCGGCTTTAACAAAACTGGATGTATTAACATATTCATTAAGAAAATATTAATGGACCAGCCACTAGAAAACACTTTCTCTTTAATGGCTTATACATTCTCATACTACAATTATAATTTAGTAAGTTCAGTTTTCATGTGTAAATTCTAGCTGGGTTCTGTGCCTACATCCACAGTATGATCAAAAGAAGTAATTCCTCCTTGCTCCATACCCTCATAGCAGCTGACTCCATTTGTTATCTCCCATTCTGGGACATGGGATTATGGTAGCCATATATTTGCCCCAGACATTAAGTTAATGTTTTTAATCATTCTTTGTTATTATTGTTGTTGGGTGTCATTGAGCCCATTTTGACTTGCAATGACCCCACGCGACAGGGTAGAACTGCCTCATAGGGTTTCCTACGCTGTAATCTTTATGGGAGCAGATTACCAGGTCTTTCTCCTGATAAGATGCTGGTGGCTTCTAACTGTCTGCTTTTCGGTTAGCAGTCCAGTGCTTAATCGTGCCACCAAAGCTCCTTTAATCATTCTTAATGCCTCTCTTTTCCTTTATTCTGCTATGTTTAATCACTTACTGCTGTTCATTTTTACCTCTAAGCTCAGTCTTGAATCTGTCCACTTCACTGTCCCCAGGGCTTCTTCCCAAGTAGATGCTACTAACTTTTCTCATGTGGATTAAGGCAACTGCATCCTTACCATTCTTTCAACTCTGGTCTTGAAATAATCCAAGTTACCCTTACATTCCAAATATAGCTCCAGTGGCCTTTCCAAGAACAATCATGACCCTGGTTCTTCCTCCTCAAATCTACCATGGGGCCACTATCGCTATTAAGATAATGCCTCACCCCCTCGACATGACTGCAACCTGACCCCTGCTTACCTCTATTGCTTTATCCCTCAGCACTCCTCATCTCCTATTTTGGACCCTGCTCTGGTTACCTAGTGCCACTCTGACAGGAGTATAATAAAATTTTAATAATGGCACAGCCCTGATGTTACCAAACCACATGGTAGGCCATTAAATCTCTGTTCCTGACATCTCCAATGCCGGTCTCTTGGCTCTGCTCCTGCCGTCTCTCATGCTGCATGCCGGGGTCTCTCAGTCAGGGTATCTGTCAGAGCAGCACCCTACTCTCCTGGCCTTGGCAGAGGAGTACTTTAACAATCAGGTGGGTAGGATGACATGTTCAGTGGAAACCAGTCATTCTTTTTCCCCAGCTACTCCTGTCATTGCTCAATGGGCTCATGAACAAAATGGCCATGGTGGCAGGGATGGAGGTTATGCATGGGCTCAGCAACATGGACTCCCACTTACCAAGGCTGATCTGGCTACTGCCACTGCTGAGTGTCCACTCTGCCAGCAGCAGAGACAAACACAGTCCATGATATGGAAACATTCCTCAGGGTGATCAGCCAGCAATGTGGTGGCAGGTTGATTACACTGGACCACTTCCACCATGGAAAGGACAGCATTTTGTTCTTACTGGAATAGATACTTATTCTGGATATGGATTCACCACAATTGCACACAATGTTTCTGCCAAAACTACCATCCATGGACTTACAGAATGCCTTATCCACCGTCATGGCATCCCATACAGCATTGCGTCAGATCAAGGAACTCACTTCACAATAAATGAAGTGCGGCAATGGGCCTATGCTCATGGAATTCACTGGTCTTATCATGTTCCTCATCATCCTGAAGCAGCTGGCTTGACAGAACGATGGAATGGCCTCCTGAAAACACAATTATGGTGGCAACTAGGTGGCAATACCTTGAAGGGTTGGGGCAATGTTCTCCAGGAGGCTGTATAAACTCTAAACCAGTGTCCAATATACAGTTCTTTTTCTCCAGTAGCCAGGATTCACGGGTCCAGGAACCAAGGGGTGGAAACAGGAGTGGTACCACTTACTATTACCCCTAATAACCCACTCAAAAAATTTTTGCTTCCTGTCCCCGATACCTTATGCTCTGTGGGTCTGGAGATCTTAGTCCCAAAAGGAGGAATACTCCTACCTGGAGACACAATACTGATTGCTTTGAACTGGAAATTAAGAATGCCACCCAGTCATTTTGGCTTCCTCATGCCTCCGGATCAACAAAGAAGGCCATTACTATACTATATGATGTGAAAGATCCTGATTACCAAGGGGAAATTGGATTGATATTACATAATGGAGGTAAATAAGAATATGTCTGGAATATAGGAGATTCTTTAGGACGTCTCTTAGTACTACCATGCCCTGTGATTAAAGTCAATGGAAAATTACAGCAACCCAATTATGATATAACTAACTGTTAATGACCCAGACCCTTCAGGAATGGAGGTTTGGGTCACCCCACCACGCAAAGAACCACAACCAGCTGAGGTGCTTGCTGAGGGCAAGGGAAATACAGAATGGGTGATGGAAGAAGGTAGTTCTGAATATCAGCTACGGCCACATGACGAGTTGCAGAAACAAGAACTGTGATTGTTATATTTTTTCATTGTATATGTGCATAAAATATTTTTGTTCCCTTCTGTTATGAACTGTGAAATGTAAATAAGGTTAATACTTTTCAGTTTTACGTGTGTTAGTGTATCATGTTAGGTGCAAATATGATTTTGTGATTGTCTTTATTTAGAGATTATATATGGTTAAGAAGATGTGTACAACTGCCAAGTTGACAAGGGGTGGACTGTGATAGTTGGAGCTATGTGTCAACTTGGCTAGACCACAATTCTGTGTGGTTTAAGCAGCTGTGATGTGGTTATTCCCATGATGGGATCAGATGTATATGTTTTGGGCAGCCAATCCGCTGAAAGGGAGTTTCCCTAGGGGTGTGGCCTGCTTCCAATATATTTATGGACATCCTAGGAAAAGAGACACTCTTCTGTGGATCGGGATTCTGTTGTGATGCTTACAACACTCTGTGAGTGAACAATCCACCATTCGGCCTGGAGATCTTGGATTCGTCATTCGTTGGAGTCAATAGCCAGTATACTGCCTGCCAATCTTGAGCTCATCAGCCCCTGCAGCTGTGTGAGTTAGGAAAAGCCTTCAGCTTGATGTCTGATCCAAGAACTTGGGACTTTCCAGCTTCTTTAAGTGTGTGAGCCATTTTTCTAAGATAAATCTCTCTCTCTTTCTCTAAGCTTTCCTGATTTTGCTTCTCTAGAGAACCCAGTCTAACACAGACCCAGTTCCATTTCAGTTCCATCTAAACTGCTCTGCCACTGCTGGCTGAATGCTACATTCGTCTCCTACTGTTGCTATTAACAAACTACCACAGATCTGTGACCTTAATAGTTCTGGAAGTCAGAAGTCCTAAAAGAAAGGTGTCATCAGGGCTGCAAACTTTCTGGAGGCTCTAGGGAAGAATTCACATCCTTGCCTTTTTTAGCTCCTACAGGCCACCCGTATTCCTCCATCTTCAAAGGGGGAACCAGAGCCTCAGCAAATCTCTCTGTCTGATCTTCGCTTTCATCATCACTTCTGCTCTGACTCTGACCCTCCTGCCTTCCTCTCATAAGGATCTTTGTGATTACATTGAGTCCATCCAGACCTCGAGATTTTTAACTTAATCAAATCTGCAAGTCTCTTTTGCCATGAAGGTTAACATATTCACAGGTTTCAGGGAGTGGGTGTGAACGTTTTTTTTTTTTTTGCTGGGGGGACATTATTCCATCTACCACAGATCCCTGACTCTGCTTTCTTTCCTTGTAGGGGCGCTTATCCGTGTCCCCTGGAGCCTGAAAGATTCGTGAGGACAACAGCTACACCCCTAGACCTATCACAGTACTGGGTGCAAGGCAGTGGTGAAGGTTTCACCACAGGATCTCCGAAAGAAAAAATTTATAGTAATTATCAATTTCTCTGGTTTAAATTCTCTCATCATGGCCAATAAAATAACTTCAATGAATTTGAAGAAAAGGACAATGCAAATATTTTTCACTAAGTGTGAGAGAGAGAAAAGTGGTAAGACTATGCCCTGCCAAAGGAGGAAAACTTGTGAGATCTGGAAAAACAAGGCAGTCCCGTTGAGTTCTGGCTCTCATAGTCTCGCTGTATTAAAATGTATTTATCTATTAATTTTTTCTTTTCTCAGACATTAGTGCTAAATTTAAATGTAAATAGTATTTATTCTCATTTGGAGATAAGACATACTGAATTTCAGGATTACTTTTAGTTTGTTCATGGAGCACGATAAATACATTTCAAAGAGGTAGGATTTCGGTCTTAATATTTATTTTTTCATTTCATTATTTGGCTACTGTCAACCTAACTGGCAATTATGTTGACTTAGAAGATACTCTAGGAATTTAACTACTTTACATGAAATATGTAGTAATAGGTTAAATATGAAAATGTATTGATAATAATGTTCATCTTACTACATATTAAAGTATTAACATTCTAACCTGTGAAACTTAAAATAGGAAAATCTCCTGAGAACTTTTATAAGTTTAATGGTAAATAAAACAATTTAAAAAAAAAAAAAGTAAAAAACAGTCTATGTGAGAAAGCTGAACATACTTCAGCTTGGCTCTCTGCAGAACACCTAAACATTACTTTCTAGAAGTTTCCTGGCTGCCTTACAGCTTCCCACTGAATCCAGACCACAATGAACCTGCATGAATCAAGTAAACTTGGTACTAGTAAAGTTTTTAAACACCATTCAGGATCAAAACTGTTAATTCCATGGCAAAAAAAGGAAAAGTTCCAAAATCAAGTTGACACACAACTATGGGGAAAGTAGAGATAAAACATATGGTGAGAAAGCTTTTTAAAAAGTATTCTAGAGTCAATGAGGCGTTTCCATGTTGCTACAAAAACACTGGAGTTAAGTTTTCAATAAATGTTTTCCAACAGCCCAAGCATGTGTGGGTCATATATTGTTAAATGCAGGGATTATGGAGAAAAAGTTAGTAAGCAGAAGAGATAATTTTACATAAAAGACATATATATTCTGTGGAATCACATTTATTAAACTAACAAACATTAGACAAAAGGAATGAGTACATATACCTGCTATTATAACTAAAACTACCTGATTTTACTAAAGTAGATTATTTGGTAAACATAGGATTTTTTCATTAATTCATATGAACCCAAGTAAATAAAAATACCCAGTTTATGCTATCATGGCTCAGAAGCATATAATCTACACAGACATTTTTATAACCACATCTTTCAATTTTGATTGGGATCAAAATTCAGAACCATAATCAATGAAGATTATTTCTGACAACCATAATGCCAGTACTGGCCTTCCCAGGTAGTGCTAACTTCCTGATTTACTTACACACTTCCTGTGGTAGAGCTGCTATCAGTGAGGAAAGACCCGTTTGTCCTTTCCATCTGGGCCAGTCTGAAAAACGAACATAAAGAGGTTAAATAATGTGGCTACATAAAGGCTTGTTCAGTGGGGGGCACATCTCAGTCGTTCTTAAATTGTCGTAATTCTGATGAGCCACTGAAAGGCCTGAATCTCCTAACAACATTTTAAAATCAAAACGACATCTAACTTTGAGTTACATTTCTGCCACCACTGTCTTACTCTAGGCCTTTGTCTTAGACCCATGATGTCAAGACTCTTGACCCAGCCTCCTAATTCATCTCCCAGGTCTAAACTCACCATTCACCCTGTTGACCCCACCCCTAGTCTGCATTCTCCACTGAAGCAAGAGTTAATTTCTCTCTGAAGCCTGATTACATTCCCATCATGCTTAAAGACATTCCAGGACTTCCCTATATCAAGGGATAGGATCCAACTTGTTAACACGTGGGCTCTTTATTATCTAGCTCCAGCCTCCTTCCCGTCTCTCCTTTACCCTTTGCCTACCTGCAGTTCCTTAGCAAGCCATGTTCTTTCCCAACTCAATGTGTTTGAAGATGTTTTTCCAACAGCCCAAGCTTGTCTTTCCCCAGAAATTCTGGGTGCTGACCCACTTGAAATGCATTATTGTTATGATGCTTGTACTAACCTTTTTAGGCATAGGGTGTGTGTGTGTGTGTGTGTGTGTGTGTGTGTGTGTGGTATCTAGCTTGCTATTATGTACTACAGATGCCTAGTCCATACTTCTTTGCTGAGAATTTTTGCCCATCAAGATCAACTTGTATTTTATATTATTTGGGGACTCTAAAATAAACCCCTATAATAAAGAATTAGCATAAATTTAATTACATATTGTAATTCATATGCATACCATCTACTGAGAATTCTTTCATTCCCCAAAACTGGGTTACATTATTTAAATCCTGCTTGTGTAGTGTTTGGTTTCTCATGAGCTCAATAAAACATCCCACTGAGATTTACTCTTCATAGACTATGCAGCCAGTGTTGGTAAAGTGCAAATCACAACATGAGAAGATGAGAGTCCAGATTCCAAACATAATGGAGTCACGACCCATACAAAGCATTTCTTTATTGAGGTATTGTAATGGTTTAAGATTAACACAGAAAGAAATGCAACCTGGCTGGCAGTGCAGCAGAGGCTGCTCTTGGAGTTCCTTACCGGGTAGCATACTGCTCTATTCGCGAATGGGTATCATCATGAAACAACTGAGGAGACTGAGAGGGGCTGGAAAGGAAAAACAAAGCAACAGTTATATGCTCAATGTTGACAAATGCTACTATTACGAATGTTAGCTTATTAAAAACCGAATTTGCCATGCAAACAAACCACTAGGATTGTTCCCCGGGATGCAGAGAGCTGTTATTTTAGAACAAGAGCTTAGTAATCACCCCCATGCTCATCCCATGGATCAGCACAATCACCTTCCACACAAAGGGCTGTATACTCACTCGCCGTGCTCTGGCCACATACTGATGAGAGTGATAGGACTGCAGAGAGGGGAGAGGGAAACAAAAGGGACAGGACAAACACTTTAGCACCATTTAGGACAAAAGTAGTTGGGGGGGGGGGGCTTTCTCCATTGGCTTCCACTCATGTGTTTGGTGCTGTGAGGGCCACCCTGGGGAAATCAAAAGCAGCAAGTCACAGCTTATTCTAGAAAGATGCTGTGCAGTCAAAGGCCTGCAGAATGTCTTCTCACAGACATCACGGGATACCTGTGATGGGTGCAAATACGTCCTTAAACAGTCTTACAGAAAAGGAAAAAAAAAAGAGTGCTGTAAATTAACTTGATATTGTAGAATCATTTTTACCATTCCATAATATATTGAGGGGAGGTCCAATCCTAAGTTTGCTTTCCTAGAGAAGGTATCTGGTCAGAGAGACAAAGTTAAATACCAAAGATCGCATTACAAATAGATGGCAGAGCTGCAGTAAGATTAAAATTTTCTGATTATTTTCCAGTTTTGAATGCAAAAATTACAGCTATGTTCGAGAGGAACCCACATGGTCACAAGTCTCTCAACCTCACAAAATTGTATGCATTGTTTCTATGGACATATTTTAAAATGGATGAACCTAGACACCCTCCTGTATGTCCTACCAAAATGGTCACCTCATCCATAAACTGAAACCAATTTCTCTAGAACACTATATACCTTCTTCATACAAAATGGTAATTGTTATACACACACACACACACACACACGTGTATATATTTTATATATATACTGGTAGCGTAGTGCCTAAGGCACTTGACTATTAACCAGAAGGCTGGCGGTTCAAACCCACCAGCCACTCCTAGGAAGGAAGTTGGGGCAATCTGCTCCCGTAGTGATACTGCCTCAGAAACCCAAGGAGGGGTCGCTATGAGTCGGGTCTGACTTGACGGCACATAACAGCAACAGCACACAAAATGGTATATACAGAAATCCAATGCATAAAATTGATCAATGGAAAACACGTCCTGCTAGAATCAATTGGGCCGGAGCCTGATCATTTACTATCCCTTTAGTCGTCAGGTATCCCCCAACCTCATGCACTGCCGGCAATCCCAAAGGCTCCAGGAAAAGAGTTTGAAAACAACTGATCCTATTTAAAAGGTCAGTGCAAATTCTTTTTTTTTTTTGAGGGGGGTATTGGCACATGTAGAGACTGAAAAGTACTGAGAAAATTAGTTCTCTGTTTAAATAAATAAAGTCTCCTACAAAGACTCATGCTGACTGAAACAAAGAAGAAAGTTTAAATTATTCCAGACCTACTTGATTCTGCTATTTCTATTATACATATAGGCTTAATAAAAAGTTAATGATATCATTACTGCCTACAGTAAAGCCCAAGTTGATTTCTTTTTAAATTTTCATTGTGATTTGGGTGAAAGTTTACAGAGCAAACTCCTTTTCCATACAGTAGTTCACATATACTTTTGTCTCATGACATTGACTGCAATTTCCCACAAAGCTACAGCTCTCTTTCCACTGCCTCCCCATAGTTACCTCTTCCCTGTGTCCTTCCCTCCCATGCACTCCTGCCTGCCAAGCTGTCTCCCTGCACATACACAGTCCTTCTATTCTCCCAGGATTAATCTCTACTCTCTTAGGTAGAGTGTATCTACCTAATGTAAATGTTCAGCTTATATGCCTGTCATCTATTTGGCTGGAAGCCACAGAAACTAAGTTCAATTCTAGACCTGAAGGGCATTTAGGGGCCATAGTCTAAAGGGTTCCACCAGGCTCTATCAGATCAGCAAACCTGGCCCCTCCTCCCCTTTTTTAAATGATTTTGAGTTTTGTTCCACATTATTCTCCCACTCTATCCAGTATCTCCTACACAGATCCCCCTCCAAGTGGTTGACAGTGGTGCTGGGTACCATCTATTTCTTCTGGTATCATAGTCGTACAGGTTAAAGATCCCATGGTGTACCTGTCACTTGGACTAATTGTTTCCATGTGTCTTTGGTGTTCTTCATTCCTCTTTGCTCTGGATGAGGAGAGACCCATCGTTACATCTAGATGGCTGCTTCCCAGCACTTAAGATCCCAGTTGCTGCTGCCAAAGTAGGAAGTGGAACAATGTTTTTGTGTAGTATGATATGCCAGTTGAGCTTGATGTTCCCTGCGACTATGGTCTTGAGCCCGCAGGTCAAACTACTTACTTCCTCTGGGCAGCTGGCCATAGCCAAGAAGTGACCACAACTCTGTCCCTTGTCATCTCTACGATATACCTGGAAATTCTTACAGAGCATACAAATACACTTGTAAAAACATTGTCTGCCAACCCTATACATATCAGAATACCTCTACCGTAAACTGACTTATTTGTGTGTAAGGAGTCCCTGGGTGATGCAAATGGTTAAAACACTCGGCATCTAACCACAAGACTGGAGGCACAAGTCCACCCAGAGGCACCTTGGAAGGAAAGCCTGGTGAACAATTTCCAACCAATCAGCCACTGAAAGCTCTATGAAGCACAGCTCTGTTCTAACTCACACGGGCCACCATGAGTCAGGATGGACTCGATGGCAACTGGCCACCCATGTATAAAGCGGATACAACATAACAACAGGATAACAGCATTGTTCACTAGTCTTTCTTTCTGTGTCACTCCTTTCCATTAACTCTGGAATATGCAAGTTAAATGCCAGATGAATGGTTTCTATATATTTCCAAAAAATAGTAACAGCTTGAGAGATTAATAGCAAAATTCAAGTGTACTACAGCATTTTCAGAAGAAAAAATGTGTACATTTGATCTTAATAGGGCTTGGAAAAGCTTTGTGAAACTGCTTGACTGGTTCTTAGGAAGTTAATTCTGTGAACACAAAAGCGATTTCTTGAACTAAGCTAAGAACGGCAGGGGCAGAAAGCTGAAGAATTTCTCAAAAGAAGCTCTTTCTAAATATACATTTAGAAAGTTTCTAAGAAATGAAATAAAGATTTAACAAACCCACAAACTTTAGGCCTCATTGACATCACAGTATTTTGATTTTCAGGGAAAAAAAACATGTTATGTGATAAGCTTTCACATTTAAATTCCAGAAGTATGAACAAAACTTTAGGAAAAGGCAATATCCTGACTGTACAGTGGGGGAAACAAGACCAATCCGTGTGTTCACCCAGATCCCATGATGCACCTGTTCTTGCCTTCTCCTGTTTGACTTCAGCACAGTTGAAAAATGTATTGGTTACTCAAAGCAGATTCACTATAAGGAGACAGACTCCAGTAGATACATTAAATATTCTACAGAATATGACCCGCCTGTCTTTGAAGGAATTCACAATCCTTTTAATACCTTAAGTTCTCTGCAGAATGGTCCTCATGCTTCTTGTCTTTTGCCTTCTTAAATCCATTTACTTCAGAGTACAGTAAGTTGGATCCCAGCAGCTCTGGTGGTGCAGTCATTAAAGCATTTGGCTGCTAACCAAAAGGTCTGTGGTTCGAACCCACCAGTCACTCCATGGGAGAAAGATAAGGCAGTCTGCTTCCAGAGAGATTATAGCCTTGGAAACCCTAAGGGGCAGTTCTACTCTATTCTTTAGGGTGGCTATGAGTTGCTGTCAGTGGCAGCAGGTTATGGCTCCTTACTGCTTTGAGGACAATTTCTAAATGCCTTCGGTATCTATGTCCTGTTTTCCTCTCCTTCCTTGTCTCGCAGCTATTCTCAGCTTTCCACTCCCCACTCCCACAACTATCTTAACCGCCCTCCCCTCACACCCCAGCTTTTGAAATGCTCCCCTAGCCTGGAATCTCTCCCTTTCTTCCGCTAAGTCAAACACTTAACACTTGGCCTTATTGATCTCTCAGGTGTAGCTTGGCTGTCACGTTCTCCCAGTCCAGCACTCTCCCCTTCACCTTGATACTTCCTCTAAGCTGGTTCTTGCTACAGTAAGAACTTACAGAAATCATAAAACTCACCTTTTCCTCCTTAACCAATATCAGGGAAAGGTGGTTTACTTCACATCTTTAAACCTTTAGGGAAATCAATGTGCCTTGATAGCCAATAACAATCTATAAATCCAAAAAAGCAAACTCACTGCTGTCCAATCGGATCCAACTCATAGTGACCCCTCCTTGGGTTTCTGAGGCATATCACTACAGAAGTAGATTGCCCAACCTTCCTTCCGAGGAGTGGCTGGTGGGTTTGAACTGCCAGCCTTCTGGTTAGCAATCCAATGCCTTAGGTATTATGCCACCCTCTCAATTACTTTTGCTGCTCTTACAGACTGTTTTTCAGGTTCACTGTCCATGCTACACTCTTTAATCAAGCCCCAGCCTTTTAATTTTATTTTTGGAAAATCATGTATAAACAGTTATAAAATTAACTGAATAAACTTTAGCCTGGGTTTGTTTACCTCCTGTTAGTAATAGCTCACTTCTCCCATTTATCCCCTCCACCCACATGATAGGAGCTCTGGTAGCATAGTGCCTAAGGCACTTGACTGCTAACCAAAAGGCTGGCGGTTCAAACCCACCAGCCACTCCTCGGAAGGAAGGTTGAACATTCTATTTCCATAGTGATACTGCCTTGGAAACCCAAGAAAGGGTTGCTATGCGTTGGGTCCAACTCGATGGCACATAACAACAACACCCCTATCATGCATGTGTAATTACTGGTCAGGGGATAAGGTATCACATTTTGCAAGGATCAAAGACAAAGAAGAAAAATAAAATTCTAATCAGCTTCATAAATAACTTCAATACATGTATCACTCCATTGCTTTCTCTCCAATGTTCTACTCCCACACACAAAAAGAGAATAAGTGAAATCAAATTCTTTACTACCCACTCACACAAATTGTTACACCAGGTGATTAAGTGGCCCTGTACTAGAAATTGCTCAGCAGAGAAATGAATTATACCAAGGCCAGAGAGCTCGTTCTAGGATTAAACAGAGGTGGAGAGCCTGCCCACCGTCTCCAATGGCTCGTAAATCTTTTTCAGTAAGGAGTTAGGTGGCATCGGAGCTCATCTCATACTTCTTGCCCTCTTTTTCTTTCACTGGAAATGCTGGTAAATTCATGGTAGGTGAGGTGAGGCATTATCAGTCACACCTCAAAATTACAGCACACATCATCCGGCATTCTTTTCTGTTAATCTTTACTTCAGCAGACTCCCTCAGAATAGAATGGTTGATGCCAGGGATTACTTTGACATCGAAAGGCAAATTATTAAAAACACCCAAAAATGAGTATAAAAGATCTGTCTGCAGAATTTAGAGGAAGGATGCAGACACCTGAGACACAGAATGGCAACGGTTCACCAAACAGTAAAAGGCACATCACTTAGTTCAAAGCTATGAAACTATTCCGTGAATTAAAGCATCGTGATGCTTTAATGACTTTAGGCAGCCACTAGTCCAAAGGTTAATTATAGCTGATACCAACAAAAGTAAAAATTTGTCTTTTATTATGAGGTTTTCAGCACAATTAAACTATTTATTAAATATTAAAACAAATAAAAATGTATCACTGTACAACCCTTTGAAACAAAGCAGGACAGAAATATACTCAGAGCAAAGAGAGGATAAAAAATCTATCTTTCCTTAGGGACTTTATTCTCTTTTAACTGAAACAGATGAATAAAATAGGTTCTCAAGAAGGCTGGTGGTTCAAATCCACCAGCCACTCCTCGAAAGGAAGGCTGGATGATCTACTTTTGTAGAGATACTGCCTTGGAAACTCAAAGAGGGGTCGCTATGAGTTGCGATTGACTCAAAGGCAGTGAGGATTTTTTTGGGTTTTTTTTTTTTGGTACATGAACTCACTTATAGAGGGATAAAGTTATGTACTATACTTTGTAGTCCGTCTACTTCTTAGCATCTCCACAAACAAAACAGATGCATCTGCACATAAATTTAGAAAAGCCCCAAGTCTGTTGGTGGTGGTGGTGTTGTTAGGTACTGCAGAGTTGGCTTTGACTCACAGCAACCACACGTACAACAGAACAAAACACTGCCCGGTCCTGTTCCAGCCTTACAATCCCCGCTATACCTGAACCCATGGTTGCTGCCACTGTGTCAATCCATCTAGTTAAGGGCCCTCCCCTTATTTATTTACTTTTTTCTTTTAAGGGCTTTTTATTTATTTATTTATTTATTTTAAGAGCTTGTTTTACATTCAAAATCACGTGTACATTTAATTTCATTCCCCATTTGCCATGTCCAATCCCAACCCAGCCTCCTCCCCACCCTACCCTGCAATACTCCCCCTGTGCCCCTCATAATCAGGCACTCCTATTTGTCTTGCATTTCCTCAATTTGAATGTTGGTCCTTTGGTGTCCCATGGTTTATTGCTTTAGGGGATGCATTACCATTGAGGGTGTGGGTGTAGCATCCTTGGTTGAGTGGTCTGTGTGTACATCTCGCTAATCATTGGGTTGAGAGCCTGCCCCTGGGGGTGAGTTTTATTCCAGGTGCCAAATGTATTTCAGGGCCATAGTATTGGGAGTCTCACCAGACTTCATCTGACCAGTAATTCTGGTCATTATTGAGCTTTTGGATTTTGTTCCATATTTTCCCTCCCAAGCTATCCAGGATCTCCAGATTTGATCCTTTCCTGAGTGGTTGGCATTGGTAGTCAGGCACCATCTGGTTCTTCTGGTCTAGAGGGCCATTGTGCCCTACGGTTAACTGCTTCTAAATTCCGCCCCCCCTTTGTGCGTTCTTCTTCACTTCCGACTCTGGGAGACCATTAGCTGCATCTTAGATGGCTGCTTGAAAGCTTTTAAGACCCAGTCGCTACTCACTAATGTAGGATGTGGAGCAAC
>NW_006921813.1:5288775-5293691 GCF_000298275.1 Orycteropus afer afer | reverse complement strand
ATCAGACAAAGAAGTCTACCCCTATTTTTTGAGATCTTTGAGACACTGATGGTCATAATTTACTAGAATATTATTGCTCTCTGATTATTTATCTGTCATAAACAAAATAAAGTGACCTTCGAGTTTTAAAGGTTTAACAAACCTTGACTTCACAATTATACTCAGCACACTTTATATATTTCTTATTCCAATATTCTCTACTATCAGAAGCAGAAAACTTCATACCTCCCACTTTGGAACTTCTCTTCTATAGCATTTGAGAGAAAATTTTTCCTTTTAACTAGAACTTGTTTGTGCTATATGACCAGGCATTTTGCGGTGATTAGCAATAAAAGTTCAATTTCCTCAAGATTCAAGCACAAGGAAATTGCTTTGGTAGCCATATTTATGCTGACATTTTAAAAAGTGATTCAAAGATTTAAAATCCTATCTATTTTGACCCTGGTATACAATTGTTTCATAATTCAAAATAATTTCTTTGTATTTCTTCTGGTTTGCTCTTATATTCTTTTCCTCTCATTCCAACTCAAATTATGTAATTTTAAGAAATTTTCAAGTAATAGCTAAAGCTATCTCAATTTGCTGTCTTCATCTTCAAGGAAAAAAGGAGATCAGAAATGTGAAATTTTGATGAGATTTTGGCATATAAGCAACGAAGAGCTTAGTGTTATTAATAAAATTATATTAAAAGTTGCAAAAAAGGTACTGGAAATTTTGGCTGTGCCATTGTCAAAAGAAAACAGTACAAATTAATATTGTAAAGACTGAGTCCAATTTTATCTTTTAAAATGAAAATCATTACTGAAACACAAATCTTTTTGGTATTAAACGATCTCCCTTGGATCACTAACATAAAAAACAATAACAACAACAACAAAAGTATCAGATGTTAAGTATTCACATAAGATTTAATATTAAAAGCAAACTCACGTCTCTAAGTTGTCACCTTCAAGAACTGTCTGGACTGGTAGGTAGCCAAGCCGAGGGTGTTTGGCAAAGTATTTCTTTGACCTGAACTTGTTCTTGAGGACCTTTGTGAAGTCTCGTACATCTTCCCCAGACGTTGTCTACAATGTTGAAAAAAATTACATTCATTTCATTAAAATGGAAGGAGATAGCTATTAAGAATAAAGTCAGAGCAGATGTAAATGAATATCATTAAAGGCTGGAGATCTGGGGTCATTTCATTTCTTTTGGGGATAACACAGTATCAAAAAACACATTGATGGACTGAGAGAGACTAGAGGAACCTGAGACTATTGTCCTAAGATACCCTTGAAATTTGGCACTGAAGCCCCTCCTAGAGGTCACCTTTCAGCCAAACAGTTGATTGGCTTATAAAATACATGAAATCATCCCTGAGTAATGTGTCCCTTAAACATGTAACTGTATGAGATTAAATGGTCAACATTTATGCAAAAGCAAAGATGAGAAGGCAAGGAAGGGAAGGCAAGGTAGATCAATGGAAGCAGGACAGACAGAAGGGAAGGGAGAATGCAGTCACGACGTCACAGAACAACTTCATAAAACTGTTAAATGGGAATCTAATTTGTTGTGCAAACTTTCACCCAAAACACAATTGTTTAAAAATAGTAAATAGATAAATAAGTTGTGGTCTATTCATATACTGAAACAGTAAACAGCATTGAAGAAACACAAACTAAAGCTACACAAGATAATATGTAGAGATCTTATACGTTGAATAAATGAGTTAAAACACAAAAGAAAACAGAATTGATATATAAATGACCAAATTAAACTATATATAGGAGCTCTGGTAGCATAGTGCCTAAGGCACTTGATTGCTAACCAGAAGGCTGGCGGTTCAAACCTACCAGCCGCTCCTTGGAAGGAAGATTGGGCAATCTACTTCCATAGTGATACTGCCTCAGAAACTCAAGGGGGCGTCACTATGAGTCGGGTCTGACTCCAAGGCACATAACAACAACAACAACAAACTATACAAATGTGCATACTAAACTATAAAACCAAAACTAGTTTCCACTGAGTGCAACTCATGGTGATCCCATATCTGTCCGAATAGAACTTTGCTCATGTGTTTCCAGTGCTTGATTTTTCAAAAGTGGATCCCCAATCCTTTTTTCCTGTGTGACCATTGTCATAGAACCCAGCAGAGAAAGTGTGTTGTGGTGGATAGCTGGCATCAGGATTAACAGAGAAGCTGGGATATATCTGACCTCTGCCTCATGGGAACCAGCTTTGTGCTGATTCTTATATTCAGTTATCTAGTCAACACTGCCTATTCGGTTTACTGTAATTTCCTGTTGGTATGAAAAGTTTTTTAAACAAATAAACCAAAAAATACAATACACGTCCACTAAAAAACAACAAACTACTGCCATTGTGTCGATTCAACTCATAGCAACCCTTCCTTGGGCTTCTGAGGCAGTTATCTCTACAGAAGTAGATTGTGCCCAATCTTCCTTCTGAGGAGTGGCTGGTGGGTTTGACCCACTAGCCTTCTGGTTAGCAGTCAAATGCCTTAGGAACTACACCACCAGAGCTCCCTAGACTGGCAAAAGTTTAAAAATATGACCAGATCAAGTATTGCTCAGAAGTAGAAAAAATGGAATCCTCACATTTATTAGTGAGAAGATCCAAAATATGTGTTGTAAATCCTGACCCATCTAGTGGTTATAATCCCATTTTGGGAGTGGGCTTTCTTTGTTATGTTAATGGGGCAATGAAGCCTGTATTGTCTGGAGTCAATCTCCTTTTGAGATATAAAAGAGCAAGATTAAGCAAACTGAGAAGGAAGCAGAGATGGGGGAGATAGATGACGTGCCCCATGAAGTACAACAAGTAGCAAAAGAATAGAAGCTCAAAGAGACAAGAACCTTCCTCAGGGCCAACAAAGAGAAAGCCGTCCCCTGGAGCCAGAAACCTGAATTTGGACTTCTAGGTTCCTCAACTGTGAGGAAATAAATTTGTTTGATTAAAAAATCAAAACAAAACAAACAAACAAAAAAAAAAATCAAAACAAACACATTGCAATTAGGACTCAGCATTAAAAACAAAAAACAAAAACCCATGCCGTTGAGTCGATTCTAACTTATAGCAACTCCCATTGGGTTTCCAAGGCTATAAATCTTTACACAAGGAGATTGTCCCATCTTCCTTCCGTAGAGCAGCTGGTGGGTTTAAATCATCAACCTTCTGATCGGCAGTCAAAAGCCTTAGGCACAATGCCACCAGTGCTCCTTCAGAATTAAATGCATCCAGTAATTATTTTACAATTCTTCATTTTCATTTGAAAACAAACCAAAACTGACTCATTTCCCTAATGTTTCAAAAATTGGGCCAAAAAAAATAAAAGCTAGTTTTAGAAATGTTATTGCTTGATTCCTATCACTCAAAAATTTGCAATGTCCTATTAAAAATATAGGCGCTCTGGTAGCACAGTGCCTAAGGCACTTGACTGCTAACCAGAAGGCTGGCGGTTCAAACCCACCAGCCACTCCTTGGAAGGAAGATGGGCAATCTACTTCTGTAGTGATACTGTCTCAGAAACCCAAGGAGGGGTCGCTATGAGTCGGGTCCAACTCGATGGCACATAACAACAACAACATTAAAAATATAGTGATGACAAAGTATTCTGGGTATTATAACATCTTAACTAATGTGACTAAATCATGGTTAGCCGTATAGCCTACACTCGCTCCATGCAAACCAATACAGATATACCTTGGAGATACTGCAGGTCAGTTCCCGACACCGCAATAAGGCAATTAAAGCAAGCACTGTGATAAAGCAAGCACGGCAGTAAAGTGAGCTGCGTAAATGTTCTGGTTTCCACTGCATCCAAATGTTATGTGTACACTATACTGTAGTCCGTTAAGTGTGCAATAGCATTATGAAATTTTTTGAAATACTGTAAAAATTACCAAAACATGAAACACAGATTCAGAGTCAACACAAGCTATTGGAAAAATGGTGCCAATGCATTTGCTCGACGCAGGGTTGCCACACACCTTCAATATGAGAAAATGCAGTATCTGTGAAGCTCGATAAAGTGAAGAACAATAAAATGAGGTACGGCCTACATACAGTCTAGTATGGAAAAGGTGGAAGTTGTAAATAAGAGTGAAAGAGCAGACCCACACTGGTAAATATTTTGTGAGGAATACTTTCAGTTTCTTTGTCCTTTCCCAATCCTATAGCCATGTAATTATTTCACCTGGACTGAATTTTTAGTATGAGGGCACTGATGGCTCAGTGGCAGAATTCTCCTCTTTCATTTAGGAGATGTGGCTTTGATTTCCAGCTGAGGAACCTTACAGGCAGCCACCACCCTTTGTCCATAGAAGCTTACGTATTGCTTTGATGTTGCATAGGTTTGGTGGGCTTTACAAATTAAAACAGATTAGGAAGAAATGAAGGAAAGCCTGGTCATCTACTTGCAAAAATCAGCCAATGAAATCTCTATGGTTCACCGTGGTCTGATCCTGTTGTGCGTGGGGTTGCTGTGAGTTGCAGGCTGATTCGATAACAGGTAAGCACAAAACCAAAACCAACTTTTTAACAGTGATATAAAATGTTATTTTGTTTAAGAATTTCAAGATGGTTAGGTTAAATAACCATCTAGGGTGAGGTGGGATGAAATTTATCTAACCCTCTCTCACCCCTTCATGGCACCCCAGGAACTCTTCTCTATACCTGCTTTCTACTTTCTATCATCCATTTTGTTCTGTTGCATGTAGAGTTACTATGAGTTGGAACTGACCGTACAGCACCTAACTACAACAGCAGCAACATCACCAATTCTAGGGTTTATTTGCAATATGTTATATAGATATCAACTTTGGTCCTTCTGAAGATGTATTTGAAGTGTTTATATTATCTGTATAGAACTGAACTAAGATCTTCATCTTTTGACTTGGATTTGGCTGCCTGAT
>NW_006921813.1:5285395-5287460 GCF_000298275.1 Orycteropus afer afer | reverse complement strand
AGGGGCAGCCCTGAGTGGGGTAGGTGGGAAGAAGGTGGGGTGGGCAAGGTGCCAGGCTCTTTATCAGCCCGCCTCAGCCAGGGCAGCTCTTCTACTAGCTTGTCTATCTTGGGCTCCAAGTGAACTCTTGCTTAGGAAAAAATAAATGACAGATCATTCAAAAGGGCAAGTTCAATTTCACACCATGTATCCATTAACTAAATACATTTTAGACACACAAGAACAAAGGCCAACGATAATCCTCCTCTCCTCCTCCCCACATACCTCCCTGACACCAGAAAGTTACAGTGAGGGCTAAAATAGAATTTGAGCTTTTCAAAAGACTCAAATTTAACATTTGAAAAAAAATTGGTGGACTGTCATACAGAAAGAGCATATTTTTATTTCCTCATTAATTTTTATAACAAGGAAAACAACTACCACCAAAATACGTAATCTAAGGGCACTAAATTTGCTAATGCCATAAACTTTATGCAATATTAAAAGAAAAGTAAAAACTAATTCATCTAACAAGAAGTAGGGGGTTATATTCTGGCTAATTTGTGAATGTAAAAATTTCATTGGGACAGAACCAAGAAAATGAAGTAAGCTCATTTTCCCACCAAACCTGCTGAAAGATATTTACATATATGTGATCTAATATGCCAATGACTAGCTAATTTTTCCTCCATTTTAAAGTGTCAGACTAGTGATGTGGTAAAAATGAAAAAGAGAACTAGTCACTTAGCATAATGAATACAATCAAACTCAATTTCACACTAGGTATAACCCTTTGTTCCTTTATTTTATTTTATTTTTTTTAGAAGCAAGTAACTATCAAAGTTATATGAGATGAAACTGAAAAGATCACTCATAGTGTAAAAATTATCAATATTTTTAGTTATCTCTATATTTCTTGAACGAGCAGTTTTCCTTTATTGGTGTATGAAAAGAAGGAAGGGTATTAAAGGTTTTGTGGATCCCACTAGAGTAAAGGAAGGTAATATACCGGTACAGAACCCTGCACCTTGCAAATTGCTTTCCTTCAATTTCATTTAACCACCAAGGCCTCTGAGGAAATTACTGTCATTTGTTTTTTACATGGCAGGAAACTGACACTAAGGGTATCAAGGACTTAGCCCTATAAGGACAGACCTGCTTTTGCAAACCTGGGTCGTTTCACCACAGCAGCACCAGGTAACTTCTATCAGAAAATGGAACAGTTTTAATTTTTCTAGGAGAAATAATCGATAGCCATTGATGAAAATGTCTATTATTACATTCTGAACTTTCCCTTCATTTGAAATAAAGTACTACAATGATACCATGAGACTTACTGCCAGCTATTCAACCACCTAGAGTTAACCACTCTTAAAAATTTTGATGATTGGGTTTATTTTAATCCTTTGTACTGCAAAACAGAACAGTGGTACATAAAACCACACAACATAAAGTATGGCATAAGGAATATTATAAGGCAAGTACCACACAAGTCAGGGAATAAAACTTTGGTGGCCATTCGGTAATCCCCTTTTAAATTCCCCATTCCAGACACAATCTTCCTGCCCCTATAATAACCATTATCTTGATCTTCACAAATAACTTCCTTGGGCTTTAAAAATAGTTTCATTACTAACTGTTTACTCTAAACACAAAGTTTAGTCTTTCCCATTTAAAGAATTTTGATATTTTTATGTCATTTTTAGTCTGCAGGTTCCGCCCTTCATAATTGCCATTTCTTTACAACTTAGGGCTGAAACACGCTGGCAGTTTGACCTGTGGAGTTTTCTAGAGTTTGGATTTTACTGAGTGCTTTTCGTGCTGTTTGGCATGGCCCTCTCCTTTGGATTTCCTGCAGATTAGGAGCTGGATCCAAAGGTCGCATTGGCCTCGGGTTTGATTGTTCAGCAAGACGCTCGGTAGTGTCACGGCAAGGAGGTACGTGACGTCCGGTCATCTCCCTAGCAGTGATCTCAGCAGTTGCTCATGCCATCTCCCCACATCTATTCACTGAGGGTAGGAAAATGGTGATCCTCTAATTTTACCAACCATTTTTCATTTATTGGTTAAAATACCTTTTTAAAGA
>NW_006921813.1:5281231-5284455 GCF_000298275.1 Orycteropus afer afer | reverse complement strand
ATATATTAAGTGCTCAGCACTAATAAGATGTTGTCTCTTAACATTGACAATTTTAAGATGTTGTCACTCCAGTTATTTTGATTGCCTGAGGCTTCATCTTGCATAAATTCTTCAGGAGTATTCATGGGAACATTACCCAGATTCTTGCATGATGATGACAGTTCTTCCCGAGGTTGTTTACACCTCGGTAAACTAGCTCCCACAGAGTCCACTCTGGCTCACAGTGACCGTGTTTCAGAGCAGAACTGTACTCCCCTGGGTTTTCATAGCTGTGACTTTTAGGAAGCAGATCAATAACTTCCTTCCGAGGTACCTCTCAGTGGATCACAACTATTAATCGTTGGGTTGGTAGTTGAGTGCTTAACCATTGTGTCACCTAGGACCCCTATCCTTAATACTCGAAGGTTGGTTTTTCTGGATATAAAATTCTTGGCTCACATTAATTTTCCTTGAAAAATCTTAAATATGTTCCTCTATTTTCTTTTGGCATAAAGCATTGCTGTGGAAAAGTCTGGTGATAATCTAATTTCTTGCCCATAAAAAGTCACATAGTTTTTTGTTTCTGTTTAAAAGACCAAGTGATTTTTGCCTTATTCTTTAAAGTCTAGTAATTTCACCAGAATGTGTCTCAAAGTTGGTCATTCTGAGTCAATATTGTCTGGTATGTTATGTACTCTGAAGTATGTAGGTTTACTTTTCTTTTTTTTTTTTGAGAAACGTTTTCTTGGAATTTCCTTCCTAGTAACTGTTCTGCTTTCTTACATTGCTTTTCTTCTTTAGGGTCTCCTATTACCTATAAATGCACATTGTGCCCATCTTTTTATGTTTTTTCAATTCTCCTGTCTTCTACATTTGTCACTTTTCCTTGAATTCTTTCTTGTGCTTTCTTCATCTGTTTTGGAGTTTTAAAGTTTTCCTCTTTTTACCTTCTATTTCTCTGAGGTTTTGAGCTGTTGTGTTTATTTACTCTTATCTACCTTATGGTTATGATCTCTGGTAGCACAATGCTTAAGGCCCTTGACTGCTAACCAGAAGGCTGGCGGTTCAAACCCACCAGCCACTCCTCAGAAGGAAGGCGGGGCAATCTACTTCCATAGTGATATTGCCTCGGAAACCCAAGGAAGGGTCACTATGAGTCGGGTCCGACTCGACGGCACATAGCAACAACAACAACATTATGGTTAGTCTTAATTTTTGTAATAAATTAAAAATATTTTTTGTTTTCTGAGTTCTGTCATCTCATTTCTGTGACTTTCCCATCCTGATTTATGCTTTTCTTTTATGTTTTTTACTATTTTCTTAAGAAGCTCATGTCTTATAGCTCATTTTGAAATAGGTGTGAAGATGGAGGTTGTATGTCAACTTGGCTGGGCCATGATGCTCATTAGTTTAGTTATATAGTAGTTTAGCAGTTATAATTTGGCATTTATATAATGGTGTAATCATCTCCCATGAAGTTATCTGATGTGATCAGCCGATCAGTTATAAGGGAGTTTACTTGGGGGTGTGGCCTGCATCCAATACGTATATGGACATCCTGGCAAAGCTCACTTGCTTGCTCTAGATCCTGTATCCAGCTCATCATTACCTGACCTTTGGTTCTTGGGATTCATCAGCCTCTGCAGCCTGTGAGCCATCTGCCTGCCTCTTACCTGCTGATCTTGGATTCATAAGCCCCTGCAGCTCCATGAGTTAGGAGAGGCCTCTAGCCTAATGCCTAAACTTGCCAGCCTGACTTGGGATTTGCTAGCTCTACAACCATGTGAGCCATTTCCTTGAGATACATCTCTCTATACAAGCTTCACTGGTCTTACTTCTCTAGAGAACCCAGCCTAAGACAGCAGGTTACAGTTTTTGTCTGTTCAAAAGAAACATATTACCCATGTGCTTTATCAATTCTTGTTCGGTGCTATCTAGTTGGCTTTCAATGCACAGTAACCCCAGGTGACAGAGCAGAACAGCCCGTAGGGTGTTCTTGGCTGTCATCTGTGGGAGAAAATTACCAGGTCCTTCTCCGTTGAGGCACTTTGTTTCTTAGTCTCTTTTTTCTTATATGAGATGTGTTCTTGGTAACTTTTTTTGTTTAATTTTATGTGAAATTAATTTTTGTAAATTTGTAAATTTTGTAAACCTTTGGAATAGAGGAATGTTTACCTACTACGCAGAGCTCCCTCTTCTTCCATTTTTGTGTGGTGTCCACAAATATGGTGCTTGAATTTTGGGATTTTTCAGCCTGATCCTTCTACTTAAGAGCTATGGTGGCACTATGGTTAAAGCAGCAGGCTGTTAACCAGTCAGTAGTTTGAACCCATCACCCACTCTATGGGAGAAAGATAATACAATCTGCTTTTGTAAAGATTTACAGACTTAGAAACCCTATGGGGGCAGTTCTGCTCTGTCCTTTAGGGTCACTATGAGTTGGAGTTGACTTGATGGCAGTGGGTTTGGTTTAATTGGGCTATCTCCTTCTTTAGACTAGACTATTTCTTTTTCTCATCTCCGTTGCCCTGACTTGCTCAATGCCAATTCCATTCTTTGTAGTTTATCCTGAGCGTTGGGTCCTATCCTAGAAAAGCAGCACTGATGGATTAGATCTGAGGGCTCAGAGAGGCCCAGCACACTCCAGCCCTTTCGACCTTCTTGCTGTGGGCTGTGGGTGTGACAAATTCCCCCAGGTTCAGCCTTGTTTCAAACAAGCCCATCATCTTCCACTAAACAAAAAACAACCCAATCAGTTGTAGTGAAGTCATTTCTGACTCATGGAAATCCTGTGTGTTCCAGAGAGAGCACAACTGCGCTCCACAAGGTTTTCAATGCCTGATTTTTCAGAAGTAGACTGCCAGGCTTCTCTTCCGAGCACCTCTGGGAAAATCTGAGCCCCCCACCCTTTAGATTACCGCTAAGTGCTGTTTGCCCATTGGCATCCCCAGGGAATCCACTGAACCCACTGCCCATATGGGGGCTCCCTGGTCTCAAGCATCTTTGCTTCTTTCTCATTCCTCAAGCACAGAGAATGATACTTTATCAATTTCATGACTGACGATGGCTTGTCACCATCCAGATTTTGGGACTATCTTATCACCTCATTCTATTGTGAACACTGTCCATGTCTTTGCTGTTAGTTGCTCTATTTTATTTAACTATTTTACCACTGGGGGGAGAATGACAAAGGCAAAAGAGAATGAAAATGCCACTGCTGCTGTCACTGTCGTCCTCCCAAATCC
>NW_006921813.1:5277244-5280647 GCF_000298275.1 Orycteropus afer afer | reverse complement strand
AACTGCACGTGTATTATTCTGCATGTCTCTGCTGATATTTCAAACTGCATATTCTTATTTTAAATGCTGGCACCTAGGCACCATGGTACTTTAAATACAATGACATATGGCTGAAAGTTTTTTCCTTCTCATTGACGTGAATCACAAAGACCAGCGAGGCAAAACTGCAGAAAAATCTAGAATTTGGAAATGCTAACCCCCGCTGTATTATATAGTCTTGTAGGTGCTTGAATAAACTGCTTTATTACTTTAGCTCAAAGAACCTATATCATAGCACCAAAGATCCACAAAGCAGTACCTACAAAGGAGGATTTCAATGATGTCAAATAACTAAAGGCCAAGATACCCAACTTCTAATCAATGAACAATTTGAACAAATGGAACGAAAAGACCTGCCAATAAAGAGGGAAAATATGCATTAGTTTTAAGACTCAACATTTTCTGGGGGGAGTAAATTCATAATCCGATCTGACATTCTTTTTTAATCTTCAGCAAATACTCCTGTTACTTGTAAGTATGAGTAAGGTACCCTCAGAGGAAAACAAAGAAGTACAAAGAGAAGACCAAGGTTATTCAAGAAACGACACAGTCATTTGGCACATGAGTAGAATAATTAAACATTATCATTTGGATCATGCAGAAGGGCACAATCATTGGTGAACAGCACCTTCATTAGTAGGATTTATTTCTGATATGTCACAGTCAATAGGCCCAAATGGTGTATCTATTTCTAAGGAGCACATTTCAACATCATAGGACTTATCTTAAAGATACTTTCAATGGGTTATTTTTAACTTGCAAAATAACCTTTAAGTTTTTAATGTAAGTTTCATTGATTCCAACAAGTCTGAGTTGCACAGGTAGGATAGAACCAGTAAGAAAAGCTCAGTACTTTTCAAGTCCTAATGGAAAATAGGAAACAAACAAACAAACAATCATATTAAAAGCATCACCAAGGGGTCAAGAACAAGAAGGGCAATGAGTCATCCAAAGTAAAATGGATCTTGTCAGACCTCACCCTAAAAGCTAACAACACAATCTAAATGCACTAGACTCACGGGGAAAATAAGGTATGATGGGCAAAGGCTGAACAACTACTTCAGGATGCTGAGGTCAGAGAAATAGCAATGATGCTGCATTTTAGGATATCGGCATGAGCCCCAAGCTGCCTCTGAAGGAGTAAGACTGCCAAAACAAACAACATTAATGCAGTGAAGAGCTTTCCAAGCATGAATCAGCATTTTCTTATATTTGATTTTTATACTCTCGAATACACTGAGGCTGGCAGGGGTTGAGAGGGGTGGGCACAGAGGTGCCTTTGTCCAGACACCTGACACTCATCTTTTAGATCAAGTTATCATAATGACAGCTCAAAAATACAAATCAAACTAATTACTTTTTTACTTAACCTATTACGCACTACATGAAAAATTACAATTGCACCTTCCCTGCTTTCATTGATCAAAACTGATTTATGATGTGCTCCTAAAGTCTTTTTTTTTTTTTCCCTCTCCAGTTTCTCTGCTTTCAAAACCCAGCAGAGTAAGCTGACACAGTTTACCTGGATTCATGAAGCCTCCCCAAAAGAAAAGTATTAGCTTTACCTGGCTGAATGAGCTCTCACAGCTGGTAATGGAAACTGCAGTGGTAAATAGAAAGTGCTCTTCACGTGGCAGCCTGGGCACATGCCACACCTGCCATATCTTAGATACACCTGAGTGTGCACATCAACTACTTCTAGCCATTTTTTTTCTTTGTTCTTTTTGTTTTAAGTTGTCCCTGCCCCAATAATAAACAACATATAACCCATAAAGGAAAGAGATGATTTTAATTCTTAATTTAGAAAACTTTCTCCCCCCCCCCCCATAGAAAACTGAGACTCTTCCACAGTTCCTAAAAGCATTGAAATATGAAATTTTGGTTTATTTCTCCATTATATTAATAGATATCAACAAGAATATGCTTGAACCTATTGCTTAAAAAGTCACATACACTTGCATAAAAATGCAAGTGAAAATCTACACCTACTGTTCACTGAGACAGACTCCAAAGAATGAAGGGGCCATCCACTTCTCAAAGAACCGGCGGGGAAAACTTTATGAATAGCAGTGAAACACTGTCTGATACATTACTGGATAACTTTATGAACAGCCCTGAAACACTGCCTGATACAGTGCTGGAAGATGTCTGGGGTGGGGGGGACCACACACACCGCTGTTTAGTCTTATCTAACTTATAGTGACCCTTCCTTGGGTTTCCAAGGTGGTATCACAACGGCAGCAGATCATTCAATCTTCCTTGCGAGGAGTGGCTGGTGGGTTTGAACTGCCAGCTTTCTGGTTAGCAGTCAAATGCCTTAGGTGCTACACCACCACAGCAAGAGCTGCCGCATCAGAGTAGAACCAATCTTAATGAAATAGATAAAGTAAAGCTTTCAGGACTTCCAATTAGTGAGGCATGACTCAAAATGAGGAGAAACAGCTACAAACATCCATTAATAATCAAAACATGAAGTATGAATCTAGGAAAATTAGAACTTGGCAAAAATGAAATGGAACACATAAAGATTGATATCCTAGGCATCAGTGAATTGAAATGGATTGGTTTTGGCCATTTTGAATCAGACAACCACATTATCTCCCAGGCCAGGAATGACAAATTGAAGAAAAATGGCATGACACTCATTACAAACAATGTTTCAAGATCTATCCTGAAGTACTACAATGCTGTCAGTGATAGGATAATATCCATGTGCCTACAAGGCAGGCCAGTTAATACTACTATTATTCAAATTGACACACCAACTGCCAAAAGCCAAAGATGAGGAAATTGAAGATTTTTGCCAACTTCTGCAGTGTGAAATTGACCAAACATGCAATCAAGATGTGCGGATTGTCACTGGTGACTGCAATGCAAAAGTTGGAAACAAAGAATAATCACCAGTAGTTGGAAAATTTGGCTTTGGTGATAGAAATTATGCTAAAGATCACATGACAGACTTTACAAGACTAATGACTTAGTCATTGCAAATACCTTTTTCCAACAACACAAACAGTGGCTATACATGTGGACTTTGCCAAATGGAGAACACAGGAATCAGGCTGACTACATCTGTGGCAAAAGTCAATGGAAAAGCTCAGTATCTTCAGCCAAAACAAAGCCAGGGGCTGACTGTGGAACAGACTCATACACAAATTCAAGTTGAAGTTGAAGACAATTAAAACAAGCCCACAAGAGCCAAAATATGACCTTGAATATATCCCTCCTGAATTTAGAGACCATCTAAAGAATAGATTTGATGCACTGAACACCAGTGACTGAAAACCAGAGGAACTAACTGTGAGATGACATCAAGAACATCATCCATGAAGAAAGAGGTCATTAAAAAGATGAGAAAAGAAGA
>NW_006921813.1:5275397-5276794 GCF_000298275.1 Orycteropus afer afer | reverse complement strand
AGCCAGAAGTTCCTTGGAAGTGAGAATGGCCAGACTTTGTCTGACCTACTTTGGCCATGTTGTCAGAAGGGACCATTCTCTGGAGAAGAATATCATGCTCGGTGAGGTGGAGGGTCAGTGAAAGAGGGGAAGGCTCTCAATGAGATGTACTGACACAGTGGCTACGATGGGCTCAGGTATAGCAGGGATCGTGCAGCTAGCACAGGACCAGGCAGTGTTTCGTTCTGCTGCACACGGGGTCACTATGAGTTGAAGATGATTTGACAGCACCTAACAGTAACAACAACGTGTTCACTTGCCAACTATCTTGTTATCCGACATTTCACATTTACGACAATAGTAAAAAAATCCACCATCCGTCTATTGTGTACACTTACGATGTATGTCTGGCAGCGTACGCTGCAGCGTGAGACGACAGCAGCACTGGCTGGGATGGTTATGTGTCAGCTCCGCCAGACGATGGTTTGAGAGTTAGGTAATGATGTATCTGCAGTTATGACAAAACTTAGTACTGGGAGTGGATGCTGCTCTAACAAATACCTACAACGTGGAAGTGGTTTTGGACTTGAGTCATGGTTGGAGTTCTAAGGTGCTTAATAGTAAAAGCCTAGATGGTCTTCAAGGGACTGTTAGTACAATTATGGACTTCAAAGACAACCCTATCCTGGGAAGGCTCTGAAGGAAGTAAGGAGAGCGATAAAGTCCCTATCATCTTAGAGAATACATATGGTGCCGGCAACAGAACGTTCCTGGAAATGTGGACATTAAATGTGCTTCTGGAGAGGCTTTCAAAGAAAATCATAAATGTGACTGACCAATGGAAGAAAGGTAATTCTTTTAATGCAGTGGAAAATAACCTGTCTGAATTATGATCAAATGTTTCGTGGAAGTTAGAAGCTGTAAGTGATAAACGTGGATATCTAGTGGAGGAGATTTCTAAGCAGATCTCAAAGGCCCCCTTGTAGCTTATAGTAAAATATCAGAGAAAAGAGACTGGCAAAGAGAGATGTCAAGTCACATGAAGATTGCCCCAGAGGAGAAGTTCAAAAGAGACAAGGATCTTCCTTTCAGAGCCAACAGAGAGACAAAGATTTCCCCTTGAGCTGGCACCCTGAATTCAGACATCTAGCTTCCTAAACTGTGAGAAAGTAAATTTCTGTCTGTTGGGCCATTCATCTATGGTGCTTCTGTTATAGCAGCGCTAGGTAACTAAGAACCAGAAAAGGACTGACAACCATGGCAGAATCCTCAATTCTGTGATCTGATGTGCTCATCCTCCATTTTAGAATCACACCAATTTTCACATAATGACCTGGTCTTTGGAACGTAACCATGCTGATAAGTGAGAAGTGAGTATATTTTAAATGCTATTTACTTAATAGACTATTAAGTACATA
>NW_006921813.1:5270129-5275132 GCF_000298275.1 Orycteropus afer afer | reverse complement strand
ACCAGTCACTCCTCGGAAGGAAGGTTGGGCAATCTACTTCTGTAGTGATACTGCCTCGGAAACCCAAGGAAGGGTCGCTATGAGTCGGGTCCAACTCAACGGCACATAACAACAACAATACCCAACTATCAGAATGCTAGAATTACCTGATGTTGCTGACCTTTTCTGCAACAGAATTTTATAAATATTCCATTCTTTTTCCTTCACTTATCATTCAACCCATGTTCCTCTTGTGGCTAGACCTTCCCTCTCTGATAGTCAACTGGGTAATGGGTTCTCTCTAGTACCGTTTCTCATTTTTCATTTTCTCTGAACAGTTTGAGTCACTGTCACTCATTAAAATCCCCATGGCCTCTGTCTGTCTACTCTTCTCTCTCCCATGTCTGTGGACTCTGTGTTTCTGCTTAGGAACACAGTTCTTTACGTCATGTTTGTAACTTCTCAACTTTTCCCTCTAAATGAACCCTGATGCCCCCATGATAATACCATTCCTTCCACCACCCTCTCCATTATGGGCTGAATAATAGCTCTTTTACTAAGGTCAAGAAAAAAAGAAGTTTTTATGCCATTTCCCTTTAGTCTTGGCCTCATCACCTACCAACACCAATTAGCTCTTGCATTCCCCTTTGAAAGTATGTTGCTAGACCCAGCTGTTATCTGTCACTGCCAGAGAGCTGATGACCATCTTCTAAATGTCATTGTGTCTATGAAACCTTCTCTGTCCCACTTCATACACAAACTAAGGCATGGTAAACCCCTCAGGCTTCATCATGACTCAAACAGCTTTGAGTCTCAAACCTCTTCCTTCGAAAAATCTTCCCTGACTGAAATCTCCTGACCCTTCCTCCCACACTTCTTTAATAAGAAGAAAGCTGTCCTTTCTCCTATCAAAAATGTCCCCAGGCAGAACGAATGGCTGGTACTCTGTTGTTGTTGTTGTTGTTATGTGCCGTCAAGTCGGCCCCGACTCATAGCGACCCCTCCTTGGGTTTCCAAGGCATTATCACTACGGAAGTAGGATTGCCCAACCTTCCTTCTGAGGAGTGGCTGGTGGGTTTGAACTGCCAGCCTTCTGGTTAGCAGTCAAGTGCTTTAGCCACTATGCTACCAGAGCTCCTACTCTACTACTAACCAAAAAGTCAGCAGTTTGAACACACCCAACAGCACTGCAGAAGAAAGGCCTGGCAGTCTATGTCCATAAAGACTACAGTCAAGAAAACCCTATGACATAGTTCTGCTCTGTAACACACAGGGTTGCCATGAGTCAGCATTCACTCAATGGCAAGGGGTTTTTGTTTCAGTTCTCCCACAGTCTTGATCTCTAGCCCCTCAACCTCCTTTGGGATTTCTTCACCATGGAGATAACCCAAAGCAACAAAAGTATCATGAATACCTTTGATCCTTTCACTCCTTTGGCCTTCAAACCATTAAACCATTGTTTAATCCCAAAGCTGCCAGCAACAATGGAGTCACAAACTATAAACCCTTTCCAATTAACCTCAGCTGCACCCAGTGGTAATGCAGCAATCAATTCACTCATCTCCTGGTGACTCAGGATTGCTGCCAGTAGCTGTTCCAAACATTTCCCATTCTCCTTAATATTTAACCCTATGCAGTAATCTCTTATCGTGAGAAAATACATGGAGTCTTATTATCATATGTGAAATTCATCATCCTTTCCCTCTCTTTCATTTAAAGAAGACCTTTTAGGAGTCCTACCACATAAAAACACTTCTGATTTGAATAAAATTTTGATTATTTCCAACAGTTTCTGTAGAGAACAATGATGATATAAAAAGATCTAATTAGGGTAATTTTCACTATGAAATTAAATGATCATAAACTCTTATTCCAATAAAAAGTAAATTTAAAATTGGGACATCTTTAATATAAAATGTACCTATTTAAATGAATGATAAATTCTGCATTCAAATATGTAGTGCACAGGTAATGAGAAAAAAATTGGACTACTATCTTGATCCTTAAGCTAAATCATTCCAAGACATGCCAAGGAGGTTTTTTTAATTTCTCCACAGAGACCTTTATTCTCTTTCATTATATTTTATTTTCTTTGTATCTTTAGTCCCCAGAAAAACACCTGGTATGTAACAGTATTCAAGAAACATAAGATTCTAATAAGCATGCATTTAACGCTGTTTGCTGATGTGCTAACTGTAAGGCAAGAGGTTGAAAGTATGTCAGCTGGTCATGATCTGGGAGAGTGTCAATGATGAGGGAGGCTTGAAGACATCTAAATTTGGTCTTTAAATTTGATAATTCCAAGAAAAATCTAATTCATGGAAATAAAAAAATTATTTTTAATAACTGGTACATCACTAATGTTTCATTGTTTTAGTTATAAAAAGGATTCCAAAAATACCAAACCCACTGCAATCATGTCAATTCTAACTCATAGCGACCCTGTAGGACAGAGCAGAACTGCCCTGTAGAGTTTTCAAAGCTGTAAATCTTTATGGACGCAGATTGCCACATCTTTCTTCCACGGAGCAGCTGGTGGTTTTGAACTGCTGACCTTTGGGTTAGCAACCAAATGCTTTAGCCTCTACACCACCAGAGTTTCTTCTAAAAAGTATTAGAGAAAGTAAAAAGGTATAAACAAATTTATCTCTATCTACCTACCTACTTATATGTATGCTATATACCTATCTACTAAATACACACACACACACACACACACACACACACACACATATATATACACATATATAATTTTTTTGGTCCCACTCTACAAGCATTAAATCCCCAAATCTACTAACTTATTAGCACAAATCACTTACCTTCTCTATGACTTTCTTCCTTAAAATGAACATGAGCTAGATAACCTCTTAATATTAATACTGTTAGATAAGAGGCTCGTTTAGCTTTTATGATCCATATTTAAGTATAGTTAAAAAAGTACAAGACTCAGCCTTATCATCAAGGATTTAAAAAATTGGGCATGGAAGCAAAAACACCATGCTGTGAGAAATGACATAAGGTAACAGAGAATCATGTGCTAACTGGTGACATACAGGCTACTGGTAGAAAACCACAGGAGGGGATTATGTTGGTGAGGGAAAATTAGAGGAATTTGGGAAGATTTCACACACAAAGACAGACTTCAGCTCAGCTGTGCTTTGTAGACAATGGGATTTGGTGACCAGTGAAAGGTGTGAAATCCATGTCATGTTGTCTCCTGAAGATGAGCTCTGATTGAGCCTAATGAAAGAATGCCTGTATGAACACATTTGGATTATCAGAATGGTGTGTGTGTGTGTGTGGGTGTGTGTGTGCAGGGAGGAGTTATAAAAAAATCACTTCCTGGAGTAAGAAAAAAAAAATCTATTTCATTTTTTGTTATCAATCTCAACAAATGCTTTCATAAAGCATGATAGCTAATTCATATACCTTTAGTCTTCCTACATCTAAAAACAAACAACTGTCATACATAATAAGTTAACAGCTGATGTATTTGGTAAAATATTTTTGGGTTAAGATATGAGTTTGGAGGTTTAAAATAAGGCTTACAAACTGCAGAAGGCTTTAACAACAGAAGCATTCAGATTCAGCTGAAAATGAAACTTGAAGGGAAAGGAGATCAAGCCAGTAATGTGACAAGAGCAGTTTCCTAACCACTAAGGGAGACACCCTGCAAGAAATGCAAATGCCAAGACCGTATGCAAAGGTTGGATCCATTTAACACTCACATGGCGCTTACTGTCACTGCACTGAACAAATTGACAGTGGAGTTTGTTTAGTAAGGCAGACATTAAATAAGTTTTAGGGGATGTTGGGTAAAAGATGGATGAACCATAAATGAAGCTTATTTAAAAGAGGAGAGCAAAAATTCAGAGAATGAGAATCAGAAGGAAATACACTTTGGAAAGCAGATAAATCACATTATTCATTACTATAAAATGCAAGGGTATGCCTTTCAAGATTCAATTTACAGGTATTTCTACTTATTTTATAGAACATTTGGGTTCAAATACAGAAACTAACCTGTCACAGAAATGACATATAAGCAGGCTGCTGATAAGATCACTACACAAACTTCAGAAAGGGGCAAAGTGCCTCTTCAAAAGGGAATCCATCCCTGCACAAGGGAAGGTATGCTATAATCTTACAAAGGTCATAGTTATTCTGCAAAGACTACTCACAAGCATTTTGGGTTACTTACAGACTTTACTTTAAAATGGTAGTTGGAGATTGAAATTCATATATATCAGTGATTCTCATGTATTACCCACCTGGCCAAAGAACAGAACTCATGGTAACTTGACAGTCATACTTCCTATAGCAGAGATGGGAATGTTTGACCCTATTTTCCTTTAGGTCAGGTTAATTTCTTTACAGTAACTCTGCTACTGTTGTTAGCTGCCAGGAAGTTGACTCCCAAATCATGGTGACCCTGGGCACAAGGAGACACACTGGTGCTCAGCTCTGTGCCATGCCACTAACTGGTTGTGTAATCCACAAGGGTCCATTGTGGTCCATAGGGTTTTCACTGGCTGTGTTTCCAGAAGTAGATCACCAGGCCTTTCTTCTTACTTTGTCTTAGTCTGAAAGCTCTGCTAAGACCTGTATAGCATCACAGCAACTGACAGACAGGTGGGCGCTGTGCAAGAGGTGCCCTGGTGCCAAATGAACCAGGGTCTCCTACAGGGAAGGTGAGAGTTCTTCTACTGAACCGGTACCTCATAATCTTAACTCTACATTCACCTAAAAGCCTTTTGTATAATGATTTAGCTTCCTAATAGGAGAAGAACACATTGGAAAACCAACCCAAATATTGTAGTCAGCAGGCAGGTATATTTCTCAGTGTAAATTGATAACTGGCTTCTGGTTCTTAATTAAGCCTTCTGTGTGTTTGGTTAATGTTAATCTGTCCTTAGAACTGAATGCTGTTGTTGTTGTTGTTATGTGCCATTGAGTTGGACCCGACTCATAGTGACCCCTCCTTGGGTTTCCGAGGCAGTATCACTATGGAAGTAGATTGCCCA
>NW_006921813.1:5259701-5268164 GCF_000298275.1 Orycteropus afer afer | reverse complement strand
CAAAAGCACAGTTTGTTTATACAAGCATTTGTATATTTGGTTTAAACTAAACATCAGAAAAAAATTAACCGGTGGCATAGTGCCTGAGGCATTTGACTGCTAACCAGACAGCTGGTGGTTCAAACCCACTCAGCCACTCCTCAGAAGGAAGACTGGGCAATCTACTTAAGTAGTGATACTGCCTTGGAAACCCAACGAGGGGTCACTATGAGTCAGATCTGACTTGACGGCAGTAAGTTTTTAGAGTTTGAGCCCAGGAACAAGAAAACCAACTAAGTAAAACTTTGATCATAGTGCATTCTTGAATAGAAACAGAGTTTTTAAAATCTCTCACAGAAGAACAAAACTGTACATCAATTTTCAATTGCAGAATCTTATTATAGGAAGTAAAGCTTCCTATAGATACTAAGTTTCTATGGGTTTACATGGAAAATATCTTCTCCCAAACTCTTCATTCTGCCTCAATGTCTCGAGATACGTAAGAGCATAAAAGTGTTGTTATTGTTGTTAGGTACCATTGAGTCAATTCCAATTCATAGAGACCCTACACAAAACAGAATGAAACACTGCGTGGTTCTCTGCCATCCTCACAATTGTTGGTGTTTGAGCTCATTGTAGACAACATGTCAACTCATCTCATTAGGGGATCTTCCTCTTTTTGCTGAACTACTCTACCAAGCATGATGTCCTTTTCCAGGTACTGATCTCTCCTGATAACATTCAAAGTAGGTGAGACTAAGTCTCACCAACCTTGCTTCTAAGAACATAAACCTAAACCAATTGCCATCAAGTTGATTCCAGTGCACAACAATCCTACAGGATAGAGCAGAACTGCCCTACAGAGTTTCCAAAATTATCAATCTTTATGAAGTAGACTGAGACATCTTTCTCTCTTGGAGTGGTTGGTGGGTTCAAACCACTGACCTTCTGGATAGCACCAGAATATTTTAACCACTGTGCCACCAAACCCACAGCCATTGAGTCAATTTTGTCTAATAATGATCCTATAGGACAGAGTAGAACTGCCCATAGGGCTTCCAAGGCTGTAAAACTTCATGGCGCACACTGCCTCATCTTCCTCTGATGGAGCGGCTGGCAGATTCATACCACTGACACTTTGGTTAGTGGCTGGATGCCTTAACCACTGCACCACCAGAGCTCCTTACTGTGCCACCAGGGATCCTAAATATAGCCATGCCTACAGAAAAAATATTTTAAGTAACGAGATGAATAAAATGAAAGTAGAAGCAAAAAATGAGGTTAGATGAGGTCAATATTATAAACAATTAAGTGCTGAGTACCTTCCAAAAGGGCCTGCAAGATCAGTAACTAATTTGTTCTGGAGAAAATCAATCCATGTTCACTACAGTCATCTTACTTTGGCAGGGCAACTTGTTTTGAAACAATCACTTACACTAACAATATTCCTTGACCTATCAGCATGACTTGACAAATATGACTGACATCTTCTCTTCTAAGTGGAGTTTTGTTTATTGCAGAATACTCCAGGGGCAGACAGCCATTCTTCCTTTCTCCATCAGTAGCAGACTTTTGTCCTGTGAGTGGGCAACATGTCTACTAAAATATGTTTCTCAGCACTTCTTGTTCATAATGGTGACTACTGCAATACAAGGTGAATTCACAGGTTGGCATTTCTAGTTGGGGTTTCATGGGACTGAGTCATTTGGGAGAGGTCCTTTCGCCATCCTCCCTTCCTGGAAACATATCTGACCTCCATCTTGTTACACGAGGTGATGAAGATGGAGGTCATATGTTAGGAATGGCAGAGCAGAAAGATAGATTAAGAGCTTGGGGTCCAAGTGACCACAAAGCCACCACACCAGTTCTGGATTGTTGACCTTTGGACTAGCTTTGCCCAAAAGGATTATCAACCTCTAGCTTATTCATTCTACTAGAAGCAGCTTTCCCAGCTTACAAAATATCCTGTAAATCTCAGACTTCACTTTGGAGTGATTCAAGAAAAACTCTAGCAGTATTTCTAAAAGTTCAGAGAAAATAAATATGCATTTAAAGTGGTAGCTTGCTACACAACAGCCTGGATGAAGTCAAGGTTTTTCTAACGCTCATACTCATGTCTTTATTTTGGTATTTGGCTTTTGATTAGAGCTAATCAGACCCACCAATTCTATTTTGTTCAGGTTTAAAATGTCTGGTATTTTCACTTAATGGGATGGTTCAATGACACTAATCAGCTTAACTATTATCTAAAAAATGATGCTATTAAAAAAAAAAAAAAAAACTACCCACTGTCATCAAGTTGCTTCCAACTCATAGCAATGCTATAGGACAGAAGGACAGAGTAGAACTTCCTAATAGGGTTTCCAAGGCTATAAATGTTTATGGAAGCAGACTGAATGACTTTTCACCTGCAGAGCAGTTGGTGGGTTTAAACTCCTGACCTTTATAGACAGCAGCCAAATGCTTTAACCACTGCACACCAGAGTTGCAATAATGATGTTACTAGTAATCACATGAAGAGCTTCCATTTATTGAAAGCCTACTCTGATTGCAGGGGGCATGGGTGGTTCAGGGGCAGAATTCTCACCTTTCTCGAGTGAGGCCTGGGTTTGCTTACCAGCCGATGCACCTGCTGTGCAGGCCCCACCCATCTGTAAATGAAGGCGCGAGTGTTTCTATGATTCTGGACAAGTTTCTGTGAGCTTCCAGATGAAGATGGACTAGGCAGAAAGGCTTGGGGATCTACTTCCAAAAATCAGCCAAGGAAAACCCTACAGATCACAGCAGCCAAATCCACAGGGGATCCTGGGCACGGTGCAAGGCCAAGCACATTTTGTTTCACTGTCCACGGAGCTGCCGTGAAGTCGGGGCCAACTCCGTGACAGCTCACAGCAGTAACTCTTTCTGAGATAGCTACTGTCCTGAGCACTTTTCATCTCTCACGTAAATCCTATGAGACATTCACAGGATTTCACAATGAAGAAACTCTGGTTCAGGAAGTCCAACTACCTTATCCAAACATACGCAGCCAAGCAGTAGATCTAGGGTTCAAACCCAAGCAGCCTGACTCCAGGGCTAGTTTTCACAGCTACCAGACTTCATTGCCTCCCACATATCCTGCTGCAAGCTTGATCTCTGACCACCCATCCAACCTCATATCTTTATCTTGGAGATATCTACACGTGAGTGTTAGCACTTACATTGTTGTTAGGTGTCACTGAGTTGGTCCCAACTTATAGATACCCTACATACAACAGGATGAAACATTACAGTCTTGAACCATCCTCACAATCACTGCTGTGTTTGAGTTTAATGTTACTGCCACTGTGTCAATCCATTTCCTCGAGGGTCTTTTTTTTTTTTTTTTTTTCTGACCCTCTACTTTACCAAGCATGATGTCCTTCTCCAGGGACTGGTCCCTTCTGAAAACATATTCACAATACACAGAGACACAGTCTCACTATCCTTGTTTCCAAGGAGATTCTGGCTGTTCTTCTAAGACAAATTTGTTCATTCTTCTGGCAGTCCAAGGTATATTCAATTTTCTTTGCCAACACCACAATTCAATTCTTTTGCAGGCATCAAATTCTTTTTCAGTCTTCCTTATTCACAGTCCAGCTTTCACACACAGACATCAGGTGACTGAAAATACCATGGCTTGGGTCAGGTGCATCTGAGTGCTCAAATACCTTTTTTAACACCTTGCTTTTAATGTTACATAGAGGTCTTTTGGAAGAGATTTGCCCAATACAGTATGTTGTTTGATTTTTTGACTACTGCTTCCACAGACACTGACTGTGGATCCAAGAAAGATGAAATCCTTGATAACTTCAATCTTTTCTCTGTTAATCATGATGTTGTTTCCTGGTTCAATTGTGAGCATTTTTGTTTTCTTTATAAACCAAAAACCAAACTCATTGCCATCAAGTCAATTCTGACTCACAGCAACCCCTGTTGGGTTTCCGAGGTGGTAAATCTTTATGGACATAGATTGCCCAGTCTTCCTTCCGTGGAGTGGCTGGTGGATCTGAACCACCAACCTTCTGGGAAGCAGTCAAATGTCTTAGGCATAATAACGCCACCAGTTATTGTTGTTATGCGCTGTCGAGTCGGACCTGACTCATAGAGACCCTTCCTTGGGTTTGAGAGGCAGTATCACTACAGAAGTAGACTGCCCAACCTTCCTTCCCAAGAGTGACTGGTGGGTTTGAACCACCAACCTTCTGGTAAGAAGTCAAATGTCTTAGGCATAACGCCACCAGTTGTTGTTGTTATGTGCTGTTGAGTCGGACCTGACTCATAGAGACCCTTCCTTGGGTTTCCGAGGTGTTATCACTATGGAAGTAGACTGCCCAACCTTCCTTCCCAGGAGTGACTGGTGGGTTTGAACCACCAACCTTCTGGTAAGCAGTCAAATGCCTCAGGCACAATGCCACTGGAGTTCCTTTATATATATATGTTTTCTTTATATTGAGGTGTAATTCATACTGAAGGCTATGGTTTTTGAACTTCATCAGTTAGTGCTTCAAGTCCTCTTTGTTACCAGCCGGCAAGGCTGTGTCATTTGTATATGGCAGGTTGTTTATTAGTCTTCCTCCAGTGCTGATGCCACATTCTTCCTCATATAGGCCAGGAACTTGGATTATCTGCCCAGCATACAGATTGAACAAGTATGGTAAAAGCATACAATCCTAACACACACACATTTCTTGATTTTAAACCATGCAATATCCCTTGTTCTGTTTGAATGACAGCCTCTTGGTCTATGTACATGCTCCTTGTGAGCACAATTAAGCACATTTACCATTGTCCACCCATTATAACTGCTCTTTCACATTTCTCTTGTGAAATATTTCAAGTTTATGCAAAAGTTGTTGTTGTTGCTGTATGTGCCATCAAGTAGCACCCAACTCACAGCAACCCGTTTTTGGGTTTCCGAGGCCTTATCACTATGGAAGTTGATTGCCCAACCTTCCTTCCAAGGAGAGGCTGGTGGGTTAGAACCGCCAGCCATCTGGTTAGCAGTCAAGTGCCTTAGGCACTACTCAAAAGTAGAGAGTAATATAATGAACATCCATGTCTTCACAATCCAGCTTTGTTCAATCTTACTATTTTGCTAGCACTGCTTTAAATAAATATTTTAAGAAATGAATCTTTTAAAGTGGAAAAAAAATACTGAGTTTTTAAAATGTTTTTTGCTTTGCATGTGTGCAGCCCTCTGGGCCCTCACTGCATCTCTGCACCACAGCAACAGTCACATAAGACTGGTTTATATAAGTTAATCTGAAATTCCTGTGGTTTCACATTATATTTTATATACAGTGCTCTACACTTAATCTAATAATCAATAGCTTAAATCAATTGCTCTGTTTAGTAACATTCAATTGTTTCTAGTATCAAATCTCTCCTCTTCTAAAAAATCTAATCTGCTTTCTTAAAAACAAAATGAAACAAACAAACAAAACACCACATTTTTTAAGAGCAGGGACTCCAGAGTCACAAAGAACACAGGGTTTTGGACTGAAGTTTTGTCTTCACTTATTATCTGGCCTGGAGCAAATTGCCTTATTTGAGTCTTAGTTCCTTCATGATTAAAGTATAGGTAATAAAACCACTCTTATAAGGTTTATATTAAGAGTAAATGAATTAATGAACGCAACTAACATGTTTAGCACAGAGCCTGGCATCTCTTAAGGACTCAGTGAATGGCAGCTGTTATTAGCTCTGATGATTATGTCTCTCACTTGCATTATCTTCACATCAGTATTTTAAGACTCCTACATTCTAACTACTTCCTCTCTTCTCTCTCTCTCTCTCTCTCTGTCTAGCCATTCTAAGAAGCTGGATGTATTTAACACCGTGTCTTTCTTGTCTTCTTTCCGCACCATGTGCCCTTTGACTTCCACTACAGCATCCACTACCTTGGCTGTCACATTTAGGTGGACCCTGCTTTACCCTGATAACTACCTGCTTTTTCATCCTCTTAGAACATACAAGACCTTCTCAATTTAGAACACTTTAGATTGTCTCCTTGCCATAATATAAATTATAGAAGAAAAGGAAATTTGAGTTCTATTTGTTAAATCATCCATCAACAGAGAACACAGTGGTGTGCTTGCTATACAAATTATGCTGATAAAGTCAAGGCAACTTTAAACAATTTTGTTTAATTCAAGAAACTGGGTCTACATACAACAACAATAATCCCTACTATCCTGGTTTGACTGTTGACCAGTGGACTCTAGACATTATATCATTATCTTAGCTGACTCCTCTTCTGACATGAATGAAAACGGACACGTTAAAACCTTGAGCTCTTCTGCCCAGTAGGCTTATGTTCTTTCAGTCAATAAGAAACCAAAAAATATAATCAGTTGCTGCTGATTCTAACTCATGGCAATCCCACGTGTGTGAGAGTAGAACTGTGCTCCTTAAGGTTTCCAATGGCTGATATTTCAGAAGTAGATTGCCAGGTCTTTCTTCTCAGGTTGTTCTGGTAGACCTGAACCTCCAACCTTCTGGTTGGTAATTTAGTGCATGAACCCACCAGCCACTCCTCGGAAGGAAGGTTGGGTAATCTACTTCCGTAGTGATACTGCCTCGGAAACCCAAGGAGGGGTCACTATGAGTCAGGTCCAACTCAAAGGCACATAACAACAACAACAACCATTTGTACCACCCAGAGACTCATTTCATAGCAGATTTCCTGATTAAAGTGGAGGTATTTACCAGACTCTTCACAGAAAAATCCCATAGTATACTCTAAGAGGTCTAATGCATACTTGACTTAAGAGAGTAGGATGGAAGGACCATGACAGGCAGGAAGGTTCAACTTGGGACAAACCATAGATCCTATAGACAGGATGCTGTGGGTCACAAAATGATGAGTCTGATTACATTAAAGTGTGGTGTTTAGCAATGCCCCTCATGTAAAGGCAAACAGTAGGTTTAATCTACTTCATAAAAAATTTGGCATAAGTAACAAAAATCAATTTGATCACTTCTCAGTTAGTATTTAAATGTTGTTTCCTGCTAACTTTGACCACAAAGTCCTCAGAACACCCACCAAACTCCATCAGGGCCATATATTTATAATCACTCATGCAATTATTATACATGAACATTTGTATGGTATATGTAAATAGAAATTCATAAAAATGGCTGATTCTAGAGCAGAGTAGAAAATAATAATGATAATAAAACAAGAAGCTCCATGTAGTGGTTCAAAGAAGGAGTATCAATTTTAAACAGATGGAATATGCTGAGCAACATATTTATTTTGAAGATAAACCCCTAACTGGCCATAAATGGAACAGCTACAGAAACAGAACAGAAAGTCACCTGCTACCACCATTAGCGGTAGATTATCTTACCGGAACCCAACAATTGGACATTCTTTACAGATGTTGCATTTGGCCTGATGTTTTGCAGTCTCAGCTGCTGCCACTCGATGTAAAACTGGCAGCCAAACCATGGACTGTGGTTCCAGACGCATCCAGTCTATGAACTCTTTCACGCTTATCTCTGGCTTGTTGTTATTCTATTGAAGAAACAAATACATTAAAATGAAGAAAATGTCTTCATTTAAACTACAGCCAAGTGTTTCTACTTCATAATCTTCTGAAAGTCTCTGCAGAAGTGAAAGAAAATTATATCATTCTTGCCAGGTAAGATTAGTTTCAAAATCTGTAAGGTTATCAAGGCAAGAAAAGTCTAGAAGTTAGACAGAAAAAACAGAACTGACTACCAGTATATAGAAAGAAGAACTGCAAAACTTTATATTACTCGATTATTTTTTTTAAAAAAAGAACTCACACAATTCTAGGTAATTTTATGATATAAATACTTTGTTCTTCTGAAATTCTTCTAAAACACCTATATGCATCAGCAGTAACATTTGTAAAATGCCTTTATACAGATACTTCCCCAGTTACAATGTCTGACCTGTGTACAACTCACAGTTATAAACCAACCCCATAAGCCTATCACATTAAAAATTCAAGGTGCATCCAGTGGTTTGGAATAACAAACAAGCACCACTTTTTGATGTGTAAAAAAAATTATTATTGTTGTATTATTATGTTAAAGATGTTTTAGTGCATCTGGAATTTTTCTTTAATGTACACTACATATTATATACTAAGACAAACATTCGAGTAACTGACATTACATATGAACCATACCTAACTATTCAGACTTATATACAAATTCAATTTAAAGACAGACTTAGAAATGGAACTCCTTCATAACGCAGGAACTGTGTGTACTCAGTAAACATTAAAAAGAAAGTAAAGTGCTTTATAGTTAGTTACTTATATTGGATGGGTATAAGTTTTGTACATAATTCTCCTTTTGTAAGCATGTTCTTAAAAAATACTGTCATTTTATTGAACAGGCCCATCACAAAAGAAGAAATTGAACAGGTCATCAAAAAATTACCAACTAAAAAAAGTCCTGGCCCAGACGGTTTCACTGGAGAATTCT
>NW_006921813.1:5246605-5255476 GCF_000298275.1 Orycteropus afer afer | reverse complement strand
GAGGGCAAATAACAACAACAACAACATGCCTCTAAACATGACCCTGTTTGGAAAGAGAGGTCTTTGTTATGTTCATTAGGCCCTATCTGAGCAGGGTGGGTTCTAAATCTCATCATTTCTGAGTTATAAAAGGAGACACATGCAGGGAGAAGAGGAAGGCAGATGACAGAGACTGATATATCTCCAATGACTGCCGACAGCTACTAGAAACAGACACAGACAAAAAGAAACTTCCTAGAGCTACACCTTAGGTTTGGACTCAGCCTCCTGCACCTGTGGTACATCTGTTATGGCAGCACTAGGCAACTAAGACACTTACCTTTAAATCTTATTTTTAAAAATCTTGCTGACAAGGACACAGGGCATTTTAATTAACGTATTTAGCAAGTATTTGCTGAATAGATATGACGGTCAAGGCACTGTACGTAGGGGATATATGTGTATGTGCATATACGTAGAGAGAGAAGGATCTCTGGTGTCACAGTGATTAAGGCATTTGGCTGCTAACCAAAGGTTGGTGTTTTGAACCCACCAGTCGCTCTGTGAGAGAAAGATACTTCAGTCTGCTTCCGTAAAGATTCACAGCCTTGGAAATCCTATGGGGCAGTTCCATTCTGTCCTATAGGGTCACTCTGAGTATGGATTAACTTGATGGCCGTCAGTTTGGTTTTAGGGTATAGATAGATAGATAGATAGATAGAGATAGAGATAGATAGATAGATATATGGAGAGAGAGAGAGAGATGTATATTATATATAGACATATATATACACACACACACACACACACATATGTATACACACACAGTCCCTGTCTTCATAGAGCTCAGATTCAGGTAGAAGAAACAAATACTAAACAATTCCACAACTGAGCATGTACTTATAATCATAACGAATACTGGGGGAAGTTGTCGTTGTTATTTGCCATCGAGTTGGACCCGACTCATAGCGACTCCTCCTTGGGTTTCCAAGGCAGTACCTATAGAAGTAGATCGCCCAATCTTCCTCCCAAGGAGTGGCTGGTGGGTTTGAACTGCCAGCCTTCTGGTTAGCAGTCAAATGTCTTAGGCACTATGCTACCAGAGCTCCTACTATAGGGAAGAGGTGGAAGATACTATGGTCCTCACAGCAGGGGCACACAACCTCATCTGAAGAGGTCAAGGAAGGGTTTTCTGAGGATATGAGATTTAAGCTGACATTCAAAGAATGAATAAGGATTAGCTATGGAAAAAGGGTGTGAGGGCAAAAGGTAAGGAAGAGCATTCTAAATAAAGGGCAAGGATCAAGGAACTAAAAGAAAGAAAGTAGGGCTGGAAAGCAGAGGGCAAGAGAGTGAGTGACAAGATATGAGGTCAGGGCAAAACTCAGCAAATCACAGTGACCTTACAGCATGTGTTAAGGATATTTTATCTAAAGAGAAGTACACAGCCTCCTTGAGAGAGTCATTGTCCCTTGAATCAAATGTGCCTTAAGAAATAAGATATAAGTACATTTGGATGGCCCCTAAAGTCTTCTACTATTGGCTCTAGCCCAAGGTCCCTGTTCCATTTTTCAGCACATTCTCTAGACCCTGCTCAACACATCCTAGGCTCCAGCGATCCTTTGTATTTACCTGTTGGAAGCAGCTGCGGACACTAGGTTCAATATTACTGCCTCCGAAAGCTGCTACTTCCCCCAGCTGCCGAGGGATCTGGATGGCATCATGGAGTAACAGGCCCAGCTGTCTCTGGTCACACATTTCTGTCGGCCCCGCCACTTCCTTAAAGAGATCTACAAGGAAAAGCAAGGGGTTAACTTTCAGCTGCCTATACTGTTCTTTTCCTTAAAATATGTCTTTAGTTAAGTGGATTTAGTCTGTAGATCAAAAATAGTTTCAGAGGGACAAGAATCAGCAGCATAGTCCCTGGAGTGCCAATGCTCAAGATCAGAGAGTTCATCAATACTGTCTGTAATCAGGAATCTAGTTAAACACACTATGTAAAACAACCTACTACTGTATGCCAATACATTAAAAGAAAAACAACAACAACTAGTTGCCATTGAATTGGTCCCAACTCACAGTGACCCCGTGTGTTTCAGAGTAGAACTAGAATCCACAGAGTCTTCAATGGCTGATTTTTTGGAAGCAAATTGCCAGATCTTTCTTCCCAGGCCTCTCTGGTTAGGCTCAAACTGCCAACCTTGTGGCTAGCAGTTGAGTACATTAGACATTTGCATCACCCGGAGACATTCAGATGTATAAATAAATGAGTTAATACAAATTTCAGTTTTAAATGGTACAAAAATGCCCATGGGTTAATATAATGGAATCAATAAGGATTTTGATGCTTCTTGATAAAGAAAAAGGGTCAAAAATAAAGTGTCAAACACAATTTATCAGAAGAATAAATATACCTTAAAGAGCAAACTTTTAAATTTTAACAGGCTCATTTATCAACTTTTATGTTCCCTCCTAATTTCAATATTCTATTAAACATGTATTTTAGTTTCTATTAAAGATTATTATACTCGAATTTATTTTTATAAGAAACACTAAAAATTACAAGGAAGTGTGTTTCATTGTTTATTTTCAGGAGAACCCCGTTATGAGAAAACCCAATCAGCTCCTCATTCTTTATTAGTTATGAAAAGTATTTTTGCTTTACTTCATGTAATAAAATACATTTGTTCAAATTTAAAGGACTGATTTGAAAAAACTAAGTAAAAATCATACTTTCACATAATTTTTGTTTTCTTATTCTTAAGAAAACACTGATTTATTTCTATTATTCTTCATTTATTAACAGTAGCTCTTCTTTCTAGTATTTGCTTACTTTTTATTTACTATGTGCAACAATTTTAAGATTAAAATGATTACCAGATTTCCTGCAATAACATTAATGTACTTAAGTAAGTTACTTCTGGAGTATGGAGGAATTTTAGATAAAAACAATTCACTTTATTATAAAAACCAATCCTTTTTTCCATAGTTCTAAAACACTAAAAAAAAAAAGTAAATGTTTTTCATGTGAAGTTTTCCAGGAATAGTAGAAAATAGGATAAATATTTATTGGATCATAAAAACCATTTTTGAACATTACCTGATACAAAAATATAAAATCAAAAGATGTCATTAATTTCTTAATGGGAATAATAGTTCTGAAAACCCAGCCAATGAAAAACCAGTGGGTCCTAATGGTCCAATCCCATTGTGCATGGGATCACTATGAGTCCAGGCCAATTGGGTGGCAGCTAACAAAAGCATTGCTAGATCTAGCACCGTCAAGAGTGAGCTTTCAAACAACTGAACCAAGCTCAGTGATACTGACACTGTAATTATAATGAAATATGACTTTAATTATAATATACATAGGGAAAGCAAATTCAATTAAGATAAATGTAATTTTTATTATCATTTGTTTCACATAGTTTAGAGTTCTACTTCGTTTCTTTTCACCTTTTAAAAAATAGACTATCACAGCTAAAAACTACTTATCCAGGATTCTTATTATGATGTTCATCTTAAAGCCATCCCAAGGAAGATACTTATTAGGTGAATACAGAGTTGAAGTATATCTTTAATAATCTCTATGGAGAGGTGCACATTTTCAGTGATACCAACCGTGTGCAATTTTCCTTTTTTTGAGATGAAGACCTATATTACTGTGCCACTATTGAGACAAAACTACTCGTAAAACATTAGGAGAAAAAAGATTCAAGTTAACTTATTCCTAAACTCTTATGCAAGTTCACATTTTGATATTGTAATTAGATACAGAATGCAGTCTCAGGACGTAGAGACTGGGCCAGAGGAAAGTAACAATCAAAAACCCAAATTCCAAGAAATCACATTCTGTAAGAAACACAAGTGGCCATTCAAAAGGATGATGTATAAATGTCTTGTTGATGAGGACAGGAAGCTAACCAGCTCTAAGCTGCAAAGCCAGGATACTGTTTGAACCTAATCAAGGGATATTCTCACGAAGGCACAGAGAGCAAAGGAGGAGTTACAGGGGTGACAGTCAACACTGAAAAACCAGTATTTAGGTGGATACCAACTGACTTGGATGGCGTCTCTGCCACTGAGTCTGAAGAGCAAATTGCCTTCCATATTAATTCTAACAAAGGAAATAATGAAGAAGTAAGTGTTCTAATATCACTGGGGCAATCAAAACTGGAATTGGAATTGCTAAGGACCTCAAACTAAAAACCAAAACAAAACCCCACAACATTTACAGACTCTTAATACTCCCAGTAAAGATTCAGGTTAAATATTTCAACCCAAGAGAGTTCTTATTTAATTAAGTACTAAAATGGCATGGTTAGTGGATTAAATTAAATATCAGATATTCTCATTGCTGGGACTTTTGCTTCCTCTTCCGTAATCTGAAACTTTAATATTGAATTATAGGCAGATTAAGTGTCCTGGCATTCTAGGAAGTGTCACCATTACAGTACAAGAGTGTATGTGTAACTATGTATGCTGAAACACACTCCTCATCAGAAAGGTGACATATTCAGATGTATTTGAGCATGTGTGTGCAGAGAAAAGGCAACGTGTCATTTACACATTGCATTTGGTAGAATTTGTTTTTTGCTGTATTGCTACAGAGCTCAGTTGTAACTCTTTCTTTTGGTGTCAGGTTATTTCCTGCTAATCATCTTAAAAAGAAAGGGAGGAGGGGATCATGAATCAAGGAAAATAGATGAAGTATACATTTTTAAGATTTCTGATTAGAGGTTGATTTTGCATTCGTTTCAGAATACATGCAGCACTGCGATAAAACTGCAATTCTCTTTCAGAGTCCTAATTCTATACGCTTTCGAGAGCACATGAAGACTCAAACTCACAGATCACAAATAACACCCTTTCCAATTGTGGTGTATTGATGCTTTCATTAAATGTTCCCTTCTCAATCACAGAAGTAACTATTTTAGCTTTGACAAATCTTTTGGCAAAAATGCTGGTGAAGACTACTTAGGTTCTGAGTAAACACAATGCCACATGACAAAAGCCTTGTGCAAAACTGTTTTCTGCCTGGCTTACTCCATCAGGGAAACTCACCTCTTGATCCTACAATCAGCTTTTCATTTCACACAAATTCACAGCCCTTTTCACTGACACTGTTGTCAAACTATGTAAGAAAACCAAGCCACCAGCTTCTAGACCTGAATTCAAAATCAAATAACCTTATAGCATCACAGATCATTCACTTTTTTTTAAGGTGTGTATGCTGATACTGAAAGAAGCTCTGGTGGCACAATGCCTAAGACATCTGACTCCTAACCAAAAGGTTGGCGGTTCAAACCCACCAGCCCCTCTGCAGAAGGAAGATGAGACAATCTACTTCTGTAATGATTTACCACCTTGGTAACCTAATCAGGGTTGCTTTGAGTTGGAATTGAGTCAGTGACAGTGGGTTTTTTTAATCCTCATATAGGAGCCCTGGTAGCGCAATGGCTAAGTGCTCAACTGCTAACCAAAAGGCTGCTACTCAGACCTACCCATTGGGTCCACAGCAGAAAGACCTGACAATCTGCTTCTGTAAAGAGAAAACCCTAGAAAACCCAGTGGGGCTGTTCTACTCTGTCACATGGGGTCATTGTGAGTTGAAATGGACTCTACGGCATGTGAAACATCATTCTCAAAACTCACTAAGAACAAGCAGATCAAAAAGACTCTTATTTTCTGTGTCTTTCCATTCATAAATTACCCCATTCCTCTCCCAACATATGTGGGCATATCTGTGAAGAAACATCCCTGGGTAGTGCAAATGGCTAACATGCTTAGCTGTCAACCAAAAGGCTGGAGGTTCAAGTTCACTGATAGGTAACATGGAAGAAAGGCCTGGTGATCCACTTACAAAAAATCAACCATTGAACACTCTCCTTTGGGCAGTTCTACTATGATATATATCCATAAATGGCAAGTGGTTCATTTTTATCTCTAAAGAGTCATCTGGGAATGGAATATGCATGGCAGGATCCAATTACTCATATTTATTGGAAAAAATTCAATCAAATGGTATTTTACAGGACTTAAGGGTTTGGGGACACAGCAGCAATGGCTACCATTTACTCAACACCTGAGTTTCTCAGCTCTTGTCAACATACATCTCTAGTTCTTTGCAAAGAAGGAATGGTTAGCTTCATTCTCCAGGTGAAGAGAACTGCAGAATTTGCTAAATTTCAGCTTCCAAAACCTCTTGACTGGTTGGTATTCCATGGGACCACATAACCTACCCAAAGACACTCCAGTGTAGACCTGAGACTTGAAGGCAGGTCTCTCTGGCTCCTGAGTGCGGACCCCTTCTGAATGCCAAGATGCCCTCATTAACTGACAGCTAAAAGGACACCACTGATTTATTTGGTAGATAAAAACAAATATAAAGAAATTAAACAACACTTGCCACAACACTGTATCATTTTTATTTTGTTACATTTGTAAGATATAATTACCTGAGATGAATGTCGCACTACCACCTATCTGTCAGTTTGTCATACTGTGGTGGTCTGCATGTTGCTGGAAAGTCAGGCCACTGGTATTTCAAATACCAGCAGTGTCACCCATGGTGGACTGAGAGATTAGAAGGGCCTGGCTACCTACTTCCAGACATCAACCAATGAAAACTCTATGGATGGCAGAATATTCTCTGATTTGCTTACTAGGGAAAGACTGATGGCCAGAGAAGGACTTCAAGCTTGGCACAGTGCAGGCTCAGTGAAGGCTGGGAAAACACTCAATTAGAGGGACTGACACAGTGGCCCCAACAAGGGACGCAAACATACCACGGATCACGAAGTGGTGCAGAACCAAGCAACGTGTGTTTCTGTTCTACATGAAGTAACCGTGAGTCAGAGCTGACTGGACTGCAACTAGCAACCACAGTGCCTATAAAGGTTTTAATTGATCTTAATTCTTTTACAGTTTTAAAGTGTACAGAAACAGAAAAAGCTTGGGCTTTAGAGTCAGATAAACCTAGGATCAAATTCTGGCCCCACCACTTACTGGATGGGCAGCCGTGGACTGGATTCTTAACCTATTGGAGTATTAACTGCCTCAGCTGGAAGATGGAAACCACAATCTGTACATAATGGGGAGATGATTTTATGAATTAAATGAGATATGCTTTGTAGCAGGTTCTTACTCCAACAGGACAACTTGCCTCTGGATCCCTAATCAGCCTTTCATTCCCCATAAATCCATAGTCCTTGGCACTGATGCCCTTTGTCCCATTTGGTACATGCATAAAGATTAAAAAAAGTGGGAATTATTATTATCAACAAATCACATAAAGTCAATTCCCAACAAACGATTATCACTATTATTACTAAAAATACTATTGGTATAGGACATGGTCTTACATACATCGGTATTTTTCTTCTAAGAGACCTTTGGAAAGAGACATCAATCCAATCTTCAGACTCTGTACTCTTATTTTTCCAGTGCGACCCCTGAAATTATAAGAACCTCAATGTTAGATATATTTAAAACTGTATAGTGTATTATTTTGAATACCTACTTTCTTGAGAGTAAGCCATTAAAAATAATCTCACCTTAAAGAAAAACTTCAAACTTCATTATTCACCTTTACCTTACCTACACTTCATAATCAATTAATGTGAAACACAATACTGTAATTTCATGACATTTTAATGGTGTGCTTGACCTAGTATGAAAGAATACATAGCCTCAAGTCATATTATAACACAAGAATTAAGACCAAATTAAAGCAAGATGAAAACTGTAATTATAAAGCAGAAAAGATTTCAACTCATAAATAAACTGAAAAACCAAACTCACTGCCATTGAGTCTATTCCAACTCACAGCAACCCCGAAGTAGACTGCCCAGTCTTCCTTCCAAGGACTGGCTGGTGGGTTTAAACCACCAGCCTTCTGGTTAGCAGTCAAATGCCTTAGGCACTCATAAATTACTACTGCAATTATAATATTCAATGTTCTTAAGCAGGTGTGGAATTCTATTTGGGGAAGCATTACATTCTAATTAAATACAAACTGCATTAATTAATCAACACTAGGAAATAGTTTCACATTATGCTCATGAGAGATCATTTCAATTTCACATAGAAGCTGACTTAGAAAAAAATCTATCTTTATAAGCAGAGTTTATTTTTATTCTCTCACTTATCAAGGAATTACTGAGTTGTCTACCAAATGTCCCTCACTGGACGAGGTCCTGGGAATGGGGGAGGAAAACACAGAAACTACAAAAAAGTTAACAAGATATAATCCTTGCTATGGAATAGCACATGTTCCCGAAAAAGAGGCCTTTATTGGGAGCTCTTACTGCCTAAGGCATTTGACTGGTAACGAAAAGGCTGGCGGTTCAAACCCACCAGCCATTCCTCAGAAGGAAGATTGGGCAATCTACCTCCCTAGAGATACTGCCTTAGAAACCCAAGGAGGGGTCGCTATGAGTCAAATCCACTTGAAGGCAGTGAGGTTTTATTTTGTTTTGTTTTTGTTTTTGGTATCTTTGTTATTTCAGACTCAGGTTCATTTTTCAGTTTAGGTATTTATTGTTATTTTCTTATATTTTTTTCAATACACAAGAATGGTACACCTAAAACCTATTACTAAAGGTATGTAAAATTATATTTAATGTCTAGACATGCATGCTCTTCACAATTAGGTAACTTCACTTTGGTTGCTGCCTTAGTTTGTTGCTGTCGAGTCGTACCCAACTCATAGCGACCCCTCCTTGGGTTTCCAAGGCAATATCACTATGGAAGTAGATTGCCCAATCCAACCAACTTATTGAACAGCACTACTGTGTAGGCATACAACATTCAGAACTGACCTTTAAAATAACTATATTCTAAAATTTAATATAAATAAGTCATTATAATCATAATTTATAAATTAATATA
>NW_006921813.1:5228246-5246505 GCF_000298275.1 Orycteropus afer afer | reverse complement strand
GCGTAGGCATACAACATTCAGAACTGACCTTTAAAATAACTATATTCTAAATTTTAATATAAATAAGTCATTATAATCATAATTTATAAATTAATATATATATCCCAACTTCTCACAAACAGAAATACTACTTGCAAATTAATCCTGAACTGAACCACACTACAAATTGTGTTTCTATCAAATATCTTTAGGTGTCTCTTAATTATCATATGAAAACAGATGATGTCTGCTTTTTCCCTTCAAAAATCAAATTTTTATTTGCTAGACACAATCAGAGGATCTGCAGAAGATAACAAAAGGCTATGTGAATGGACTGAGACTTGTACATGAATACGGCTAAGGGCAAAGCAATGCCTTAAGGAAAAAATGATCCAAATGATATGCATTAGGGGATGACCTCCAGTCTACTGTAATAAAGCAAGAAATGAACACCATCACAAAGATTACTGAACATGTCAATCATTGCTCATCCCATCCTCAATGTTTATGAAGGCTTACTGTGGTCCCTGCATTGTTCCTACTCATGATAAGCTCACAAACTTGCTGGGGAGGTTAAAAAAAGAAGACAACTGGAGAATCATTAAAAAATACAAGACCAACTTTTATGTAAATAAAGATTCTTTTATGGAAGTAAAGTATCAAGTGCTGACTAGCCACTATGGCTGACTAGCCTACTCTTGATCACTAACTAGTCATGAATTTCAAAACATCTGTTAGAAGAGATACTCCTAAAATTGGACTTTGAAGGTATGACATGGCTAGATTGCTCCAAGCAGTAATTGCAGTAATTCAGGAAAAGCCCGAGCAAGGGGACAGAGAAAGGTGTGTGAACCCCAGAGACCAGCTTGCTAGGGTGGGGCAAGGGCTTGCACCAAGGCTAACTGGTTGGTTGAACAGGTTACGTGGGGCCAGGTGACAGACGGCTTGAATGTTAAATGACATGTCTGGATTTGAGAAACAATAAAATTTATTAGTGTGTAAGGAGCATAACCCAATATTTAAGCATCATAGTTGCTTCCTGATAGTTTACATCAGCAACTCCTCAAATTAGTTTAACTGGAAAGACATGTACCTTATAAAATCAAATTATATGCATCTTGGAAGAGAGAAAAAACATGATTTAACACTGCTGTAAATGAAATTAATATTTTCTGTAGGGACAAAATATTCAAACTGAGTGTACCAGATGATTCCTTTAGATCATAATTTAAATGTTTGAGTTCCATTAAATCTAGAAGGAATATTGGGCAATTAAGTCTTTTTAATCTGGAAAGATGAAGACTGAGCAGAGCTGTGAATTCATAAATGGAACGAACTTTATCTTTAGAGTATCCAAATTATTTTTTGCATATATTAGTTCATTTGCCCTTCACAGTCACCTTATATGTGGTAGGCAGAAAAGATATTTTCATCTCAATTTTTCAGATGAGAAATTGAGATGCCAAAAGGCAAGTGGCTGCCAAGTCACGCAGCAACCGGAAGCCAAACTCTGGATTCTCGGCATTCACAGAAGATGAAAACAGACTTTTAGTTCCACAAAATTTGGAATATCCGGAGGAGCTGGGTACATGTTAAGACTTCAAAGACAGAGTTTACAGTAAACATTTATAAAGTATTCTTTTTCCTAGATATGGAAAAAGGTAAGAATAAACAAAAATCCTGAATTACAATTTTATATCTAGTACTAATATGCAATGGGTGGCCATGGATACACTGTCTTGTCTCAATGGGTCAGTATCTCAATAGGTAAAATGAAGAGGGCAGAATGGACAATCTCCAGTCTTTCTAGTTCTAGAATTCTATGATCTACTTTGTGTGCATCACTCATTATTCCAAGAGCTGGCTGAAGCTGAAAATACCAGAACCAGCTGCATCATACTATACAAAGCATGACAGTAAAAAATGCATGGTTAATGAATGAATGTCGGAATAGCTGAATGAATGGAAGTATTGGGTCAAGCTGTCATTCCTAAGGTTAACGGATTTCTTAAACCAAAAAAAAAAAAAAAAAACTTACTGCCATCGAGTTGATTCCAACTCATAGTAACCCTTTTTTGGTTTCTGAGGTGGAAAATCTTTACAGAAGTAGATTGCCCAGTCTTCCTTCTGCAGAGTGGCTAGTGGGTTTGAACTGCCAATCTTCTGGTTAGCAGTCAAAGAAATACCTTAGGCACTAGAGAGCCGTAAATGTCCTGGTACTTTGGAGGTAGTAGATTATAGTTTCCAGAAGATTCTCAAAGGGAACTATGGCTTGAAAAGCATTAATAACCTTGTTTAAATAAATGATTAAGTCAAAGTTATTAGAGAAATTTCACAATTTGGGAAACTGACTCTGGTCATCTGAGACCACTGTCATAAAAGTAACATAGTAACATAATTACTCTCAGAGTGTTCGTCAGAAGTGAGGATGGTGAGACTTCAGCTCATTTACGTTGGACATGTCATCTGGAAAGACTTTTCTTTAGAAAAGAACATCCTATTTGGCAAAGCAGAGAGTCGATAAAGATGAAGAAAACCTTCTGTGAGACAGAATGATGCAACCACATGAATGGGCTCAAACACACCAATGATCATAAAGACTGCACAGGACTGGGCAACATTTGGTTCTGTTGTACATACAGTTGCCATGAGGTAGAACCGACTTTATGGCAACTAACACCACCACCACCACTATCTGAGACTGAAAGCTCGAATGAGTGGGCACCACTCTAACCCAGTATGGTCTTTGCTGTATTTCTTTGGCATGGGAAACATGTCTTAGAAGATATTTTCCCCATTAGAATGGAAAATAAGAAATTTCAAGATACTGTCTTTTTAAATATGAAACAGTACCTTAGAGTAGTATTTTCCATGTGTTCACAATTGATGATGGAAATTGGAAAAGTGTCAACTTATAACCTCCTAGAACAGGACTCTCAACACGTCATATACTGTTTCCTTCCCAACTGGCATTGTTCCCTTCGGGCTGTGTCCAGTGCAAATGGTGTATGTGTGAAAGCCACAGTCAATGCCCAGGGAGAATGACGTGGCATCGTTTTCTGGTTCTTCTTTGGAAACAGAGCTCAAACATGCACTTCCACCATACTTCATGAGGCTGAATGAAGCTACTAGTAAGTAGTCTATGAATTTAGCATGCTTTCTAGAACATAAAACGAAGTTACAGCCTTTGTAATTAAAACGTCAAAATGACCAGCTATTTTGTTGAATTTACTGTAGAAAATTTCTTCTTTGGGGGTTTAAAATATTAAAGAGCAACTTAATGGGGGATTAATGCTAGTGGAATTATTTTACTCTAGGAGAGTAAAAATTGGCTTTAAATTGAAATTGACTAAAAGATAAACAAGAACACAGTCAATCTATTATTCATCATAGAAACAGAAACACTCATACTTTATGTTCAGTGTATTTCTCAACAGCCCTCGGCACACAGTGGCTATTTAATTATTTTTAAAAAAGTATTGTGATACTTATAAATGCAGAAAAATAAGTATTTTCTTATAAAAATAAGTAAAATTTTAGTTAAATCACCTGTAAAGCTATTTTATCATCATTTCCTTCTCATTGAGAGTCAATGAGCTGCTAAACATGTGCATTTATCAACTGTCATCTCTCTTCTTTTTCTCTAAATCAAATAAAAGGCTGATAGACACAAATTTCCATATAACCCATTAATGGAAAATAACTTTTACTGTGTGAGAGAAAGGAGTAGTTGTAAGTTTCTTCTTTCATCTTTGCATACTTTAACCCCCTACCAGAAGAATGAATAATTTCTAATGTTTCAGAAATGTCAGCCCACAGCAGGTCTTTCTAGAACTGATTATTTTACAAATGCATTACCTTATTCAAAAGGGCCAAATCAACAGCAAATGAGTTATGCAGGAAGTTGAGAGTGCTCTGTGTAACAGGAGCTCTAGTAGTATAGTACCTAAGGCACTTGACAGCTAACCAGAAGGCTGGTGGTTCAAACCCACCAACCACTCCTCAGAAGGAGAATCTCGGGCAATCGACTTCTGTAGTGATACCGCCTCAGAAACCCAAGGAGGGGTCGCTATGAGTTGGGTCCGACTCGATGGCACATAACAACAAAAACAACATGTAACAGAGAGTACCTAATTAAATACCAGATATTAGAGTGTCCTATGGCATAAATTATTTAAAACATTCTATACATATAACCACCACTGTAATAAATAAATCTAATACCAAATGACAAATTAAGTCACTTTAATTGTCACTATTAAGTTGTGACTCAAAGACCATAGAGCAGAGTATCACAAGACATTAGATTATTTTAATTTATAACAAGAAATTTTCTTCTTGTGGAAGGAGGAATAAGCATTCCTCTGCTAACCATAAGGTCAATGGTTTGAACCTCCCAGCCACTCCATGGGAGAAAGACAAGGCAGTCTGCTTCCATAAATATTTATGGTAATGGGATGGGGCAATTCTACCCTATTCTATAGGTTTACTAGGATGGCAGTAGGTTTGGTTTTAGGTTTTCAATAAATGATAACAGACATTCTTTTTTCTCCTGTTGCTGGTTAAGAAGAGCTCAATGATTTGGAAAGCCATTCATTTAGAACAATTTACATAAATATTCCTACTGGGAGAAGTACTTTGGAAGTAAATACACAAATTTTTATTTTAAACTCACTCTAAAAGTTGTGAACATTTTCTACTGTCAACATATTTCAATGGGAAAAACACAAACTTACGTGTCATATACATTCAGCAGCCAGTTGAGACACATATCCACACAGAGGGGGACATTGACCAAGTCCTTATGCATTTGTTCAAGGCCGTCGTAGGTTGTTGTCAGACAGTTGATGACATCTGGAACACTGAGGAGCTGATCATTGTGGTTCAGCTTGTGCTGTTTGAAAACTTCATTGGTTGTATTCAACTCTAGGAGATCCACTGATCAGGTGAAAAAAAGGAACGCATACGTTTCTTACATAACACAACACTGAGACAAAACCATTTCTAGTCTCAAATATTTAGCTTGATTCTTCAATTTAAGAAATCTATTACTTTTTACCTAATTTCAATTTCTTTTTAGAGTAAGTGCTATTTCCATTCCGACATTGCTAACTGCCTTTTTGATCCAATATTCCCATGCTTTTGACTCTGCACTCTACCACTTTTCAGTTTTATTTCCTTTTGTGTGTGCGTGTTCTTTGGAATGCTAATTTTTCTTACTTTACTTTTCCAGTTTCTCCTTTTTCCAGGCTCCTCCTACGTTCAAATGCAGAAAGGCATAAATCCCTACATCTACTCCATAAGGCCTAACGTTTCAAATATTCCACTGCTCTCTTCATCTTAATCTCTGAGTATAACCTGCTTACCACCTTACCTCCTAATTCATCTTTTCTATCACTGTCACACTAATAGTTCTCAGGCAGTTTCTCCTTGTGTGCATCAAGAGACATAAAGTTCTTTCCAGATGCTCAGTTTAAAAAAAAAAAAACACAGGTTCTATAGAAAAATAATAGTTCACCAATGCCTACGGAACCAAGTCTGCTGTATGAGGCCCTCACAATCTGGTCCTAACCTGGTTTATTTCTCATGGTGCTCTAGCACATACATCATCTCCAGCTAAGCTGCATTAGCAGAGGTTCACAGGGCAGGCCCACATCCACTGGACTTGAGGCTGATGCTCGCTCCATCCTTACTCCTTACTCCTCATGACTAGAGCATCTACAGTGGGGCATGGCCAGGTACTAGAGCAGCCAGGTGGCCACAGAAGAAGAAGGCAGAGCCCCAAATGCAACTTTTTAACATTTAAAAAAAAAATAAAGTTGAGGGGAACTTTTTACTTTTAGTACAAGCATTTTTTCTCTTCCTGATGCTAAGCTGTTTTCTCAAAAGAGTACAACATATTTTGACAGTTAAATAAAATGAACAATTAATCAGCTTCCTTTGAATTTAATTTTAACCACCGAATAACCACTAATACTGAATCTTGAAAAATGTTTATGAAACATGTCCACATTAGCAGTTTTAACACCAAAGATTTTTTTTTTTTTCAAATTATCTACAATGAAAAAGAACTGCTTTAAAATTATATAGATTAAGTGATTTAAAAGAATATTCAACAGGGAATACATTTAAAAGAGAGAGAGAGAGAGAAAGAGAGAAAGAAATATATAAAACACACAAGTCTGGATAAAAATCCAATCAATTTTCTAGAGATGTCAAATATATCGTTGGTATAACTTAGGCTTACAATAAAAACAACCTATATAAGCTTCACATGAATCAGAGACAGAGTCAGGAAAGAGTCTGAGAACCAGCTGGAATGTTCATGGTTATTTTCATAATGAAATCCCTGGGTGGTACAAATGGTTAATGTGTTCAGCTGCAAACTGAAAAGTGGAGGGTCAAGTCCACCCAGAGAGGCCGTGAGGAAAGGCCTGGCTATCTACTTCCAAGAAATCAGCCCCTGACACCCTGTGGAGCACAGTTCTTCTCTGACACACGAGGTCACCGTGAGTCGGAGTGGACTGCGGCAGCTGGTGGTTTTCACCTCACTTCCTGCAACTTTAGGGTGTTTTGTTTCAAGCTTGTAGAACGCAGGGGCACCCTCCCATTCATCCTCCCCAGGGTCTGACAAAGGGACATGCTTAATAGATGATGGTGGCTGCACGTCCCCAGCCCCCAGATACCAAGAAACAACCTTCCAAACACAGCCAGAATGCTGTGTGTTTTCTGAATTCCAACACTAATTATGCCAGGAACAAAGCACTGCCATTGTATCCCCACATGGCATAAAGTGACAATAGGAGAAAATCCAAAATGACCATTTCCTGGAGCAGGCTGTCCTCGCATTTCTTCCAGAAAACTCTCCTGTGTTAAACACTCAGAGGCTGTCACAGGAGTCTATCTGCAGCATCCCACAGACGATCACGTCTTCAATTTTTAGTGATTCACTCTGACACCTGGCTCAGCCCAAGCCAGGCATACATCTTCCTGAAGTGTGTCACATGTAGGCACCTTTAAAGAACTGACTACACTTAAATCACAGAAAATTAGACTCTTCTCTTTTCAAAGGCAGATAAAATGACAGCGCAGTCATGTGGTAAATGAAACAACCAGCATAATCATTTTCTAACCAGCTTTCAGGCTTTTTCTTTCATCCCACATATGAGGCAGAGAGAATCAAATGGAAATGCATCATCATTCTGCTCTGTAAAATGAACAGCTTCGTACCTGGCCTTGGACTTCTGTGATTCTTCTTGTTTTCTGTCTACTTGACTGTTCCTCCTCAGTCTTCTTCCTATCTCCTCTTCCCCAAGTGCTTCAGAACTATGGGTGGTATTTTAGGTTCCTTATCTTGTGTTCCACTCCACAAGCCCTTATTCATATTCACCTTCATGACTTCAACCACTCCTCTCCAGACAACTCTAGACTCTGTTTTCTCTTCCTAATCTCCCACCCAAGTACCAGATCCACATGTTCATTGCCTAGTTCAAAACTACAGCTACATTATTCTCTTTCAGGAACCTCTACCTTAATATATTGCAAATAAAGATCTCTTCTTGAAACTTTCTTTGTTGGTTACCAGGGGTGAGAGGGCAAAGGAGGGAACACTGTTAGATAGGTAGAGACATGTACTGATTTGGGTGAAGAGAAGGACAATGTACCAAATGTGAGTGATCAACACGGTGGCACTGAGGAAGAGGAAGACATAGAGAGGTGCATGGAATGTACAGAGAACAAAGATGAACTCTTTTGCACATACAGTACCATGTTGTCAGTGAAGGCAAACACTGATATACAGGTGGACAGATGGGTGGACAGGCTGAACTATTAGATACATCTATGCAGAGGGGAGTGTGCCCAAGACCATGTATAGGGTTGGCAGACAATGTTTCTAAAAGTGTATTTGTATATTATTGTAAGAATTCCCAGGTATTTAGTAGAGCTAACAAGGGACAAGGTTGTAGTCACTTGTTGGCCACAGTCAGCTACCCAGAGGGAGCAACTAGTTGGACCTGTGGACTCAGGACTATAGTCACAGGGGACATCAAGCTCAATTCACATAATATACTACACAAAAACATTGTTTCACATCCTACTTTGGTGAGTAACAACTGGGATCTTAAAAGTCTGCAAGCAGACATCTAGATACAACAAGGGTCTCTCCTCATCTAGAGCAGAGAAGAATGAAGAAAACCAAAGATACATGGAAACAATTAGTCCAAGCGACTGGTATACCATGTGATCCTCAGCCTATATGACTATGAGACCAGAAGAACTAGATGGTGCCCAGCTACCACTGTCAACCACTTGGAGGGGGACTGGTGCAGGAGGTCCTGGATAGCGTAGGAGAATAATGTGGAACAAAACTCAGAATCATTAAAAAAAAATAAAAGGGACCAGGTTTGCTGGTGGAAACCAGTGAGCCTGATGGAACCAAGGAGACTATGCCCCCTAGCTGCCCTTCAGGTCTGGAATTGAACCCACCCCTGCAGCTTCCAGTCAAACAAAAGAGAGGCATATGAGCTGAACATTTACATTAGGCAGATACACTCATTGGAGAGATCAATCCTGGGAGAATAGAAGGGCTGTATATGCACAGGGAGACTGCTCTGGGAGCAGGAGTGCATGGGAGGGAAGGACATAGGGAAAACGTAACTGTGGGGAAGAAGTGGGAGGGGAGCTGTTGCACACTGGGAAATTGCAGTCAATGTCATGAAACAAAGTGTATGTAAGCTGCTATATGGAAAGTGAATTTGCTCTGTAAACTTTCACCTAAATCACAATAAAAATAAAAAAAAAATCTCACCTTTTTGTTATGCTGAGATATGGTAATGGTATTACAAATGTCTCAAGATCATGAGTTAGCAAATCCTGAGATATCCTAACTCTTCTCCTTTTCACCTCTCTAATATATCAGCTACCAAATCCCACTTGCTATCATTCTTGTCTAGGCAGTCTTACACATCTGTAACTCACTTCCTTTCCTACCACCACAGCCCAGCCTTGGTTACCTTCCACCTGTTCCCTCTGGCCTTCGATCTGTCTTAGGTATTATCTAAAGCATGTATCTGTCCCTATCTCCAAATTTCTATGAAACAGAAACTGGTTCTATAGCCCCTATTAAGAAACATACCAAACATTAAATATAACACTATGAGAGACGGAGGAAGAAAGGATTGGGGAATCAGAACTCATTTATGAAAAACGTAGCTTCTGAACTCCACCTAACCTGACTTTAAGGCAGGTCCTAGATACCGGACAAACAGCTTCTAGCTAGCTCCATTCACACTCTAACACTTGATATTCCCTGGACTCTGCCTGTGCCTTAGTTCTCACTCATGGAACTCTTTCCCTTCTTGCCCTGGGTTAACAGCCGTGTGCCCAGATCCTGTGTGTCTGTGAAAGCTATGAGACCTGGCTCATTTGCCTTCTCCTCAAGGAAGCCTGCTTTATTTTCTGGCAGAAAGATTTCTCTCCTTTAAAAGTATTTCCTTCTTCTTCTTTTTTTTCCTATTATCCAGAGTCTTTAAACTGTAATACCAAAAAATTTAAGTAATACATGTGTAATTCAAAGAAAAATAACAGAACAGCCACCTATTGATCAATCACATAGCTAAAGAAACAGAATGTTGTCAATACCTTTAAAGTCATTTGTAAAACCTTACTTGCACCTCTTCCCATAAAGGAGGTAACAGCTAACTTTTGTATTTAATTTACATTTACAAAATATATATACATATATTTCTAAATAATACATTTAATCCTGCATGCTATTTTTTTTTTTTTTGCAAGTAACCTGTTATTTTATTTATGCTTTACGTGTAAATTTACAGAGCAGAATTTGTTTTATATTCAACATTTTGTGTACATTTGGTTTCACTCCCCAATTACCATCCCAACCCTAACCCACTCTCCTCTCCTTCTTTTCCGGTAACCCCCGCCCCTGTGCCCCTCCTAGTTACGCACTCCTGTATGTGCTGCATTTCCTCTGTGTGAATGTTGCCCCTCTGGTGCCCTATGGTCTACTGCTCCAAGGGATGCATCTCCATTGAGTGTGTGGGTGGGTCACCCTGGGTTGAGTGGTCTGCATGTACATCTTGTTTACTATTGGGCTGAGAGCCAGCCCCTGGGAGTGAGTTTTATTCCAGGCCCGAAGTATATCCCAGGGCCATAGTATTGGGGGTCCCACCAGACTCCATCCAACCAGTAATTCTAGTCATTATTGTGTTTTTGTAATCCTGCATGCTTTTGAAGTATAAATAAGTTCAATTGAACCTATACCGATTTTTCCTACAATTTGGTTTTTTTAATTCACCTTTATAATTCTAAAATTCAACCACGTTAGTGTTGCTGCCAGTTCTTTTACTTCTGTGGCTGTATCATATTCCAAAATCCAATAACTTTTATTATTCACAATGATGCTATAAGCTACAAACATATCTACAACCTTCTACCTCAAATCATTCAACTCAGTATGTCCTAAAAGACTGCTCTGAGCCAGAAGCTATATGGTTCCTCATGGAGAAGAAAATAGACTCAATCTTCCCATGAAAGCTTAGTCTCTTTAGGGAGATAGAGAATATAAATAATAAATGTAACATTTAAAAATATGTATTGTCTGGAAATGACTTTTAAGCCATGAATCCAACTATCCCATGAAGTCATCTTTAAGCTGAACAACAATTCAACTCACTTAATACTACTGTTCACCTCAAGCACTAAGCTCTTGTAAAGAATTATCTGTATCAGATCAAATGGACAACAGGACTCTAAAACACAGATGAAAACGTTAAGGGTAGAGCATCTAAATTGAGTGAGGTCAACAACATGGGCAGAGAGGGGAGAACGGTGACACAATGGGAAGACTATCATCGCCGTCAATGAACTGTACACGTAAAAACTGCTGAATGGGTATGTTTTGTATATATTTTCATACACATATATACACATACCTACATATATGTACACATACACACGTATATATATACAAGTATATATAAAATGATAAGTGCCATGTGAGGAAAAACCTGGGTCTGTGAGATGGAATAGCAGCAGTGATCAACTTTACAACAGCCACAGAAAGCCTTGTTAAAGGCAGGTGACATTTAACTGGGACCTAAAGGGTGAGAAAGGATCTGCTGTGGGAAGAGCATAAGCAGTAAAAGCTGGGACAAGAGCTTCCAGGCAGAAGGAACAGAATAAAAACAGAGCGTGCCGTTTCAACCTGCAGCTAGGGCTGAAGAGAGCCTCTGTGGGGTGCCGGGAATGTGGCGGACGGCGGGTCACGGAGGGTGAGGCTGGCAGAAGCAGAGGCCATTCTACTCCAAGAGCAACAGGAATCTGTGTAACCAGGTGACTTACTTGTGCCCTTTCTCTCTCTGAAGATTCTTAGTGTGGGAACCAAGTTTCTGTATACTCCTTTATCTCATGCACAATTCTGGAGAGCACTCCACGAATGCACAGTGACAGGAGATGGCATTAGGGTATGATGCTGGCTTTACACAAAACGGGCCACAACCTCTACCTTCAGTCAGTTCTCAGTGGAGACAGGGCGATCCACCTAACAGCCTACTATCACACAAAGGCAAGCACATGTTGCTTACGTGAGAAACTGTCATTACAGGCAATCATAACGTTCTGGAAAAAATGAATGTAGGTGGGATTAGTACGTGAAGACTTCCAAAAGAGGTAAATTTTTAACAGCATTTGGGAGGAATAAAGGGATACAGACAACTTCAGATGAAGGGTCAGGGCATTTCAAGCAAATAGAAAGGATGGGAAAAGGAGGAGTAGCTTAATCATCCACAGATGAGCTCGATAAGTGGTGTAAAGGGCCTACACTGGAAAGCAGTGGGGGCAGAAGGCAGCTGGAAAAGGAGAGGCCAGGTGGTTTTGAGGACATCACCTGGAATGCTTAAAACCAGACACAAGCCAGCACTGTGGGCATTATTAAATCCCATTACTTCAGAGACCGGAGGAATTTCTCTTGTGCTCCTCTCAGGTTTGAAGGGATGAGCTGAACGAGTAAGTTCTCCACCTCCATCCTCTTAGAGGTTAAAAAAAACCAACAGAAGAAAACAGCAAATGTATTCATATGTTTATCCATCCAGAAGTATTACTGAAAACTGGGAGCGTGCTGATTTGATGCAAAGCGTTCTTCAGTCCACGAAGACGTGTGGATGCGTCACGTGTCCTCATTTTATAGCTCATCAGCCCTGAGAAGACCTTCCCAGTCCTGTCAGTTAGACACTGGACCTGCAAATGAGCCTCTTTCCAAAGCACTGTCACCCTGGACTTTGTGAGCAGACTGAACACCCCTGTTGTGTGTCTGTAATTCATTTCCTAGTCTCGTCTGGCTCAACATACAGATCACCAGCCAGAGCATGGTCTTCATTTTTTGTTCTGATACCTCGGCAGCCACTTTCCGCCACACCTCCACTTTGCTAGTTGCCTCTGAGCTCTGCTAATGGTGCAGGTGTCCGAGCAGCTCCTCTTCTCTTCCATTCCTCTGATGGAGCTGTTTTTCAGTCCTTCATCCTTCTCTTCCACATAGTTTGTTTCTGCTTTTAAAGCTTTACATTGCTGTGTTTTCTCTTAAGAATTCTACACTTCTCTTTCCTCAACTCTCTCCATGTAGCCAGCTTAGAATTTATGGCAATTTCTACTGATTTCTAAGGAGATTTTTTAATCCTGACATTTTGCTAAGGGGAATTTTCAAAGCGTCAATGAACTGCCTAGACATATAGTAGACATCTTGTTAAGAAAACGTAACAAGCAAGGATGCATGTTGGAATTATTCATATTACCCTTATTTCAAAAGTTTTGGCAAGAGTTGCTTTCCATATTAACCACCTGACAAGGCCTGAATGTTCTTTTCATAGACTCAATCATTAAAGCTACAACCACAGGTAGAATCCAGAGAGCTGAAATCTATACTCTATTACAGCCATTCATATTTCTATCTAACTTTAGGTTACTTTAAGCCCACCTTTTGGTAAAATGACTTTCATAGAATATCACCCTAAACATGATCTTTGCTGGCAACATTCATATTGATAACATTAACTTGTCTCAAGAGATACTTAGTGAAACACAGAGTCCTTCACCTAATTTTCTAATGTGCCAGTTCAAAGTTGGACTAAGAATGTGATTTTTATAATTAATTATATGATTGTATTGAGTCAAACAGTTTGGGATCCTACACTTACAAATGAATACAAAATACTAAAAAGGCAACTACTTTGATTCTTTGATTTAATCCTTCTAAATTGGGTGGTAGCATCATTTTTGAAAAAGCTTTTTATATCACTCTTGGTTAATTTTGTCCTACAACTGAGAAGGGTGTATATTCATACATTTCAGTACTGCATGTTAATAGGGCAAAAACTAAAGCATCAATAGAAATATGATCAACTCCTCGAGTAAGATACAGGGAAAATCGGATTCCCTCAACAAGTACATGACCCTCTTCATTGATCTTCATACCTTTTTTTTTCCCCTAAAGGCAATCCAAAGAACAGAATGATTAACTTTGGTAAAATAACTTACAACATAGCGCTTTTTGTAGTCTTCGGATTTTGATGGCTGTCCGGTATGCAGAGAAACGTACGTTATTCAGGTCAGCTGAAATGGAAAAGGGAACAATTTGAAACCATGCTTATTTAATTTACACTGAATGCCAAGAACGTATCTGCATATTTCAGATGATGGAAGAATGTCTCACAGCACTAAAAAACTCTTCTTCTAAATTCCACAGCATTTATTTAAGAAAATAAGTGATCTTTAGCACAATATTGAGATGTATTTCAAAGCAATGCTACACAGAAGATTTCAAGAAAGTATTTTTAAATGAGAAAAGGAGAGCAATGAGGAAAAACAAGCAAGCTATTGGCTTTTGATCACTTAGAGAATGCATCACACTCTAGGCTGGGCGCCTTTCTTTCCTCCGCACTACTAAGCTAGACTCTCCTCCAAGGGTGTTTTCCAGGGACAACTAGCTTTCTGTCAACCAGGCTGTCAGTCTCACTTCTTATGAGGCTAGTCTTATTTCTATGTTCCTTCCATCTTGATTTATTTGTCTCTTCTGCCCTTGATTGATCTAGATAAAATTATCCTATAATCAGTATTCACATCTTTGAAAAACAATGGATATTGCAATTTCTCTCTCTGTCCCCTACCAACAAAATATCAGAGACTAGTAACTAACAGATCAGAGGTCCAAGCCCACCAGCCCACTCTGTGGGAGAAAGATGAGGCAGTTTGCTTCTGTAAAGATTTACAGGCTTGGAAGCCCTATGGGGCAGTTATACTCTATTCTATAGGGTCACTATAAGTCAAAATCAATTCAATAGTAGTAGGTTGGGTTTTGGTTTATTAGAGTTAGAAAATTCAGAAATCATCAAAAATTGCCCCCTCCTTTTACAAACTAAGGGAGCTCTGGTGGTGCAGTGCCTAAGACATTTGCCTGCTAATCAGAAGGTTAGCAGTTCAAATCCACCAGCCACTCCACAGAAGGAAGATGGGGCAATCAACGTCCAGAAAGATTTATTGCCTAGGATACCCAGTGGGGGATGCTATGAGCTTTTTTTTTTTTTTTAATTATTATTATAAATTAAGCAAATCACTGTGGCCTTCCCCTTGCTTGTTCAATCTTTGTAGCCCTCGTCACCAACGCAAAGGAAGCTCAGTATTAGAGGCAAAAAGTGGTGCCCCCCTCACTGGAGTGGGAGTGGGGAGCCTAGGGTGCTGCTGTCCCTCTCCAGCAGCCCCTGAACAACCAAAGAAGGCCTTCAAGAATCACTGGCACCAATCAGTTCAGGATCACGATCCACTGGAAATGAAAACAAGATCGGAATTCTCGGCAAAAGCATTTTCCTGTATTTTTATATTGAATTGAATTAAACTTTGACTTGGACAAAACAAAATGAGTGAATTTGATGAGATTTACTAAATGAAAGGTAAATTAAAACCAAACATAAGGTAGCGGATGAGAAGTTGCTATGTTGTAATTGTTTTTTTGCACGAAAATTGAAGTTTAAGATGGTTCTATTCCGAGGGAGGCAAGACCCACAATTACATTCTTTCTTTTAAATCAATTCTCTTTGGCTCACACTATCTCAAACCACTCATTTCTTAAGATGTTAAACTGCTTTTAAATGTCAATGACATGATCTCAAACATAACATGCAATAGTAAGAAAAGCTAGTGAGTTGTTTCTACTTAAGAATATACAGTTCTTTGTTGTTGAGGTTAATTCATCTGTATTAAAATAATAATAATAATAATAATAAACTCACCAAGGGATTGAAAGAGTTCAGTCATTTTTGGATGATCCCAACAGGTTGTCTGTGTTTGATGGCTAAAAAAAAGTAAAATTTCTAAAATAAACAGAATATTCTCAAATAGAACTGGCCCCCCTGCAATATTTTTAAAACTGCAAGCCAAATTATCATTGAATTAAACCACCAGCCTTCTGGTTAACAGTCAAGTACCTTAGGCACTTAAATTAAGTCAAATTATGCCCACAAAGGATCACTCAGAAACCTGATACCCAATCACAGCTTAATATCTAGATTATCAATAAATTTTCTTTGAGCAATTACATTGCGAAAATAGGGATGGAAAAATTTGCTTTACCTATTTCAAAAATAATTGAAAGTAAAAAAATAAAATGTAAAGTGTGACTGTCATGGCCTCATGGCACAGTTGTGAAGTCCTCAGCTGCTAAGCCAATGGTCAGCGAGTCTACCAGCCACTCACTGCCCAGGAGAAAGATGGGACAGTCTGCTTCTGGAAAGATTCCAGCTTTGGAGATGCTATGGGGGCAGTTCTATCTGTTCTCCAGGGTCGTTGTTAAGTCGAGATCCACTCCACAGGCAAAAGATTTGCTTTCTCGGTCATGGCTCCGGGCCGCTTGATGTGGCCAGATCGAGGGAGGCCTGAGAATAATTCCACTTCTGTTAGGGCAAACAAATCCTCTAACAGAGGAAGTACTGGGACAAAAAAAAAAAAACCAACTCATTGCTGTCGAGTCAGATCTGACTCGTAGCGACCCCTCCTTGGGTTTCTGAGACAGTATCACTACAGAAGTAGAAGTAGTAGATTGCCCAACATTTGCTAACCTTTAGAAGTCCTAATCAAATTGCCAAAGAACAGAGAGGGCAGAGTGTAACTAGGTAACATCTCTGCCTCACAACCTACTGAGTCTCCCTCCTCTACAAGCTGGGTGTTTTCCTCAGTTCACCAGTGTCAATTTGACCCTTTCCATTGCGTGTTTGTCCGGGTTTCCCCATTTAGGCACATCTCTCTCTCTCGCCTTCTTCTCGGTTTCCCTGTTAATATATTTTTCAAAATATGTAGTGAAATGTTTTTCTCATGATCCTTATTATTACTTCTCATGTAAAAAGAAAGTCTCACATTTCTGCATCTTTCTCTAAATTCCAAACTAATTCATATTAGTTAGATGTCTTTTGGGACTAAGAAGAGGGTAAAACCGAGAAGAGAAACGTAGAGCTTAAATTAAGTTCTTCATTGTGTGTGTGTGCACATGAGGCAAACAGCTCATAATTTCAATAGGTCACTGGCCTTATTTTTAAAAATAGCTTACTGTCCCTTATCAAAGTTGGAATAGAATAATAACATTTAATGGTACTCAAAAGACTTCTTGGATGACACTCAGTTCTTACAAAACTGTTTAGTAAGCTAAGTGAAATGGCACAGTACTCGAGAGAATGATATTAAAATATTCATAAAATCAAATTCAAGAGAAATTATTTTTTAAAAATAACTATGTAATATATTAAAAAGTGGGGCACATCACTGGGAATTCAACATAATCCCCATATACACATAGGTAACAGAATCCCCAAGTAACTCATAATTTGCTTTGAAGCACATATAAATTTCATATTTGAAATGGGGTATTCAAAACATGCTGGATTTTCTACAATCTCAAACAAAACAATAGAACTGGAATGTGAGTATCTGACTCAATGACTCAGGAAGCATCAAAAAACTATCTGGGTCTCCTCCCTGCTTCCCTTGCCTCCAACAAAGCCCTTCTACCCTGGCTTCCAATGCCACAGAGAAAGTACTGAGGTGGTTTCACCTCAAGTTCTTGTTATTCACAGTGTGGTACAAAGCTCCTTAGAAATGCAGACGTCAGACCCTTCCCCAGCTTTAATGAGTCAGAATCTTCAGTTTAACAAAATCCTCAGGTGATTCACATGCAAATTCAAGTTTGAGACACCCCTCCACCCCCACTGCCAAGCAGTCAATTCCGATTCATAGTGACCCCCACTGGGTTTCCAGGCTGTAAATCTTTATGAAGTAGATTGGCTCTTCTTTTTCCCACAGGTGGTTTGAACCACCAACCTGGTTAGGAGCCAAATGCCTTATCCACTACGCCACCAGAGCTCCTTAAAGTTTGAGAAGTGCTGACTAAGACGTGAATAAGTCCTGGGTGGTTTGTGTTCCACTACTAACCTACAGGCACGCAGCAGCACCTCAGAAGACCAGGCCTGTGATTGCTTCCAAAAGGTCAGTCTTGAAAACCCCATGGAGTGCACACATGGGGTTGTCATCAGTCAGTATTGATTTGACAGCAACTGGATTGGCTTTTACTTATTTTTTGAATAAAAGTTGGGGAAAAAAAAAAAAAGATACCTTCAAATTTTTCTAATAAAATACCACCAGTAAGAATTAAAGTAGAATTTTTGCTGAAAATAGAGTGTATCTGAAGTAAGCCTGTTCTTCTGAAGTCTTAGACAGCCCACCAAAATTCAACTGATCTCATCTCCTCTTCAGGGTAATTCTAATCGCCATGGCAACACTACTGTCCAGAGACAGACATCCAGTCCTTAATGACCAAACCAAAGTGTAAGAACCAAAGTACAGCTGTCAGTAACCCAGAGCCAGTCTTGTGGCTCATAAACAACAAATGAAGGCCCCTCTCTCTCACAGGTGTAGTGCTTTAACCTCAAACAACCCCAATGGAGCCAGGAGGGGACAATACCCACAACTCAGCCAGAGAGTAAGAATTCAGAATGCAAACATGCCTCTGCTAATGGCTCTTTTTAGTGCAACCACTACTAGGAGCTAAGGGAACACACACATTAGGCTAACAGATGGAGGGAGGGAAAGGGCATCCCCCTTTGTGAATTCAATACCAGTTGATTCCTTAGGCAGAATTGCCAATGCTGAAAAATAAACACAGCCTCTGGTTACAAAGTATAACTGCAGCTTACCAAACAACAGCTAAAAAAAGTATAAGATGCAG
>NW_006921813.1:5218498-5227565 GCF_000298275.1 Orycteropus afer afer | reverse complement strand
ATCCAAGACACAAGAAACTGAGAATAAAATGAAAAATTTTAAATCCAACAAAGCAGCAATTAACAGTAAGTCTAAAATCATATGAAGCAAAAAACAGTGAGACCATGTGAAATGTAAGTAGGGTGCCCAGCCACCCCAGATTTGCCTGTGCAGGGAAAAATTTTGAATGCCTTGTACGTGGGTGTCCTATAAAACTTACACCATCTATGAACTATTTTAAACTCTGGTAATTGAAAAAACTGAGAGTAAAGCAAATGCGTTTTGTCCAAAGAAATCCAAACTGTTTCCATTGGAACACAACTGATCACTACACTGTGGATACTGGCCAGCTGTCAGCTTTACTTCTTACATGCCAATTTATTTTATCATCCCTTTATACTCTCCTTGAAACTGCTATAACTTCTCTTATTAGTTAATGAGTCATGTTTATATTAGAAAATATCCTTTAACACCTGGGATAGTCCTGCTTTCTATCAGCTATCCTGATATTATTAACAGTGTCCTTTACTCTTAACTGTACCAGTTGAGATGGCTCTCAAAAAAATCCCAATGATCATGAAGATGGCAGGACTGGGCAACATTTTGGTTCTTTTTTTTACATGCATCGGTGTCTACCTAAGGACAACCAATGACAACATAGGCTTCAACCTATTATTATTCATCCACCACTTGCCTGTCGTACTCTGGTGGCATGTGTGTGGCCGTGATGTTGGAAGCTATGCCACTGGTGTTTCAGGTATCAGCATGGTCACCCATGGTGGACAAGTTTTGGCAGAGCTTCCAAACTAACACAGACTTGGAAGAAGGACTTGGAGATTTACTTCTTAAAAAAAAAAAAAAAAACTGGCCAGTGAAAACCTTATGATTTGCATATTGCAAGTCTGCTACAAAAGCTTCTTTAAAGTGTTAGTGAACAAAGATGTCCCTTTGAGGAGTAAGATGTGCCTGACCCAACCCACAGTATTTTCTATTGCCCCATATGGATACAAAAGCTGGACCATGAATAAAGAAGGCCAGAAGGGAATTGCTGCACTGAATTATGGTGTTGGCAAAGAATACTGAAGACACCATGGGTTGCCAGAAGAACACATCAATCTGTCTTGGAAGAAATACAGCCAGAATGCTCTTTAGAAGTGAGGATGGCAAGACTTCATCTCACGGACTTTGAACATGCTATCAGGAAGGAACGGTCTCTGGAGAAGGACTGTTCTGTTGTACACAGAGTCTCCAGGAGTCAGAACCCACTCAACAGCACGTAACAACAACATTATTATTCACAACACTGCACTTTGATAAGCCACAGAAGGTAAAACACAGATAATACGGTACACGAAAAAATGAATACAAAAATGTGTCACAACACTAACATGAGAGGCAATGAAGAAACAATAAAGTAGATGTAAGTTTGATATACTGGTGCCACACTGATTTCTGGGCAAATGACTGTTCTATGGAAGGTGACTTTTTCCCTCCATTGCCTTCATTACAGTAGTCTCATTATTTCCATGAAACCTTAAAAAATGATCAGAAGGCATCCTGGTTGCCCAAAAACTGTCCCTTAGCCGATATTCTTATTCATAACTTATCTACTCAATTACACACCTGAAAATGGACTTTGTGAGTATTACTATTTGTATTATACTCCAATTGTACTTATAAAGGCATATAAGAGAAAACAATAAAAGTGAGGGAGTTAATAAAAAATACAAATGTGGGAGAAAAGAACGTGTGTTTGCTCTGGACTAAGACCTCCACAGAAAGAGGAATTAAAGATAACACACTAGGTCAGGATGCATAACATTAAGTACAGTAATTGCCTAATATTTGAGAGTTTCATTTGTACTAAGCACTCTTCTAAACTCTTTCTAAGTGTAAACTCATCAGCATAACAACGCTGTGAGTCAGGTGCTAATATTCCCCCCATTTAACAGAGGAAGGAAGCAGGCAAAGGCCACTTAGATGAAGTCCAAGGTCATGTAGTTAGTAAGCAGTAGAAAGGGGATGTAAACCCAAATAGCTTGATTTTAAGCCTGGAATTATATAGCATTATAGTTGCATAATCAAGGGTTTAAAATATTTCTTGATTAACCTGTTTAAATCTGAGTCCATGTTGCATCATCATAACTACTACACACAACATCATTGCCTCTGCTCCTCTCTCTGTCGTACTCATCTGGCAGAACTCGGTCTGGATAAATTCAACTGCATGCCGACTCTGAACCTGAGCAGCTGTGAGTGATTACAGCTGGATAAAAATCACTCTCAACAGACAGAAGGATTTTACTTCAAATATTTGATTTCAAACCACAAATGTCCAACTGCTGGCAGCTGCACTACTATGCTCCCTGTCATGCTTTTCCACTCTCCAAGACAACAATTCCCATCATTCTCCCTTTCCTTAAACCTAGGTAAGTCCTCTCCTCGCCTTAGAATAATTTGATTTCATCTCACACTTCCCTGACAAATTAAAAACCACCATATTATAACTCTCTCATCTTGCTACAACAAATCAATAAACCTCCCTCCATCTTCTAGAATGTCTTTCCTCGTTTTACTGAGGAATTCTTCCCCATCCTATCAAAGGCCAATCTTTCCCAAAGATTTCCGAAAAACTCTTGTCCTGAATTATTGACCTCTCTCAATATAAATATTTCAGGACTTATCATCATTGAACTCTCTCTCTCTCTCTCTCTCTCACACACACACACTCACTCACTCACCCACCCCTATCTTGAATCTACATTTCTCACTAGTTATCACCCTTTTTCTCTCCTTCAGAGATAATATTTTCAAATGAGTAATGTACTGTATTTGTGTCTTTGTGTCCCATCCGCTACTCAACCTATGCCATTTTGGCATCTAACTTCAATCCACCAAAATTGCTCCTCTTAACAATATTGATGAACTCCAAAGGGAGTGGCCACTTTGCTGTCTCCACCTCACTATGTGTCTTCGCAGTAGCTTTTGACAGAAGACTGCTCCCTTGAAATATTCTCCTGTCACAGATTCCTCACAGATGCACCCTTAATTCTCCTCCTACCCCTCTATAGACTTTTCATATCCAGCCCAATCCTCTCCCCTGTGCTGCAAACTCCTATGTCTAACTACTCATGCATCTCCCCAAATTGTTTAAAACTAAACTCTAAGTTATCCATGCCCTCCCCCCCAAAAAAACCCTATTCTTCTCCTAGTCTTTCCTATGTAATAGTTTAAGTGTGAAAGCTGGGAGATAGGTTTAACTATTCTTCACAGCTCTTGTACCATCTACTGTCCCCTCCTTCTCCATGACTCCACATTAATTAAGACCAAAAAGTTGGGTCTACTTAATTCCAACAGTTTTCTCCTTTCCACTCTTACTCCCTATACCCATTCTCTACACAACACCTGGAGTGACCTTGTAAAAATTGTCCCCTTCCTCCTTAAAACCCTTCAGTGGATGCATAGCACCTGGAGTAAAATGCTGGCTATATGACCTCACTTCATGCCATTCACTTCTTGCCCACTAAGTTCTCACCATCTGCCCCTTTCTTTTGGCTTGCAACTTCACTCCTCTACCCAAACTTTCCTTAAGGGCCTCAAGGCCTTTGTCCATGCTGTCAACTGTGCTGGTAATCTTTATTCCTCAGGTCTCACTTAAATGTCATTCTCTAAGAGATACCTTCTTTGATGATCTTATTTAAGTAAGCTTTTTCTATTACTTTACATTACTTTACCCACTTCATTTCTTTCCAAAACCAAACCAAACTCATTGCCGTTGAGTTGGATCCAACTCATAGTGACCTCTCCTTGGGTTTCCAAAGTGGTATCTCTATGGAAGTAGATTGCCCAATCTTCCTTCCAACGACCGCCGGGTGGGTTTGAACCTCCAGCCTTCTGGTTGATTAGCAGTCAAATGCTTTAGGTACTACACCACAAAATCTCCCTCATTTCCTTCAGAGCACTGCAAATCAACTCAACACATATTTACTGAGCTCCTACTACATGCCAGGACTATCTCAGGTTTTGAGATCCATCACGTTCCTATTCCAGTAGAGGATGGGGAGTAAATAAGAATTTGTAACATATCATAGTTACATATTAGAAGGTGAGAAGTGCTATGAAAAAAATAAAAGATTCTAGAAAATGAAGTTGACACTCAGAGACAAAATGCAGGCTCTCTTAATATTTATTTTACATATGCTGATAAAATTACATATAGGAACCAACTGAGAGCTCCCAAGTAACCAGTTCTGCGTTCAGGTGACTGAAGTATAACGTGAAAACAAATTTTGGCAATCTAGTGTTGTGCCAGTTAAGGTTGTGTATCAATGTGGCTGGGCTGTGACTCTGAGTAGATTGGCAGCTGGATTCAGTTATTCCCCATGATGAGACTGGATGTGGTGTAATCAACTCCATGGTGGAATCTATCCTGAGCAACTAATTGCTTTGGGGTGTGACCTGCTTCCAACAGATAAGGAGAAGCTTTGACGAAGGTCGCCAGCTTGGTGGCACATTTTGGATCCTGCATTTGGCCACCTTCACCTCCAGTCCTGGACTTGAATCCATGGCCTGCCAGGTTGCCCGCTGATATTGGGATTGCTCCTGGACTCAGCGGCTTACTGTGTTGCCTGCTGAGGTTGCAACTGTGCCATTTTACCTGCCAACCTTGAGTCCGTCAGCCTCAGCAGCCAGCAGCTGTCTGAGTTAGGAGATGCCTCAAGTTCCAGTGGGCTTGGAACAAGAGGCAGAGCTGAAGCCCAAAGTCTAGGGGCCTTTAACCCGCCCCTAGAACTGGCACTCTCAATTTGGATTTCTAGCTTGCTACACTTACAAAGTAAATTCCTATTTGTTAAGCCACCCACTTGTGGTGCTTCTGTTATAGCAGCACTAGAGAACCAAGGCAGGTGTGATGCCATTTTTCTAAGTAATTTCTTCTTAAGCATCCAAGAGATGACATTCTCATTGTGGAATTTATTATCCCTTCTGTCTTCATTTGACCCATGACCAGAATGCATAACGAATATGGAGTATTCCCATCAGTAATGTGACTGTGTGCATGTATGTGTATGTGTGTGTGTGTGTGTGTATCAACATTATGGGGGGCAACTGGGAAAGTATGGAGACAGAAGATAAAGCAGTGTGGAAAGTAAATGTGCATGTTCCCTAGGCTACATGCAACTTCTGTGTCCCTCACAAACATTTTCTACTGTCCTCTAGACTTTTAAAGACAGAAAACTCAAGGCTGTAATTTCAGACAGAGGAATAAAGTGATGGGAAAACTTAAAGAGAATTTGAATGTAAACTTTTGAGGGAAAAAAGTTCTGTTCAAAATCCACATAAGATGGATTATCCTACTTCCATAATGATACCGCCTCGGAAACTGAAGGAGGGGTCTCTATGAGTTGGGTCCGACTCGACGGCACATAACAACAACAACAACTTGATAGTAAAAGCCTACTGCCATCCAGTCAATTCTGACTCATGGTACCTACGTGTTAAAGAACATAACTACTCCATAGGACTTTCTTGGCTGTAATCTTCATGAAATTAGCAAGCTAGAGCATGTCTTCCTCCCTTGATAATGTTGTGAGCTGCTGAATTGATTCTGACTCACAGCAACCCTGTATGACAGAGTAGAACTGTCCCACAGAGTTCCCCGGCTGTCATGTTAATGCGAGCAGATTGCCAGGTATTTTCTCCAGTGGAACTGCTGGTGGGTGTGAAGCACTGACCCTGGGTTAGCAGCCAAGCACTGACCCACTGCACCAGGGCTCATTCACTTGATAATAGATACTGTAATACTCTGGAGTACTCTAAAGAAATACCACTAGGTCCTCAAGATCATTAGAACCCAAGGCAGGAAGACTGAATTGTAAACAATGAGTAACTCCACATCGTTGGATTTGAATATAAAATGCACTTAAGATAATTTGACACTCCGGAGTGGTTCAAAGATTCAAATATGTAAAGGGTTATACAGAACAGAGGGTACAGTATAGCCCCAAAATACAAAATGTCAATATCCCAGGCATAGTTGATAATATGATAGAACATTCCTTAAAAACAATGAGACAAGGTTTGTTTTTGTTGTAGAATGAATGACTAAAATGGATGTGCCTGGGTATGATGCGAGGACTGGTGACACCTGTTTGAGAGCCCTGGCAGGTTGCGTGGGAGTAGAAACATGCATATGCTCAATAAACCCCAGTGGGCATCAACCTTGGTGATAGCTCTACTTGGGCCCAGAGCTCAGAGAGGAGCCCCTCCCCCTGCCCTAACCCCCAGTCCCAGTGAGGATCACACCAGGAACAGTCAGAGCATCAGTCCACATTCCTACAGGTCAACTGTTGTTGCACTGGCCCTAGGGAGCCCTGTGTGTCCCTGCCCAGGAGTGTAAACCCCAGGATTATCCCACTAGAGTTGAATTTATCATTGGATCCTATTAGTTTGCTTTTTAAGCTGAATTTGTATCCTTCGGGTTTTGATTATTGTAAATTTTATAACTTTCTCGCCTTCATATGTATAATTGAAAGCAGCTTTTGCTTCCATTTCTTCTATCAGGCTATAATGGACCTGTTACTGTCTGGTCCCACTTTACTCTCAGTGCAGGAAAAGCTGCTCTGCTTATTTCACAATCCATTTCATCAGGATTACTACTGCACTTCTGTTAATTATAATGACTATTTTCAAAATTCAATCTTTACAAATTAAATACTGATGTCTTTTCTCCTTAATGCCCCGTAGTGATCCTTCCTGCGCCACATGGTAGACCTTTATTACCTATACCCTTGACCCTAAAAACCAAACTGGACAGTAAATTTGACAATAGTATTGTAAGTGGAATGGGGCTGCATAATCTAGAAGATTCCAGGCCAAAATTCCAGTGCATGGTAATTACATCTCTGGCTCCAAAAATGTATAGTTGAGTGGCAGGAAAGGGGTTATCTTCTTAATTCCTGAACTAGCCAATGTCCTTCTAGCACAATGCCAATTCCATATAAATTGCCTCAATTAACCAGGGCACTGGTGAATGCACCAGAAGGGACCCCTTTAGAGTTCCTTGAGTTCTCTGTGCAGCTTGGTCTTCTAGTTAGCCAAGGTATGCTCATTTGTCTGAAGCCACTTCCAAGCCCAGGAGAACTTTAGTGGTCCCAAGGTGCCTGCATCCTTTTATAAAGCAATTTCGTTCTCACATCCTCATCAGCAGAGTTGGCCTGATGAGTTTTAAATATTTATTTTCAATAAAGAGAGAGTCACAGACTCTTGGAAAAACAGCCTCTCCAATATGCTTTCTTATGCTTCCACTTCATTTATTTCTTTAATACTAAGACCAAAAACTCTTCTGGAAAGAGACCACAGCCTGTCCTAAGGGTTGTCCACTCAAAAATCTGGAACCCAAAGGATGCCATTCCTCATCTTGCTAAAAAGGAGCAGGGAGATGAAGATGACTAGAGGAAGCCTTTCAAAGAGGAAGCCTTTCTTGCACACTGTTAGTTATACTTTTGTTATGGATTTTTTTTGTACACTGTCTAAGGCATCTGACTACTAACCAGAAGGGTGGTGGTTCAAACCCACCAGCCACTCCATGGAAGGAAGACTGGACAATCTACTCCCATAAAGATTTACTGCCTCTGAAACCCAAAGGGAGTTGCTATAAGTCGGAATTGAGTTTGGTTTGTTTGGTTTTTATTTAAAGATAATATACTTATATTAATTTCTTTTATCTTCCCTTTTTGTTTTCCTTGTTATCTCTCTGTTGCCTTGACCACCCTGTAGGCCAGGGAGTTGGATACAATTGGATATCCCATAGCTGCCCCTCCTCTTCGCCCTTATTTAAAAAACAAACAAACAAAAAGCCACTGCCCTCAAGTCAATTCTGACTCATAGTGAGCCTACAGGACAGGGTAGAACTGCCCTCTAGGGTTTTGGAGCTGTCAATCTTACAGAAGCAGCCTGCCTCATCTTTCTACCATAAAGTAGTTGGGGTGTTCGAACTGCTGATCATTTGGTTAGCAGCAGAGCGCTAAACGTGCCACTAGGGCTCCTCACACCCTTATTTAAAACCCAAAACCAAACTCACTGCCATGGAGTTGGATCTGACTCATAGTGACCCCTCCCTGGGTTTCCCAGGCAGTATCACTACAGAAGTAGATTGCCCAATCTTCCTTCCAAACTTCCAAGGAGTTGCTGGTGGGTTTGAAACGCAAGCCTCTGGTTAGCAGTCAAATGCCTTAGGCACTATGCCCCCAGAGCTCACTCGCCCTTATTTAGGGAAGGAAATTTCACCTACACTTCCTAAGCTGGGTCCACAGTGCCACTAAAGGAGCAAGTATTACCTCTCTCCTCTAGGCTGTATATACAGTTGTGCTGAGACAAGTATCTGCAGAATATGCAAATGAACTGTATGACAGCTATAAAGAACAACAACTGACTCCCTGGGAGTTCATTTACAACTGTATGAACTTCATGGTTGTTGTTTTTTTCCACAGCAACTGATTAGGGCAGGCTAGAGGATAGGTGGGTGGCCTTGGCAGGTAAGGAGGGGGTCTAAACGAGCACACTGCAGGATTACCAATAATGGGTAGACACATATAAAAGGAAAATACAAAGGGAGCTGCAGTAAGATGAAGCACTTCTGTATTTAGTCCAACTCCTAAGGGGGAATTAAAACAAGGGAGAAATGCAAGATAGTAGTATTAATAGATAAGCTTAGTCTGGTTAATAAATTGTGATATTGAGGAATGTTAGTTTTAGAGAATGCGATATGCATGGTATTACCAATCAGAGAGAATTAAAATATCCATGCTCAAGCTGTGTGTGTTTGAGAGCTTTAACACTGCCCTCACAACTCTATAAACAATTCCCGTTTCTCTTCAGATTCTAGTGGGAAAAATGGAGACACAGAACTGTTAAGATGTGACAAGCAAGTCTTATCCCAAGAGCAGAAGAATCATTTGCACCAAGCCTAAGACATACAGAAAACTCACCCACTCATGGGTTGGCAAAAATACTGATGGGCAAGAAAGGAAACCACACTTTCTAAATTACACCTTACTGTAGCATAGTGGCTAAGGCACTTGACTACTAA
>NW_006921813.1:5208641-5214122 GCF_000298275.1 Orycteropus afer afer | reverse complement strand
CCATGCTATTATATTAATATCTTATAAAAACATAGCATTCTAAATTTTGCAAAACATTTTCAGATATATCTTTTGATTAGCAAGCTAGCAAGAGACACATTCAAGCTCTCTTTGGTAGATGAGGAGCTGAATACACAGAGGTGAAATAGTTTGCCCAAAGACCAAGAGCCAGTCAACGAATGGCCGAGCTGGAAAGTGATGTCAGGACTTCTGAGTACGAGTTCAACAACTTTTCTGTTCAAGAAAAGTGAGCACTCCTTTCTCCAAGTAGGTCCATGTAGAGTATAAAAAGGGGATGGAAATGAGGAACTAAGGATATGAAATTTCTCATTAGGGCCAACCTCATTTCACTGTTGGCACTGGCTAGTGGGTCAGTTTTTATTTTGTGCCTAACTAAACAGACTCCTTTTATAACGATGGCTAAAGTCCAAGCAATAACACATCCACAGATTCCAAGCACCAAGGGATCACAATTATTGAACTTATTAATTGGGATTTTGTTTTACTTCTTTGTTCATTTTAATAATGGTTTTGATTTGAATAACCCTGACCTCCTTGGACTGCCAGTCATAGACAATAAAAGGCACTGTATTTGAGTTTCACAAAATGTGTATGAATTTGACAAATTTCCTTTCCTAAAGAATGAGTTTGATTTCTATTATTAGAGAAATTGTAGTGTTTCTTCAATACTAATAGACTGATCTTTATAACAGAACTGTAAATAGTATCACAATGATTTTTTTTTTTAAATTCCTCTCTAATTTGGTCTTAGTAGATAGCTTTATATTCTATAAAATTAAGCTTAAGAAATTGGGAGTAATACCTAATGAGTATATCAGAAACCAATTTACTTTGTCAACAATGATGGCATCCAAAGTTTAAAAATGCATCCTGACACCTAAGCTGACAACATATTCCAGGAAACACTATATATCACCAGAGATAAGTTATCTAAGGGCTCAGGTTTATAAAACAGAAAAACTCTGTTTGTGCATGGGTACATTCACGCGTGTGTGTGTGTGTGGGGGGGTGTCTGAGAGGGTGAGAAAGGGAGAGAAATGGAGATTGGAGGAAGGGTACGTATAGGAAGCAAAGGTAGGGCAGGAAACGACCAATATGGATCCTTGAAACTGTCAAAGTAAGAATAGCTTGAACTTTAATTAAGGTAAAACAGATTATCAACAGTGATGAAAAGACTAAGAGAAAATACAAACACAAGCAATTTATTTGAAGGATGAGGTATAACTTCAGTTTTCTCTATGGTTATAGATACAGAGAAGATACCATAATAGAGAAATGAGCTTTGCTCTAAATTTTAAACTTTACTCAAATGGACTTAAATTGAATTAAACAAACTGCTTTCTTACATATGTCTGCCAGAGGAGGAAATGAATGGAATTAACATTTACTGAAACCATTTGTGCCAAGAATTGTGCTAAGTGCCTTGTATAAATAATCCACAGGTGTTCTCATTTAATTCTCAGGGCAGTCACACAAAGTAGGTATTATTAGGACAACTTTAAGATGAAATTAACTCTCAAGAGTTCCCCAGGTCTTGTAGGAGGCAGAATTTGTATTTAAACTGACTCTGGGTAATTGAAATCCCACATGCTTACGATTCTTCAACAGTGAGCAACTGAGGAGAACCTCAAATTATTTATTCAATATCTCATGAAAAGTCCATAAAATGAAAATTTCTAGTAGGAGAATATGACATAAAAATCTACATATGTGGTTTGGCTAAATCTGCATTACTTGATGAGAAGAAAAACTAAATAGGACTAAATATGATTAGAGCTGACTTAATGAACCCAAATCTCATTTAAAAGATTTGTGGGGGTGATCAATTTTTACTCTTAAAACTACAGGTGCATTTAAAAGTGCAGGTGCACTTTTCAAGGACAATAGCGTATTTTAGAATTTAAAATATAAAAGTGATTTTTTATAGTGAAGAAATGCATGAGCTTTGCATACGATATAGCAATGATACGATACCATTAGTTGTAACAAATGGCACAATGAAAAACATAACTGAATCTCACTTTTGCTCCACAAAAGATTTATAATTATGATCATGACAAAAAATAACCAATAAACTGTCATTAATGTTAATGCCTCTTTTTAAATATTTTATTTAATATAAATAACTATGTTGATAGGGAAGAATATGGCCTCTTGAATGAAAGTGAAAAAATATGCTAATTTGTCCAATTAATGAGATCCATCCAGTTTATTAGCACTTACTAGAGAGAAAATGCTGAGAGGATGGTCCGAAGTCTCGATGGGCTTCTTGAAGCTGTTTAAGGCGATCGTCTACAGACATCTGGAAACACACACACACACATAAGACAGATGGAATAACTTGATTTCCAAACAATGACTTTAATAACATCCTTAGTTGAAGTAGTATCAATACGTGATGCTATTGCCCAAGGCATGAACGATTGCTTCCACAGACTTCTTCCCTATATCTGATATCAAAGTACAGGTTCCTCCCACTGTCTAAGAGTTCGCTTTACGCCACTTCACTTTTCCAAAGACCTACGTTAACACCTGTTTTCGCTAACGGAAAGAAATCTAGAGAGGATTTTTGCTTTTATGAAAAAGGAGAAAAGCAAAACTAGCATTCAGCATTGGTTTTGCAGTGAGCTGTTAAAGAGGCAGCACACACCCCGAGCACTGAGAGTGGCATTGCCCAGCTCCTGCCCCAGGAACTACACGCAACACCTCAGAAGCAAGCCCCCATAGCTTCGAACTGTCTCTGTGAACACTATATGTTAGTGGTATTTTAAGTTTTATATGTTGTTTGGTATGATTTAGTAGGCTATTTTGGGGCTCTCAAAGGATGTTTCCCACAATTGCTTTTTCACTTTATGCCATTGGGCTTAAGACTAGTTTCACGGGAACGCTCTACTTTTGGACAGCAGGGGAAACCTGAAAAGGATGAAAATAGATTTTTTTGTGGCATTAAGTAACAGGAAATAATATCAGGTATTCTTCTAAGCAATTTATATTAATTAACTTGTAATCCTCACAACAACCCTGTAAGGTAAGTATCCTTATTACCATTTTACAGAGGAAGAAAATGAGACATAAAAATGTGTCCAGGGTCATGAAGACAGCAAGCAGCAGTGCTCACACCTGCACGCAGGTCTCCTGGTGCCCTGACTGCTACTCTGCACGGTCTCTAGGCCATCAAGCTTTAAAGGTCAAGCTGTGGCCATGGAATCAGCCATTACTCATCTGTTTTTGGTAAGGAAGGTGGTAAAAAGTGCTACCATGGCAATTAAAAAACAAGACTAAAAATTGATAGATGAAACATGGGTAGATGATAGATAAATTATAGGTAGGTAGGTAGATGATCAATAGATGATACATAGAAAATTTTTCCAGATTCTGTGAATGTACATCTTATTTCATTTTTCTCCACCTGATAAAGAGTGAAAAGATATGAGTATGAAATGTCTTATTTTCCTCCAAATTTTTATCTACTCATTTGTACTTGGGAGTATTCAAGTATATGTTACTGTTAGTCAGTGCTGTTGAGTGGGTTCTAATTCACAGTGACCTTATGGGCAACAGAACAAAACAATGCTTGGGTCTGCCCCCTCCTCTCAATCACTGCCACGTTTGAGGACACTGCTGCAGCCACCGTGTCAGTCCTCTCTTTTGCTGACCCTCTGCTTTACTAAGCATGATATTCTTCTTCAGGAACTGGTCCCTCCTGAAAACATGTCCTAAGGAAGTAAGACAAAGTCTCACCATCCTCGCTTCCAAGGAGCTTTCTAGCTGTACTTCTTCCAAGACAGATTTGTTTGTTCTTCTGGCAGTCTGTGGTATATTTCATATTCTTCAACAACACTATAATTCAAAGGCATCAATTCTTCTTTGGTCTTCGTTATTCAATGTGCAGCTTTTGTATGCATAGGAGGTGACCGAAAATACCATGGCTTGGATCAGGTGTATCTTAGTCCTCAGAGTGACATCTTTGCTTTTTAAGACTTTCAGTCTTTTACAGCAGATTTGCCCAATGCAATATATCATTTGAATTCCTGACTGCTGCTTCCACGGGCACTGATTGTGGATTCAAGTAAAATGAAATCCTTGATCAGTATGCTCCACATATGCTCATTTTCAATCTTTAGCTAGGCTACCTACATTACGAAAATGCAAAGAGTTGCTATACTGAAAAACCAATGCAAATCAGTTATAGTTTACTGATGTTCCAGTATTTTTTTCCTGGTCCTTGTAAGTGTTAGGCAGCTATTCCACTTAGACCGTCAATCTTATTTTCAAGTGCCTTTAAATGAAACAAAGACTCTGGTGGCACTGTGGTTAAAGCATTCAACTGCTAATCAAAAGGTCAGCAGTTCTAACCTACCATCTGCTCCATGGGAGAAAGCTGAAGCAGTCTGCTTCTATGAAGATTTACAGCCTTGGAACCTGATGGGGGTCGACAGGAGGTGGAATCGACTTGATGGCAGGGGTTTGGTCTTCTATTTTTAATGTTAAATTATACATGTGTATTTCTCACTGGGCAGTTCAGGTTTCTCCTACTGAGCTATTTATACTGTATTAGAATGTACTATTTATACTGTATTAGAATGTACTATTTATACTGTATTAGAATACACTTTGTTCCATAAAGCATTCAAATGCCACACTTTACACTCTGGTAGAGTAAAGAGATCCTACTCCCAAAACTTAACATTGCCTGCCAGCATAAACTTTCTCATTTTATTCACCCAGCAACTAACATCTGAGCTCTCGGGGTTACCAGGATCAGAGATAAGGATGACAGAATACATGTTCACTTTCAGGCATAATGAATTCCCTAACTCCCAATCTTTAGAGATGGTGATAACAGAAACACAATGGAAAGAAAATCAAGATGGACTATAGGAATATCTACATGAAGCTAATGAACCAGAGAAATGGAGCATGAGAAAAAAAAAAAGAATAAAGGTCAGACTTTCTATGTTCCATTCACTGGAAAAGCACATTTGAACTGAGCAGATTCTGCCCTGCCAGTTTCAGCTCATTAATACTCCTTTCAAAGACAGTAAAAGACTACCAAATGTTCTACATTCATGTCTTACTGCTTCAATTTCATTATGAAAATACGAACCACTGAATGTGTCAATGTTTGCATTAATTCAGGAAACCTATGATATTATTATAAAGAGCCCTACTGGCACAGTGATTAAGTGTTCAGCTGTTAACTGAAAGGTTGCGGTTCAAACCCACCAGCCGCTCTGCTGGGGAAAGATGTAGCAGTCTGCTTCTGTAAAGATTCACAGCCTTGGAAACCCTCCAAGGCAGGCAGTTCTACTCTATCCTTTAGGATGTTATGAGTTGGAATTAACTCGATGGCCATTTTTTTTTTTTTTTTTTCAATCATACTATAACATATGGAGAAAAGAATGAAGTTATCAGAGATTTCATTTTACTTGGATCCACAATCAACATTCATGGAAGCAG
>NW_006921813.1:5194954-5207806 GCF_000298275.1 Orycteropus afer afer | reverse complement strand
TCTAGGAAATGGCCACTGAATGTGGCAAAGCTTGAGCCACAAGCTCTTGGTTGGTGGTTGGATATGCTGTTACCTATCAATGATCACGAGTCATTCGTGGTTTGGCTCTATTAAATCTAAGACAAGCGAGTATGGTCTCAAATGACAGCAGCTAAGATCGAAGATGTCGCTGATGACTAAGAGGCACCTGACACGAGCCATGGTCTTCTCAATCGCCTCATGTGCAAGTGGAAGCTGGCCAACAACCAGAGAGGACAGAAGAACTGAACCATTCAAAGTATGGTGTTGGTAAGGAATAATGCAAATATCCTGGACTTTCAGAAGAAGAGACAAGTCAGTCTTAGAAGAACTGCTCCTTAGAAGCAATGATGGTGAGATGCGAGCTCACTTATTTTGGACACGTCATGAGGAAAGACCAATGTTAGAAAAGGACACCGGGGCTGGTAAAGTAGAGGTCAGCAAGAAAAGAGGGAAGCTTATGAAATGGGCTGAGCCAACAGCCACAACACGGGACCCCAGCCTACCAGTGACTGTGAAAATGGCACAGGACCAAGCACCATCCTGTTCTGTTGGACGTAAAGTCCCCGTGATTTTGAGCCTACTCAAAGACAACTAACTGCAACAACAATAAGATCTAAGAGCTAAAGGTGAATAACAACAGCATTAATGGGCTATCTTGTCTGGAAAAAAAAATGACCAAGCTACCTACATAGTAACCAGTAAGAGGAAGGACACTGGAGATTTTTTTTCCAGCATCAAAAGGAAATACGTGATTAAGTTAAAAAAAATGACTCCTTTATGAGCCATTAAGGGAAAAAAAGTCTCTGTAACTACTGCAAGTTTTGATTACTGTGATTTATCTGAACTTTTGTAATTTCCTATATTGTATAACCGTTATTATGTTGTTATGTGCTGTCGAGTTGACCCCGACTCATAGCGGCCCCTCCCTGGGTTTCCGAGGCAGTATCACTACGGAAGTAGGATTGCCCAACCTTCCTTCCGAGGAGTGGCTGGTGGGTTTGAACCGCCAGCCTTCTGGTTAGCAGTCAAGTGCCTTAGGCACTATGGTACCAGAGCTCCTATTGTATAACTAGTACATCAAAAATATTACATTAAAATCTATGCTAATAAATAAATATACCCCTTGTGCTCAAGATATGGAAAGTTAAATACCTGATATGTTGCCACATACCGCATTCATTACCAAATAAGATCAAGAAGGAATGAGAAGAATGATGGCTATGCTGGTTGTGTGTCAACTTGGCTGGGCCTGGCTGAGTGGCTGAGCAGCTGGTGGTAGTTATTCCCCATGATGAGACTGACAGTCAACTCCATGGTGGGATCTACCACAAGCAGCTGAGTAGCTGCTTTAGGAATGTGGTCTGCTTCCTGTATATACGCAGCAGCTTTGGGAATGGTCTCTAGTTTATGCCACACTTGAACCCTGCATGTAGCTGAGCCGTTGTTCAGCAGCCTGCCATGCTCTGCTGACCTTGGGACTTTAAATGGACTTGAATTAACTGCCTGCTGCATGGTTGGTAACATTGGGGCTGTGCCTTTTTACTTGTCAACCTTGGGTTTTGCAGTCTCAGCAGTCAGCAGCTGTCTGAGTGAAGAAAAGCCTCTAGCTGCAGTGGGCTGGGAGCAGGAGGCAGAGCTGAAGTCCAAGGCTGAGGGGCTTTCACCCAGCCTTGGCACTTTGAACTCAGAGCCACCAAACTGTGAGAGAATAAACTCCTGTTTGTTCAAGCCATCTTATTTGTGGTATATTCCTGTCAGAGCAGCACTAGGTAACCAAAACAGATGGCATATGGTAGAACACTGAGGTAAGGCTTAAAGACCAACCAAGATGTAAAAGTGTACTATGAAGAGGGATGAAATGACACCTGTAAAAGCTTCCATCGCATATTAAGGTCATCCAGCTGGCGAGACATCTTTAGAGACGGGTGCAAGTCAAGTGGAGACAGCTGACTGGATAAATCATTCACTGTCTTAACTTTTAAATTGATTGGTGCAATTTCTTCTCTAAATGCCTGGAAGAAAAGGACAAAAATTATGTCATCAAAATTTAATGAAAGCTAGTATTTCCTACTTTCCTTCATAGTGAAAAGGCAAGGCCAGCTAAAAGGTCATTAACTATGGTAGCCTACTCAATGACCCTAAAACCAGGTGCTGTGCAGTCAACTTTGACTCATGGCAACTCCATGTGTGTCAGAGTAGAACTGTGCTCTAAGGGGGTGTTCACTGGCTGATCTTCTGGAAGTCACCAGATCATTCTTCTGAGGAGCTGGCAGTTGGGTCTGAACCCCCAATTTTTCAGTGAACCATCTGCACGACCCAGGGACTTCTATTCAGTAGCACCCTTTAGTAACCCAGATTATCGACCAGCGACCCTTTATAGCTCAGAGAATCTGAATAAATACACAAAGAGAATAACTACTGCATACTCATTTAAATGATTAGGTATTTATGATTTTTTTTTATTATATGCAAGTCTGGAAATTTTTATCATTATTATTCATTTTACTAATTTCTAGTCTTGATTCTATCTTTAATTTTCTTTTTTTCCTTGCTATTTTAATATGTCTATCTTAATGTTTTCATTTGGAGCCACAATTTGATTTGAACATGTTTCCACATCAAGTTAGAAAGCGACCAGTGAAAGCAAGTTTCCTAATCCCAGAAACAATGCCTATTATGTATATGAGAAGTAAGGGTTGTCCCTTGCAAAACATTTATGATCCCTGTCTGTAGATGGCAGGAAGATCAGGTTCAATAGAAAAAGAGGTAAATGAGGCTTAGAACTGACAGATGGCACTTTTTTGTTTTGGACACAGAACAAAAAGATGGTATGGGAGGGGCTGAGGAGGATGCATGGGATGAGGGGAAGAAAACATCTAGCAAAATCAAAATATACTTGGGCCTAGGAAAGCTCTCTTTCTCCTCATATCCCATGTGTAGCCTAAAAATAATCTTATGACTGATGAACATCAAAACAATATTGAGCATAACTTTATTTTTAAAAAGAAAATTTATGTTTAGGTAAATCAGAGAATATGATGACTTAGTGTTTTAACATTCCTAAACATTCCCAGCAGCCACATGAAGCAGCTCAAGAGGGAGATGACCAGTGGACTGTCACAACTGTTCTGGTGCCCCAAGTCTAGGTCAGAGACATTGATGCTGGAGGTCGCAGTGCACATGGACGGCAAAGTGCGTAAGGTGAGGAATACCACCAGAGCACAGCAGACAGGGACATTGCAAAAGCAGGCAGAAGTGGGGAAGATGACCAAGGCATCCAGATTGGTGCAAGGTGGGAGGAGAAAGAATTCAGAGATGTGACAGTTTTTCTCCACAGCTGTGGTGCTGGTCTTTGCTTGAAGGAGCCCTGGTGGTGCACTGGTTAAGCACTCAGCTACTAGCCAACAGGGGGGTGGTCAAACTGTGCAGCTGGTCTACAGGATAAAGATGTGGCATTCAGCTCCTGTAAAGATTACAGCCTTGGAAACCCTATGGGGCAGTTCTACTCCACCCTATAGGGTAGCTATTAATCAGAATGGATGGCAATGGGTTTTGGTTTTTGAGGATGTGTTTACGCAAACAGGTACATAGACAATTAAGTAAGAAAAGGAGTTGCACGGCAACAGAAGCCATAGAGGCCTAAGAAACCAATAATTAATACATAACATGGGGCAGATGGAAGTGAGAAAAGAGAGATCTCAGTGTGGACTAGGCAGAGGCCTGGGTTCCCTCAAAATCAGTTTCAATTATGGAACTGAAATCTATCAAGGTTTCTCTGGCTGTGGTTTTCATCTTGTATACACTGAGATTCTCTCCATGGGTACCATGGAGTGCTCCAAAATTGTAGTCAGCTTTTAAAACCAACCACTTTGTAGTTTTTAGATGTTTAAAAACAAAATGCCAGAAAATGTTCTGAGATTTGTATGATTTTACATAATAATCAGTTTTATTTCAAAAGGAGGTAAAATGTTTTTTCTAATCAGCATGTAACTTTAGAACAGATTTTTAAAAATCTTGTAGAATAAAGGAATTTAATGTTTCCTTTATCAACATGTCTCACGATTCCAAGCCACAGGTGAAAACGTCAACAGACTTCTGATAAACAAAGTCTTTGGATTTTGTTTGTAGTTTTTAAGGTCAGGTGTTTTACAGCAATGAGGAATTTCTTATTGTGGGAAGAAAGTTCATCTCAGCTGTTGTTTTATTTTATTTTAATCTGAAATAAAAGGCTTCAAATAAATTAAGTTTTAAAATGGTTCCAGGACTGCTGCGTGTTCCACTATAAAGAACTAATTTATTGTGTTTTGGCTGTACTTTCCTATGACAGAATAAGAGACTTTGCCATGTTCCTTACAATAAAAACAGCAACATCTGCTAGCATTAAAGGTGCTGACTGGCAGCCTGTTGGCAGATGTGAATCCCAAACTCTCTCCTGCCAGAAGGTATCAATTCTGCAAATAAGAATGATGAAGGGCATCTTTAGGGAAGTTAGTATTATTTGATTACACCCAAAGATTTTGTTTTTGAGCTGCTAAATATTTATTAATATTTACCAATAACCAGTACTTATTTTCACCTAAAGAGCTCTGGTGGCGTAGTGATTAGAGCATTCAGCTGCTAACCAAAATGTCAGTGGTTCGAACCCACCGGCTGCTCCACGGGGGGACGATGACACGCAGTCTGCTTCTGCACAGAATTACACCCTTGGAAACACTATGGAGCAGTTCTGCTCTGTCCTATAGGGATGCTATGAGTTGGATCCGACTCAATGGTGGTGGATTTTTTTTTTTTTTTAATTGAACTTGCTTATAGCTTCATATTTAAAAGAACAACAATAATAATTAGCAGTCCCAGGCTGAACCCATGGTTTGAGCCTGAGTACTAACCTAAAGGCTGGCTGTCTGAAAGAAAGGTCTGTGGCTCTGTTTCCATAAAGATTACACCCAAAAACACCTTTGGAGCAGTTCTACTCTGTGATTCACAGGTTTGTCAGGAGTCAGAATGTACTCAATGGCAACGGGTTTGGCTTTTTTTGATCTAATGCTTTGGCGGAATTTGAGGTGTACTTTACAGAATAAATAAAACATTCCTGACTGGATCCATTTTGTTTGGATTAAAGAGTCTTGAGCTATTATCATCTTTTTTCCTAATAAGGTCTTAAAATATTTTAATCCACAGTTTCATTCCTCTTAAAATATTAACTGTATTTTTCCTAGCTTTCCATTTACGCAGAGATTTGAACAAAAGGATTTGGATGTACAGGTGGGTAATTCCTTTAATCAAATGGGATTAACAACTCCCAAACTTAGGCCTTTAATAACCCCAGATACAAAACATTTTATCCTTTATTATAAATTGACACTTTCAGATTGAAACGGGTAAATGCCTGCTATAATTCAAAGGCATTTTGGAAGTCCAATACAACGTAGTTTTTATAAACCATTGACTTAAAGATTTTCAGTGTTTGAAAACCATTTTTTTTTTTTTTTTAAGACTTATGCAACTTCCAAAAAAGCTGTGCTAAAAGACTATGTTTTCACTTGGTAATTTTAAACCCAGATCCATCCATGGAAATGGTTTTAAGAATACTAGGGCTGTAAGAAAAAGCCTGGGAGCTCTGGTAGCATAGTGGCTAAGGCACTTGACTGCTAACCAGAAGGCTGGTGGTTCAAACCCACCAGCCACTCCTCGGAAGGAAGATGGGGCAATCTACTTCCGTAGTGATACTGCCTTGGAAACCCAAGGAGGGGTCGCTATGAGTCAGGTCTGACTCGACAGCACATAACAACAAGAAAAAGCCTACTTAACTCATACTGTAACTGGAAACTTAACTTATGTATGTTTACATTGAAAGATGGCAGACATCAATACTTTTTCAGTAATAAATTTAAGCTCAAAAATTTAGTACTTAACTTTTAAAACTTTGAATTGGGTGAATAAAAGCATAAAGAAAAATGAAATCAATTACTGTAGAAGTCCCATATGGAAAGCCTCTTTTGTGGCAGGAAATGTGCTATCTCCCGACTTGGGAGGGTGTTGCAAGGATAGAGGCCTTATCCCAATCTCTTATAATAACTTATCCATGTGTTACGTTTGTGTTATGTTTAACAAGAAAACATTTGTTGAAATCCTTTATCAAAGGTAGTGATGCTGACCATGGTTGTTTCAATGTGATCCTGCAACGAGTCGATAAGTAAGTCCCCCACGGGCTTCCAGCAGTTTCGCACTGCCTCTGCCTCCTTCATGTCCGCATCCAGGTCATCCATCGCGCCCTGCAGGTCTCGTAGCTTCTCCAACGCCTTGTCGACTTGCTTTTGCCAATTGTTAGTAACAGCATTTAGACTTTCCCACTTCTCTCTGACTTCCGAAGACTGTTTGCGCATGGCTTTGGCAATCTTTTGGGCTCTCTCCTCAGGGGTCAATTCTATGATTTAAAAAAAAAAAAAAGAAAACACAACAGAAAAAGACTAGTTTGGATGCCTCAGGAACTCTCTTGTCCTTATAGCCAAGTGGGAACACCACCTTTTGAAGGGTTCCTAGCGGGGAACACGGGGACAGAGACATTGGTCAGGATAAGAAAAGATTCTTACCACAAATTCCCTACTGCATTTAAATGTATATTCAGGAGGAGAACAAAATAGCTACTTAGATTAATAAGCAGCACAGAGTTTTTGGTGACTTTTTAATTTTAATATATTTGCAAACCCTGAAATATAAGAAGATAACTCAAGAAATAAAACCATTTTTCTTTAACATAACTATAGTTATTAAAATCCAGTTTTTTCATTTCATTGTCCTCAAGAGAAATGGCAAGTATAATTACCAGAGAACAGCTATGAGTTATGAAGAAAAAACCCTCAGAAAAGAAGATTCATTTTTCTTTTTATACTGAACACATAACTGAAGGCAAACAAACTCTCTTGGATACTTCATCACGTCTGAATCCGTTTGGCAGTACATCTCTAATGAAGGGCATTCCCTGCAACCCCGGAAGGGTAACTCAGCCACAAACAGTTCAGCAGGACGACTGCAAGATTTCAAGGACCATTCCAAATATGTAACAGAGCAAAAGGGCTTCTAGAATGTCTGAAGTAAAGTCAGACTTGCAGACAGAAAAGGCGGGCATAACTCAAGGGAAGGTCACAGGATGAGAGCAGGATGATAAGCGTCAAAAGAGAAGCAAAGGACACAGATGGGAATCAAAGTCAAGTTCAAAGTGAAGAATCAGAAACACAGAGAGACAGGTGGGCAGACAAGGTCAGAAGAGTAGGATATAGAGCAGACCAGACAGATCTCTAGCGTCAGCAAACACCTCTGGGACCTCACTGTACTCTATACCTGAAGGTACCTTCCTTCCTATCTAGTGGGTCTCATGGCTTTCTTCTGCTTGAGCACTGAGAAATGGGAGGCCAGGCAGAGACATACAACCAGAGCAAACTGCACATCAATTAATTTCAGAGAAAAATGCATCTTTTGTAACAATGGCCCATCTTTTGGTATAAATCACATTCTCCATTTCTGCTTCACTGCAAAATGTTGCAAATCACTCCTTAAAATAGATGAACTGAGGCAAATGTCCCTAAGTAAACCAGAGCTTTCACAATCAGTGTATATCTGTCTTCCGAGATATTATTTAAATATTATTAAAAGTCAAGTTAAAGGGGACAGAAAGAACAGATAGTATTTTTCTCTACCTAAATTTCCAGAAAATTCTAGACATCAATATTTACACCTCAAAGAAGCTTAACTGTAATACATCTCTGAAACCAAATAGACTATGAGAGATCTATAATCACAGAACTCAGAGTGGTACTGTTTCAAGGGCTGGGAGACCACAGAGAAACTTGAGTCATCCCTTGGCAACTGACTTGATTAAAAGAAGACAAAGTATCAAGATTGGTAGGCACACCAAAAACACCAGTAAAAGATAAATAAGGAAAATAACCTAATTAGAGCTTCAAGCAGTGGATAAGTTGGGAAATAGTCCAGTACAACAGTCAGGAAGGGAGCCAAACCGCCTGGAGCAAAGTCCCCAAACATGCAAGGTTTTCAATGCACCTGGAACATGCCAGGATTCTAAGGTTGCTGTAAAAAACAAAAAACAAAAAACAACTTTCCATGGAAAGATATGTCATCAGAAATGCAAACCTCATTTAAATCCATATACCTTCCAGATATTTATAAAATGATTCTTGCTGTATGTCAGATAAGAAATAAAAACATTCTTTGCCTCCTTAGAGATGGGCTTGATAAGTTTCTGATGGCAACACCTGCATTTGTTAGGAAGTCACCTGGCTTTTTCAAAGATATATTTTAAGCACTCATGTTTCACTATTGTTTAAAAAAAAAAAAAAAAAAAGAGGTACCCATTTCAGAATAGACAAGTTAATTATGATTTTTGGATAAAGTAGAAACCCTTTCATACGTCAGGCATTAAATAACCTGGCTCAGCGACACCAGCTTCTTTGTCCTGTGACAAAACACTGTACACTTGTTGTGACTTTTTTTGTCTTCACTTAATGTGAAATCTTTTGACTGTGCAGTCCTTTTGTAGTATTCATTGTATAATCGCTACTCCAGCAGCTCCTCAGAAGGAAGGCTCTACCCTCGGTTCACCATCTGTTTGCCAGGAAGGAAACATTAACTAATTCCAGAGGCAGAAGAAAGGTGCTCCTACTGCAGCAACCATCTCGGCGAAGCTCAGAACACAGAGAAGCACCGAACGAAACAGACACCTTCTAGAACGTTTGTGAAACATGTAACACGGAGCAACATGTGTGATAACAAGTTATGACCATTTGGGGTAAGAAAAGAGAAAAACATTAACAGCAAAAGGGCAGTTCAGATGAAAGCAATAAAAGGAAATGATGCCCATTTTTAAAGAAAAAACCTCTCATAATCAGAACACTAAAGGGCAAAGTTTTCAAATTTTCTGAATAGATATTTCATGGCAAATTCTAAGATCATCATGCAAGTGTGGGGGATCTTCTCAAACCAGCATCTGAACTCTGGTATCTATTAAAAACTGTTCAGAGAATTGGTTTATTAATGCTCAAGCCCCACATGAATAGATTCTGATTTAGTTGGCCAAGGGTGAGACTAACCTAACCTAACCCATTGCCATCAAGTCACTTGGGACTCTCAGCAACTCTATGGGACAGGGCAGAATGACCCCACAGGGTTTCCAAGTCTGTAAATCTTTACAGAAGGAGGACTGCCTCATCTTTCTCCCATGGAACAGCTGGTGGGTTCCAACCACTGACCTTTTGGTTAGCATCCAAATGCTTGAACCACTACACCCCCAAAGCTCCTGTTAAGGGTGAGCCTAGGCATGGATATATTTGAAGAGCCCCCCAGGTGACTGTAATGTTGGCCAGGATGGACTACTGCAAGCCTACTGGTATATAAATTGATTTCTCAGGTCTGTGCTATGGAAAGATGCTCTGGTGGCACAGTGCTTAAGGCAATCAACTGCTAACCTAAAGGTCAGTGATTTGAACCCTTCAATCACTCCATGGGAGAAAGATGAGGCAGTCTTCTTCCATAAAGATTTACAGCCTTGGAGACCTTACAGGGCAGTTCTACTCTGTCCTACAGTGTCACTGTGAGTTGGAATCCACTTGATGGCAGTGGGTTTCATTTGCGGTTGTGTAAGAAGCCCTAATGGTGCAGCGGTTATGAGCTCAGCTGCAAAATGAAAAGCCAGCAGTTTGAACCCACCAGCCGCTCTGCAGGCGAAAGCTGTGGCGGTCTGCTTTAGTAAAGATTTTACAACCTCAGAAACCCTTTGGGGCAGTTATACTTTGCTCTTAACAGGGTGGTCAGTGGGTTGGAAGGATGGGTTGTTAGGTCAGTCCCTCTCAGTACAGGCCACTCATTTTGAAAGGCCAGGGAGCAAATGAAGCTCAATGATGAAGGGTAATCTAATGTGCCTGGAAAGGGCAGTAGTAAAAGTAAATCGTAGACAAAGAGGCAACCACATACATTTAGTAACAATTCTGAGATGAGAAGTGCTTCTCCTAGGCCGTTGTCCTAGTCCCCAGTGTGTGTGTGTGTATGTTCTTGCGGATGTTGGGGGAGTTCTGTTTCACTCTCTTCACCTCCCTTTAGGCCTCCACATTTAATTGGCCAAACATTAAAGCTGGAATTATATATATATGGGAGCTCTGGTAGCATAGTGGCTAAGGCACTTGACTACTAACCAGAAGGCTGGCGGTTCAAACCCACCAGCCACTCCTCGGAAGGAAGGTTGGGCAATCCTACTTCCATAGTGATACTGCCTCGGAAACTCAAGGAGGGGTTGCTATGAGTCACGGCTGACTCCACGGCAAACAACAACAACAACAACAAATATATATATATATATATATTTATAGTAAGTAGAAATTTGTTACAAAGATAGTAAAAGAAGAATGAAATCCATTCCTGTATCTTTAATTCAAATTTGTAGTAGAGTCAGAACAGGTGCATAAGTTTCTTATTTAGCCTTACTTTAGTGCGAGAAACGGCTCGAAGCCTTTTCAATGACCTAAAAGGTGCACGTGCAGCAAATAAAGGTGATGTGATGAAGAATTTGTTGCCAGTAGGGACTGGTTCAATTGTTTCAAAGTGAAGGAAAATTTACATAAGATAAAATGGCAAGTAGAAGTTGTCAGCAAGTTGGACGTCAGTAATAAAAGGTGGAAGAAGAAAAAAGATGAGAAAGAGAATGAAAAGAGCAATTCTTAACTGTTTTATCTTGTTCAACCCAAAAACCTAATCAACTGTCATCAAATCACTTCCAACTTACAGTGACCATATACCCAAAACCAAATTCTCTGCCATTGAGTTGATTCTGACTCACAGTGACTCCCATCAGGTTTTTAAGGCTGTAAATCTTTATGGAAGCAGACTGCCTCATGTTTCTCCCACAGAGTGGCTGTTGGGTTCAATGCACCAACATTTTGGTTACCAGCCAAATGCCTTGACCACTCCACCACTAGAGTTCCTTAGCGACCCTACAGGCCCTCATAGAGTTTCTAAGGCTGTAAATATTTATGGTAGCCAAATGCCACATCTTTCTCCCACAGAGAGGCTAGTGGGTTTGAACCACCAACCTTTCATTTAGCAGCCAAGCACTTTAACCATGGTGCCATCAGTGCTACTTCTTTGTTGTCCAGTTATCTTTATTTCTTCAAACTATTGTTACGTGCCACCAAGTTGCTTCCAATTCACAGAATAAAACACGGCCTGGTCCTATACCATCCTCACAATAGTTGCTCTGTTTGAGCCCGTTCTTGCAGCCACTATGTCAAACCATCTCATTGAGGTTCTTCCTCTTTTTCACTGATTCTCTATTTTACCAAGCATGATGTGCTTCAGGGGCTGGTCCCTCCTGAAGACATGTCAAAAGTATATGAGATGAGTAGTCCGGCTGTACTTCTAAGATTTGTTTATTCTTCTGGCATACATTCAACATTCTTCACCAACACCTTAATTCAAATGCATCAGTTTCTTCTTAGGTCTTCCTTCTTTGCTGTCCAGCTTTCACATGTATATGAGGTGACTGAAAATACCATGTCTTGGGTCCGGCACACCTTAGTCCTCAAAGTGACATTATTCTTGCTTTTTGACTTTACAGAGGTCTTTTGCAGCATAATCAGCCAATGCAATACATTGCTTAATTTCCCAACTGCTGCTTCTATGGGTGTTAACTGTGGATTTAAGTAAAATCTTTGACAATTTCAGTATTTTCTTCATTTATCACGATTTTGCTTATTGGTACAGTTGTGAGGATGGTTGTTTTATGTTGAGGTGTATTTCCTCAATACACAAATTAACTGAATGGCATCGATGCCAAGCTCTCTGATTACATCATTATCATATGGTTCACTGGAATCCAAATGCAAAAAACAAAGCTGGACCAGGAGCAGAGACTGATTTAGAATTAGTCCTCTTTCCCTTTATGCCCTATATAAGCTACATGATCAGCTTGTTCCTGTTTCATCATGTGGGCATTGCATTTTCTCATACTGCAAAAACATTCTGCCCTCAAAGGTCCATTATACTTCTAACATTCAATTGTATAAAAAAGAGAAAGCCTCCATATATCAAAAAAAGAATATTAACAGCAGAGTCAAAAAAAAGAAAAAAAGAAAGGTCAATTTTCTCTATGTGGATGTATGCAAAAAACTTGAGGAATGCACCATGGACAAAATAGTGATGGAAATTTATCAGAATTTGTTTTCAGTAAAGATCTCCTCTATTTATTGTATTTTATCTCTCCACTGTGGTACTGGGAGTTGTAACCTCCATTATGACATTCTCCTTGTTAGATTCTAAAGCCTTATGTTACGTGTTTTACTTCCTTCCATCTTGTTTTGCCATAACCAACGTAGAGAATGATATGCCCTCAGTGAACGATTACTGCATTGAGTTGGACTGAGTGGAATTTTCAGATTTACTTTTTATTGGGAATATTAAACTTCATAACTTTAAGTGGAATTCTTTCCACTTGTTCCCCCCTTTCTTCTTCCCAGGCCTATATAAAGCATTGAAAAGTTTCTTAATGAGAAAGGGATGAATAATCCTTACAGAGTCACTGCAGGTCTCGTCGTTCCAAATTATCTGCACTCCTTGCTTTTTTTTTTTTTTCCATGCATCTGCAATCCTATTGTATTTCACTAAGAGATCAAAAGAAAAAGAATCAAACTCACTGTCATGGAGGCAATTCAACGCATAGCGACCCCTCCTTGGGTTTCCGAAGCGGTGTCTCTAGGGAAGTTGATTGCCCAGTCTTCCCTCCGAGGAGTGGCTGGTGGGTTTGAACCACCAGCCTTCTGGTTAGCAGTC
>NW_006921813.1:5157205-5193937 GCF_000298275.1 Orycteropus afer afer | reverse complement strand
AAAAAAAAAAAAAACAAAAAACCAAACAAACAAGGGGGCCTCATACCTCCAGAGACTTGATTTGACTGGATTTGACTCACCTTGACCCTTCTCCCCTCTCTCTGTGTCTTCTTCTCTTTCTTTCTTTGCTTTCTCATGTGTACTCTCTAACAACTTCATGACCAAAGCATCTTCTGATTAAAATAATGGCAAATACATTCTTACGAAATTTTCTGATTAAGTGATTAAGATTAACATAATCTCTCTATAATGTTCAATGTTTAAGAGGACTCTGCCCATTTCCTGTTCTGTATGATGCTTGGTGACAACAATTCATTAAGAACCAGATTACAAGTACATCACCAAATGCCATCTGCTGATTACTGTAAAGTTTCTGATTATGCTCATCTAATGAAGTATTAGGCAGACAATACAATAGCAAAAGGCTACTCAGAGTAGCTTAACCTGCTAATGTGCAGCCTAATTCCTTCAGTAGGGCTATGACATAGTTGATATGGATTCACATCATCCATACAGTTGCCAGGACTTTGCAAATACTTAAAAAAAAAAAAAAATGGAGGGAGGGGAAGACAGAGAATATAAATACATATAAGGAAAATCAAGAAAAAACTTTACAAGTAAACAGATTAAGGACATATCTTTCCCAAAAGTAAGGTATTAAGAGAGGAAAAAGTAGAGAGAAACTGGGAATTCAGACCACACTGTAGGAGAGAAATGGCACTTCCGACCAGATATCAATGAAGGCAGAACAAGAGTCTAAACACTTTTGAGTTTTATCTTCCCATAAAGTAGACCAACATACATAAATCCAGTGCTGAGTTGAGGAAGAAGCAGGGGCAACCAGTATGAAGATTCTCCTCCAACGAAAGGACCAAGACAATCAGAGCCTACCAGGTTAAGCAACCAAGTTTCTCCAACTAAGTATTCCCTAAATTCCCTCCCATAACAGGAAGGTCTGTGATCTGCTCAAGTTACCTGTGATTGCCAGATGGCAGCACACTGGGCATTAGGAGCTGTGCTGAGGGAGGTACTGAAAGGAGAGAAATCAAGCTGGGGAGGATGGAAGCTGGGAAAACCAAGATGGCTGTTTTGTCCCATGACGTAGCCCAGTGTCTAGAACACCACCTAGCACATAGTAGGCACTTAAAAAATACTCGTCAAACGACTGAATCTTTGTAAAAGATCTTAGACTTAAAAAAAACAAACCTTCCACTTTCTCCTTTGTTCTTCAAAAACCAAAGCACGGGAGTCTCAGGAGCAAAGTCTTCATTTCCTGCCACATTTAAATTTATTCATCCCCAGGCTGCTTCCCCACTAAACACAGTACTAAGAACCTCGGAAGGAAGATGGGGCAATCTACTTCTGTGGTCATACTGCCTGGGAAACCCAAGGAGGGGTCACTATGAGTCGGGTCCGACTTGACGGCACATAACAACAACAACAACAAGAACTGATCACAAAGTCCCTGGGTAGCATAAAAGTTTATGGCACATGTGACTAACCAGAAAGAGGCTTGAGTCCAGCCAGAGTTGCCCCAGAGACAAGCCCTGAAGGTCTACTTCAGGAAAATCAGCCACTGCAAACTGTAGGGGGCACAGTTACATTCTGACACACTTGGGGTCAACACGTGTAAGAATCAACTTGATGGCAACTAGCATTTGGTAATAAGTGATCATGAAAATAAGTCAGGGGCTTTTGATACAAATGTAGTCATTCTTCTAAAAGGAACCAGGTAAATCTCCTATTCATGTACTGCCAAAGTACATGAGAAGTCTAACTGAAAAAAAAGTATTTATGCCTTTACTAAGATTACATTTTTTTAAAAAAGGCCAAATTTCTAGTTCACTGGTGAAGATTCCTGCTTTGTTCTGAGGGACAACAACAAAAATAAGTACATCACAACATTAAAAGGGGTTAATATCCTTCTAATCCTTTATGTTTAAATCAGGAAGTAACATCCCAGATGTCGATTACAATAAAATGCATATAAGGTAAATTATTACCATCTTTTTTTATGAGACAAATGTGATTTATGAGTGGCTGTAATGGTGACTTAGAGAACATAACAGATGGAGAACAATTAACTTTAAAATGTGGTGTCCATCAGACTAACCTTTGTAATCATATCATGCTTCCTCAAGAATGTTGGTCTGTTTACTGAAATGGGACTTCGTAACTACAGTAGGTATTAGCATGAGAAAAAAGTTTAAAAACTTTTACCCAATTCACATAGGTTTACTTAGCAGACCAGAAAACTGAAGATTACATTTCATCACATTTATACATCTACTATAGGACTTTAATTTGGGAAGGATCATATTGTTGCTCTATAGTTAAGAACACTAGAAAAGAGAGTAACATTGTATTTTTCAGTTCTTTTTCACATATTACAACTTTATTAATCTAATTTAGGAGCTCTGGTGGCATAGTACCTAAGGCACTGGACTGCTAACCAGAAGGCTGGTGGTTCAAATTCACCAACCACTCCTCAGAAGGCAGACTGGGCAATCTACTTCCATAGAGACACTGCCTCAGAAACTCAAGGAGGGGTTGCTATGAGTCGAATCGACTCCAGTGAGTTTTTTTAAAGCTAACTTGGACTTGCAAAGCTAATTAAATTATTACCTTGGTCTATAGGCTTGAAAGCAATTACTTATACTCCAAATCTTCACATGAAAATTAAAAAGACAAAGTCTAATACTGCCTGAACACACTCTCTTGTGGGTGCTAGGGAATCAGTGAACTGGTATACCATTCCATTAAGTAGCATGATATTTCAATAAGGGAGGGGGGAAAAAAAAGCAGTGAAAGGAAAAACAAACAGTTATAAGCATATTTAATTATTGTATGAATTTTTTAAAAAAAGCAGAACAACAACATAAAAATAAAAGCTTATGTCTACTGCATATCTAGAAGTATTCATGATGATGGGGTAGTTAAGATACTATGGTGGGTTAGAGTATCAAGGTTGGTGACATGAGTCTGAATTTGTGTCTTGGCTCTGTTACATGGCAGTCCCAGCAAACTTCAAAACCTCTTAAAATCTCACTTTTCTCATCTATCAAATGAGGTGGTAATAGCAGTCACACCTCTGAAGGTTGTTATGAGAATTAAAGGAAATAAGGATGAAACACGGCTTGTGAGGTGGTCGGCACAGTGCCAGGCACATTGTAAGCACCTGGTCAATGACAGCGTGTGTGAACATCTGTGTTTGTCTGCTAACATTTCTCACTTCCCCTTCACTGCTGGGGAATTGACTCTCCCTACATCTACCCTTACACTTATAACCCCAAAATCAAACCCACTGCCATCAAGTTGATTCCCAGCCATAGCAACCCTATAGGACAGAGTAGAATTGCCCCAAGTCTATAAATCTTTATGGAAGCAAACTGTACCTCATCTTTATTGGATGGTGGGTTCAAACCACCAACCTTTTGGTTAGCAGCCCAATGCTTTAACCACAACACCACCAGAGCTCCCTTATATTTATAATGAGACTGCTAATTCCAACAGACTCTGACTGAACCCGTTACTCAAGCTGAGTCAATCAGAGTGCTCTCCTGGAATGTTCTGAACCTTAAGAAAGGGCTCTCCCACACTGGTATGAGATTGTAAAATATAAGGATACAGGAATGCTAAGAAAATGAAGTCAGTGGGTTAAGAGAGGCAGAAGGGAAGAAACGGAGAAAAAGCTCCTGGGTGGAATTGCAGTCCCCACCCCAGCTGTGTCCCTGACCTTACTGTCGCTTAGTTATGGAAGTCAATAAATTCCTCCTTGTGCCTATGCTTATGAAAGTTGGGTATCTGTAATTTACAACGCATGGGGGTGCAAATGAATAAAGCTGGTACTGGAAAAAAGAAAAATCCCTGATAAAAACATATATTAGTTTTACTAGCCTAATTACTTGTGTAGGTAACATGTAATTTGGCCTCATTTTATTAGAGCAAAGAAACAATATAACCTTAATTATACTGAAAAGCAATATGGAAGTATCTTCCACTAAACTACATTATAATTTCACATCTTTACTCAATAATCATTAAATTTTATTTGCCCAAATGTGCTAATACTGGTATAAAATGGACTGAAACAAAATATTTTGAAAGACTCAATCATTAAAACAGTGTATCTATCTTTGGGTTACAACATTAAACACACATTGCCACCTGTCAAAGGACCAATGAGGAAAAATATTAATCTAGAGATCCCTTTATCTGAAAAATAATTATCATTAACCAGTAATCACAAAAGTCCTGGTAGACCAATATTTAAGCACTCAGTTGCTAACCAAAATGTTGGCAGTTGAAACCCACTCAGGACCTCCACGGATGAAAAGACCTAGTGATCTGTTCCTATAAAGATTTCACGCTAGGATACCCTAGGGGAATTTTTACTCTGCCCACATGGGTCCCTGTGAGTCAGAATCAACCCAACAGCACCCGACAACAATCCCCGGTACATCAATACACCACTACCTAAGTGATAAATGCATGAGCACACTAAGTAAAGGCAATGGCTGGGTATTTTCCTATGACCACTCACGAAATATCATTTAAGTAAGTGAGGCAAAATCCATATCACTAGGCTAAAACAAGGAGTTCTGGTGGTACAGTGCTGAAGGGATCTGACTGCTAACCAGAAAGCTGGTGGTTCAAACCCACCAGCTGCTCCACAAATGGAAGATGGGACAATTCTCTTCCACAAAGATTTACCACTTCAGATACCAAATGGGGGTCGCTATGAGTTGGAATCAACTCCATGGTAGTCAGCTTGGGCTTTTTGGAGGGTGAAACAGAAATGATAGACAACCTGAATAAAATAAGAACTGCAATATCACAGTCATGCCTTGACTGGGATGATTTTAAAAGAAAATTCAAGGGGAAATTTATGAACAAAATGATGTGCTCTTTTTTATTTTAAAAATTCAAAAGCTAAAGCAGAGGATAAGAGCTTTTCTATACTCACAGATACAATGACTTGTATAATATTTTATGTACTTTTGGAGGTAAAATATCCTTATAATATTGTTAGCAGTTTGATTTAGTGATTGATACATAACCTCAAATCATGACACATGCATCTGTGTGTGTGGTGTGTGCACACACTTGCCTATATTTGTATGTGGTCTGGAGAAAGAGAGAGGTACAGAGATACAGTCTACAACTCCTCCATGCAAATTAGATTTTTAACTTGAACTTAAGGTACCAAACACAGGTGAGAGGGCCCATGCATTCCCTGATTACTTGCGGAGATAGATTTGAGTGTAGAAGTGGGTCAGGAGAATAACTGGCTTCAGCTAAGGCTGCCCATGGCTGTGAAGCCCCATACTCTCTTGTTTATCCACCTTCATTGTGCAGCAGTGTGGCTTTCACAGGGATTCAAATCTGAGGCTGAGAACAGCAAGAGGAAGCAGGGAGCCCAAGGGAGAAACCAGGAAATGTGATAAAATGCTCTAAAAACTGAGAGTGAAAAGGGAGCTGGGTGGTCAGTGGCCAGATGGCCTGTCAATGAGCAGAGAGAGACATTGAGAGAGAAAGTGACAGAGAAAGAGAGAGACGAAGTTGAAGGGATGAGTTAAAAGCCAAGCAAAGACCTGGAGTGAAGGAAAGTCAGTGACAAGAACCTTAACCTTAACACTCTGCTCCTGGATTTACCCTTCATTGTTGTCGTTGTTATGTGCCATCAAGTCAGACCCAACTCATAGCGACCGCTCCTTGGTTTTCTGAGGCGGTATCCTTCATTAGCTGGCTGTTTTTTGCTAGCATCACCATACCTCCCTACCTTAGTGTCTTTATTTGATAATAATAATAACAAATCAGATTGAGTTCTGTTCAATTCACAGTATAGCTAGTAAAATCAATATGAAAGTGGTTTGAAAAGCACAAAGACCAATAGAAATGACAATGCATGATCTACAGGAATACTGTTCTGCTAGTTAACAGATACAACCTGGGTGATTAAAAAAAAAATTTAAAAAAAATTAACTGCATTAAAAGGAAAAATTATATATTGAAATGACAAAAACAAAATGAAATGAAATACTCCCCTATTGCTCAAACAGGACAAAGTTGTGAACCTATACAAATTTCTGTAATTATCCAGGTCACTGCAATTCAGTGAAAAATTGTATTTACTTAATAATCATTGACAAGTAGAATGTGTCATTCTGGGTAGCTGAGTTTTCCAAAGACAGCTACATTTAGCTCTATTTTCCTATGGTTATCATTTTGGAAGGAAATTTACTAAAATGTAGTTTGCATTGTTCTGCCTTTGCTAAACCGATTTATACTGTCTTCAAGAAAAACAATAATTCCCAGTGTCAGCTTTTCTTTTATTGTGAAAAGGACCAAAGATGACCGCATTTTATTTTGTTTCTGAATTCTATCTCTTTGACAATTTTCTTGCTCCTCGTTGCTGTCAGCTTCCCAAAATCATTTCTTACAATCGTCTGCCTGTCATGTCACTTCTATTTTACTACTTACCCATAATTCACTACAAAACAAGTTAAATGAGTTACAGCAGTATCTAGAGTAAGAGCCAATACCTCTGAAGAGAGCACCTGAATGGCTTTCCTCACAGTTAAGAAAAGATCTTCACCACATTTTCTATATAGTATCTCCTTTGGCTACTCAGATCATTCTTTATTCTCTTGTAGATTCCTGTAGCATAGTAGCTAAGGCACTTGACTGCTAACCAGAAGGCTGGTGGTTCAAACCCACCAGCCACTCCTCGGAAGGAAAGTTGGGCACTCCTACTTCCATAGTGATACTGCCTCAGAAACCCAAGGAGGGGTCGCTATGAGTCAGGTCTGACTCGACGGCACATAATAACAACAACAGCATCAGATTCCCAATAAAAGAGAGAGGTCACTAAGGATGAGGGAAGGGCTGAGGTTGAGATGTAGGTAATGATACACGGTGAGAAGTGAACAGGGTGCCAGAGAACCATGAAGGAGGAGGACTTGGGACAGTCTCCACGAAGACGCAATGTCTGAGTGGAGTCTGATGAGATGAGCAGGAGGTGACAAGTGAATGAGACAAGAGGTGGAAGTCAAGTTAAGAAGGATCTACAGGCAGCAAAAGGATAGGTGTCATCGGTAGAACACCACGAGAAGTGTGATGTCAAAGGGCCATCAAGTTTGGAGCAGAGAGAGGCATGAGATGCTGCTAGACTAGGAACTTACAGCCAATTTATTGTGCATCTTCTATGCCAGGTGAGGAGCTTCAATTCCACTCCACAGTAATAATTCAAAAACAAAACAAAACAAAAACCCACTGCCATAGAGTTGATTCCAACTCACAGAGATCCCCGCTGGGTTTCCAAGGCAGTAAATCTTTATGGAAGGAGATTGCTCCATCTTCCTTCCACGGAGCAGCGGATGCTTTCAATTGCCAACTTTCTGGTTAGCAACCAAATGCCTTAGGCTTCAATCAGGGGAGCTAATACCAGGTTTGTGTTTTAGATACGTCATTCTCCTGCCTTTACTGATGCCTTGATAAAGCACATAACGCTGAACCATGATTACAGGAGAAAAAAGAAAAAAAAAAAAAAAGGAGCTGTGAGGAAAGAAAGGCATCAGAGAGAAAAATAGACATAATTTCTGGAATAGTTAACTTAAAAATAGAAAAATGGATCCATTTTTGTATGCTCCTGTGGCGTGGCACTGCTCAATAGATATTCGCTAAAGAGAACTGAATGAATCTACCCTGCTGTCTCCTGCTGTAGCCCTCAACTTTCAGTACTTTAAGTAGCATCACACAAGATAAATGATACAGGAAAGGAAAGAGTATGAAAATCATACACTATGAATATCACTCATAGTGAAAAAGAAAGAATGAACACCATAAAGTTAAACTGGCATTTCTTTTCTTTTGCCTTCCAAATTTAATGTTTGAAAATGAGGCTTAAAAACATCTTGAATACAACAGTAAAATAACAACTAGAGAAGCAATATTCCTCAAGTCCTGAACTCAGTGAGCACTGGGGAAAATTTACAACAAGGTGAAGTTTTAGTGACACATCAAACTTTCACTGCTATGAATGAACTTAACATTAAAAACATTCCCTCTATTCTCCAGGAAGTACTAAGGAAGCAAAGAGACAAGAAAAGCTACTTAAAGTAGACTTTAAATTGGGTAAGGGAAGACAAGCAATCAAACTTATTTTTCTCCCAAGCTTACAAAATAAAACAAAACTGTGATAGCATCTTGGTTCTTGCTGTATCAAGTTGAAATGCTGTCTGACTTTCCAGGTCCTCTGTCTGTAATCTGAACTTCACAGCACTGACAAGCTCATCATCCCCCAGCACCTGTCCAGGAACAAGCTTTTGACTCCCAAGCCAGGCTGTCAGCTGACTTCCTCCAACACTCAGCCACTCTCCCCAGTGCTCTGCTGCTGCTGCTGCTGGTCTGTCTGTCCTTCCACGTGATTTTCTGAACCAAAAATCTTTATGTGATTTTCACTCCCCACCCTACACTCTGACTCAAAATCTTTCTCCGTTGGAGTGCCAAAGCCACACAGCAGTTGTAGGACACAACTGAGACCTGGGTATATAAGATTTTATATTGTTTGCTTTCTCACACCCGTGTATCAGTTTCGATTCCCTGATTAAATGGAAACCTTCTAGGGACTATGTGTCTTACACATCTTTGTCCTGAATCGCTCAGTCCAGGCAGGCATCCATTCATTCAACAACTACCTAGCGAGCACCTGCTGTATGCCAGAGAGTATCCTAGATATTAGAAAACACAGCAGTGAGCAAAAAACAAAATCTCATCTTCGTGATACATACTGATGGGACACAGAAAATAGAATACATAGGCAAAACACATAGCATGGTGGATAATAAATGCTTGGAAAGGTAGACAAAGGAGACAGGGAGTGGGAAATGTTGGGGACAGGATGCTTGGGGAAGGCTTTGCTGAGTGATGACTGTGGCTAAAGACCTGTAGGAGGGGAAGAAAAGGGCCAGGTGGGCACCTGGAGGAAGAGCGTTGTAGGCAGAGGGAAGAGCAAGTACAAAGGCCTGTACATGAGAGCATGGCTGGCATGTGCAAGAAACAGCTAGAAGGCCAGTGTGGCAGGAGCACACTGAGAGTATGAGAGAGTCACAGGAGATGAGGTCAGAGAAATAACAAGACATAACATTATAAGGAATTTGACCTCTGAGTGAATAGAGGAGACCTGGAAGGTTTGGAACAGAGAAGTGACATGACATGACTGCCCTCCTAAAATACTCATTATGGCTGCTATGTTGGAAATACCTTGTAAGACTGGGCCAGTGCAGTGAGATTTGTTGAAGGCATCTGCAGCAATCCACAGGAGATGTGGTTGTGGATTAGACCAGGAGGTAGTGGTGGTGGAAGTGAGGATGAATGACCATATTCTGGATTTACTTTAAATGTAGTGATGACAGGATTTGCTGATGGAATGGATTAGGCAATAAAAGACGAAAAGAACCAACAGTGGCCCCAAGGATTTTGGCCTGAGCAACTAGAAGGACTGAGTTACAGAAAGCAAAGTGAAAAGATTTGCAGGAGGGACAGATTTGTGATGGTATAGGAGGGCAGGAGTTTGGTTACTGATATAGAAAAGGAACTCCATAAATGTTAATAACTTATTCCAGAAAGTGTTAGTTTCTTTTCATGTTATCCCAAAATCAACAATGCAATAGTCCATATCTATATTGGTTTCTGTCATCTACAGTAGTACTCTATGGACTCAAGATGGTGTGTGGTGGGGGAAGCAAATTCCAATGAGTTCAACTGTTCCAAAGGACACTCTATAATTTAGTTCATGTTCTTTGTTTTAAAATTTTTCCAGGAAGGTGGGTAGAGGGGCTTATTGCTAATCATTTGGATTACAAAAATCTATTTGTAATAGTTTGCATGTAAAGCCAGAATAGAGAATAATGTAATTTCTTCATACTATTCATTTATACAAAGAGCTCTGGTAGTGTAGTGCCTAAGGCAACTGACTGCTAACCAGAAGACTGGTGGTTCAAAACCACCAGCCACTCCTCGGAAGGAAGGTTGGGCGATTTACTTCAATAGTGATACTGCCTTGGAAACCCAAAAAGGGATTGCTATGAGTTGGGTCCGACTCAATGGTACATAACAACAAAAACATTCATTTATACCATCATTTATCCTTCATCAAACTAATATATACAGGAATGAGGCATTGTATGGGATACAAAATGACTAAAACTAGATTCCTCAATTCAGGGCAAATAAGAAAAATTGAACAAAAAATCCACATACATGAGGGAAGAATATGTTAGGTATCAAAGAGGAAGTGAGCAAGTTACTTTCCCTCTGTGGATCTCAGTTTCCTCATCTGTAAAATGGAAGCTTTGGACCAGTTATCTCTAAGGCTTTTAACCATTCTAATCTTCTATGTAAAGGACATAAACAGGCCTTAAACTATGATGAGCCTCCAAAATATTGAAGAAGACATGTAGCACTTCTATGGTAAGATGGTCCCAAGATCATACAACAAAATATGTAGTATGTTTTGGCTATAATACCAATTGCTGTCAAGCTGGTTCAGACTCATGGTAACGTCATGTGTGTCAAAGCAGAACTGTGCTCCACAGAGTTTTCAATGGCTAGATTTTGTGTGTGTGTGTATGATTTGGGTGAAAGTTTACAGAGCAAATTCATCTTCCTTACAGCAGTTCATATACACTTTGTCTCATGACATTGACTGCCATCTCCCACAACGCAACAGTTCTCTTCCTACCTCCTCCCCATAGCCACCTCTTCCCTGTATCCTTCCCTCCCATGCACTCCTGCCCACTGAACTGTCTCCCTGTGCATATCCAGCCCTTCTATCCTCCCATGATTGATGTTTCCAAGGAGAGTATCTACTTAATGTAAATGTTCAGCCACAGCTGTGGGTTCAATTTCAGGCCTGAAGGGTGGCTAGGGGCCAAGGTCTCAGGGGTTCTACCAGGCTATCAGACCAGCAAACCTGGTCCATTTTTTCTTCCCCTATGATTTTGAGTTTTGTTCCACATTGTTCTCCCACTCTATCCAGGATCTCCTACATAGATCTCCCTCTGAGTGGTTGACAATGGTAGCCAGGCACCATCTAGTTCTTCTGGTCTCATAGTCATCTAGGCTGAGGATTTTGTGGTGTACCAACCCCTTGGACTAACTGTTTCCATGTGTCTTTGGTTTTCTTCATTCCTCTTTGCTCTGGATGAGGAGAGACTCATCATTGCATCTGGATGGCTGTTTGCAAGCTTATAAGATCCCAGATGCTACTCATCAATGGCTAGATTTTTAAAAGTACATGGCCAGGCCGTTTTTCAGAGGCACATGTTTGGACTCAAAACTCCAGCATTTTGGATAGCAGGTAAGTGCATAACAGTTTGCACCACCAACAGATCCCTTGAAAACTGTAGTAGGAATGTAGGCTGAAAAATCAGGAGGGCTTGATTACAAAGATTTTAAAATATCATACTGTAGTCAAGAATTTTTATCCTATGCAACCTGCATACATGTCAACCAAATCAACAAATCTATTAATAAAATCTAATTTAGTTCTCTGACATCAAATAAACTGAAGGAATTCACTTCCAATTCAAATTTATCGAATTTTGTTCCTTATTGCACGTGCAGTATTTCCTCCTCTGACCCTAACCACCCAGAGCTAGATCAGATCTGACAAGTTAAAGGACAGTCCTACAGACTGCTAAGTCTGCCCAAGACCTCAGATGCCAGCTGCAAGTTGGGACTCTCCAGGTATCCTCATTTCTAATCTGCTGGCTACAAGTTTGGGGGTTCCCTCTATACCTTCAGGATGCCAGCTGTAAGCTTGGGAGTCCCCAAGTCTCCAAACTTCTGAATTACTGGCTTCTACTACTCCTTGGGTTCAAAGACTCACCAGAAAAACTCACAGAACTCATGGAAAGCTCTATATCTATGTTCACAGTTTTATTATTACAAAAGTGATACAAATGAAAAGATGCATAGAATGAAGTCTGGGAGGGTTCGCAATACAAAGCTTCCATGTTCAAATATGGGACACACTACTGTTCTCTGGGCATCAGTGTCTTTTGCCAATCAGGAAGTCTATAAAGCTTCCCTGCCCAGAGCCTTTACTGGGATCTCCTTAAAAAAACAAAAAACCAAACTCACTGCCATCAGGTAGAGTCAACTCATAGCAACACCCCCCTTGGGTTTCCAAGACAGTATCTCTACGGAAGCAGATTGGCCAGTCTTCCTTTCCAGGAGTGGCTGGTGGGTTTGAGCCGCCAGCCTTCTCGTTAGCAGTCAAAAGCCTTAGGTCCTATGCCACCAGAGCTCCTTACTTAGACATAATTGATTGAATCAGGTCAGCTGATATCACAGGTGTGCCAGCCATCTCCCAGAGGCACTTCATTAGCCTAACCTGTTAGGTTACGTGTAGTCTGGAGCCCTCCTCAAAGACATTTTAATCACTGGGGAAATTTCAAGGTTTGAGAGATTATCTCTTAGGAACCAAAGACAAAAAACAAATTCTTTAGGTAAAATTAGCCCCACAGCAAAGGAGTCACTGAAGGTGTTTGATCATGGGAGGAACATGTATATGATTCTATGATGAGATTAGTTCATTAGGAATAGACAAAAATGGAGAAGCATATACTAAGTGTTTCCCAAAGGGGACAGATCAATGAAATGAGATAAGCACTAAAGTTATTTGATAAATCTACACCAAATACCCTAAGAATCTGGAATTTGGCGGTGGTGGTGGTGTATGTGTGTGTGTGTGTGTGTGTGTGCACCTGTGAGAAAGAAAGAGCAAAAGAGAGAATTCAGAAGAAATAATACTTCAAAGATAGAATAATAACAATTATGAGTAATTTCTAGAATGTGGGGTGATGAAAGGTGGAACACTCAACAAGACTTAGTTTCTTTGAAAAAAAATAATCTGTTGTTATTGAGTTGATTATAACTCATAAGGACTCTAGAGGATAAGAGCAGAACTGCCTCATAGGGTTTCTAAGACGAAATCTTTATGGAAGCAGACTGCCACATCTTTGTCCTGCAGAGTGGCTGGGGGGTTCAAACTGCCACCCATCTGGTTAGCAGCCAAGCACTTTGACCAATGCACCATCAGGGCTCCTCAGTTTCTCAGTAGAGTAATGGAAAAGGCATATAAATATAAGAAAGGAATACAGTATTGATTTTAGGATGATATAGAAATAAACCCAAAATTTCTAAAATGAATCATCAACATTTGTGGAGTTCCTCTATGTCCTTAAAGATTTACAGCCTCAAAAACCCAATGGGGTCACTAAAAGTTGGAATTGACTCGATGACAGTGAGTTTGGTTTTTATGACCTCCTATACCAGGTACTCTAGTGGCAGAGAGGTTAAAGCATTCAGCTGCTAACCAAAGGTCAGCAGTGGTTCGAGCCCAACAGTTATTCCACAGGAGAAAAATGAGGCAGTCTGTTTCCGCAAAGATTTACAGCATTGGAAACCTTGTGGGGCAGTTCTACTCTGTCTTATAGGGTTGATATGAGTTGGAATAGACTCCAAGGCAGTGGGTTGGTGGGTTTGTTTTTGGTCTTCTATATGTGTATCTAAGTGGGGTAACTGCCACCTGAAGCAGCAAAGAGGAATGAACGGTAAGATGTTGTAAAAGATTGTAAATGTGCTTAATGTTGTGTGTGTGTGTTATACACACACAGAAAACTATGTTCAAAACCTTCAAGAAAATCATGGCCTTGAGAGAAATATATTCAGAAGAGAGAAGCAGTCACCTGAAAACGGCTCAGAGGGCAAATGGTTACCTGTCCAAATGTCTGAATCAGTTTTAACTCTAGGCAAAGAAAGCATTTTCCAACTACAGTTTCCTTACAACTAATCAATGTTCATGAATTACACTCCTGGACACAGCATGGGGCAGTCTTTCAGTTCTGCTCAACAATGGGAAGTGAATGATGAAAAAAACTCTAAGTGGCATGTTTATTTTTTAAAATGCATCCGAGTGATTTCATTGTCAAGAGAAAGCAATCACAATAAAGATTCAAGATGTCCCCACATTTATTACAAATTTTTTTCTTAAATTTACTATGAGATATATGGCTATTTGCTAGTGAGATAGCTTAAAGTTTGCATTTTAAACCAAAGTATGTAAGTGCTATTAGTTGTTATGATTAATGAAATAAATGCTGCTTGGTTGTAAACAAAAGGCATTTTGATCTTGACTCAAATTCTGATGTAAAAAAATAAAGAAGCCAGACAAATTGGAAAAGTAGAGAAGAGAGGACCCTGTGAGACTATCGCCTTGAGCCACTCTTTAAACCCTGACAGCACCTTCTAAACCCTGACACCACCTTCTAGTAAAATAGCAGAATGACACACAAAATAAAGGATTTTACCCATAACACTGGTGCTCTGCTTAAAAACCGTTAGTGAGAGACATAAAGACCAACAATTTCTCAAAAGCAAAGATGGGATGATAATGGGGCAGGGAACCCAGAGCTAGAAAAGGAGCAAACGGAACCCAACCAAAGAGAACGGGGACAAACTGTGATAAATATGACTAATGGCCCAGAACAATTTGTGTGGAAATGTCAAGTGGGAACCTAACTCGCTGTGCAAACTACCACCAAAAACTCAAATATTATTAAAAACAAAGATCTTGAAAAAGCAGAAGTTTAAATAAATCTTACTATACAGATATTTGAATATTTAACATTTTATTCTCATATTTTAGCACCACTCTTCTACTTGTAATTTCCTATTAGGTAATTTGTGTAAAAGAAAGGTAAATTTCTACTTATTTAAGAAATCATTTTTATAGCTACAGTATGCTTTCCATATAAATCATTGTTTTTTTTTTCCTACAGTTAACTTCTTTTAAAAATAACATCATTGAAGCATATAAAAATTTCATTGTTTTGATCCCAGAACTAGATATTAGTTAAATAATGGCATGTATGATAAAGTCATACTTAAGAAGTAATTTCAAATCTCTGATCCTGAAATGCTGTAAGGAAATTTGTCTTTTTTTTCTCTCTAATGTGTTTTTTTCTGATGTATTAAAGAAACCTCACCTGTTTTTGATTGTAGATTTCGTCTTGGTTCTTCAGGGGCCTCAATTGGCTGATCAGCAAGGAACACTCGAGCTTGGTCTACAGCGTTCAGGACAGAATACTCTTTCTCCTTTAATTCACGCCTCAGTGCCTTTGCAGAGAAAAGCAAAAGTTGAGTTTGTAACCTAATGTATTCACTGAATAATGGAGCATCTTCAATTATACCACCTCAGACCACACTGGTCAAAGGAATGACTAATAACCAGCACATAAGGTAGACTATAAGTAAAAATGTGAATCTTACAGATAAGAATGATGAAAAATGTAAGCAAAAAAGGATCACTCGTGTAGAACTTAGATATGAACAAAGGAAGGTATCTCTGAAATATTCACTTAAGGGAAATCATTAAAGTGTATTTGAACTTACACAAAATGTACTTTAGGGTTTTCACTACTGTGAGATTGTTAAATGTAACAGTCTGCTCTTAGATACTTTTTCTTATAAGACTGACAGACAAAAAATTTATATTCAGTGGTACAGAAGAATGGAATGTCATGAGTGATAATGAGATCCTCCAAAGTGTTTCACATTCTTGAGAGTACATTAAGAAAAAAACTTAAGAGACAGAAACAAATTAAAGTGCATGAAATCAAAACTAAACCAAAGAGAACACATAAAAGACAGTCTCCAATTATTTTAAAATATGTTCTCTCTCTCATGCGGAGGCAATTACTATTGGTCCCCTGTGAGGTTTTTCATGCAAATCCATGAATCTCAAAACAGTGTCTTTACCACTTTTGTTCTTTTAAGTAGGGTTAAACTTTCACTACTACAAAACGTTTAGTGACTAAGACTCTAATTGGCCACAGTTAAAAAATAACAAAGCTCATTTAGTGACTACTGCAAGGTAAGAGTAAATGATTTTTCTCATATGCTATCTTAATGCTTTAGCTAAATCAAAATGGTTACCTTGGTTAGTCTACTAAAATTATACAAATATAAATACCTACTGGCTCTAATATTTTGCTTTTAGTGCAATTCCCCAGCAATGCAGTTTTTATTTTCTAAAATATTTCACTCTAATAGCATTTTATAGTCAAAAAAATCTTCTAAACATAACTTTTTTTTTTAATAGCATCTATCATAATTACGTTGGGGTGACAGAGTATTGCAGGCTAAATTCTCACTCCCGACAGGAGATTATAAATAAAAACTTAAAAATCGAGAAATACAGGATCTATCGTGTCGAAACATAGATCTAAACAGCAAACACACTCAGCTGCTAACTCAAAAGATTGGAGGTTTGAATCCACCCAGTGAAGTCTCAAAACAGAAACCCAGGAATCTACTTGTGAAAAATCAGCCACTGAGCGCTCCACGGAACACAGTTCCACCCTGACACACACAGAGTGGCCATGAACTAGGATCCATTCGATGGCAAATAGCTTTTTGGTTTCATGAGCATTACTCACAATGAAACAATGGAAATGAAGTTGAAAGAGAGTCAAGGATGAGAAAAGTGGAGAAGGGCTACAATGAGCAGTGAGAGAGGAATATGATGTTGTTTGTTTTCATAATAAACATTGTAAAAAGATTTGACTTATAAACTGTTGTTGTTGTTGTTGTTGTTATATACCATTGAGTCGGCCCTGACTCATAGCCACCCCTCCTTGGGCTTCTGAGGCAGTATCACTATGGAAGTAGATTGCCCAACCTTCCTTCCGAGGAGTGGCTGGTGCGTTTGAACCACCAGCCTTCTGGTTAGCAGTCAAGTGCCTTAGGCACTATGCTACTGGAGCTCCCTTTCAGAAAAATTTAGAATAGAGGAATAAAAGTGAACAAAACACCACCAATTCATAAATGAAACACAGTGATAAAGTATAGGGTAGGGAATGAAATAAAACTCTAAAATCCAGATACACTTACGTGTCTTTGCAAAAGAATCTATATAACCGAAGACAATGAAGCAAGCATATGTCAGCAAAATTTCCAGGTCAATTATCAACTGTGACCATTAAGTGACTAGGCTGAGGGGGAAATCAACAACATCCCACCATATCTACATAGCTTTTGGGAAGCAGAGAGTGTAAGTTAATAGGAGCAAGACAATTAGAACAGAAATAAGAAGAATGTTGACCCTATATGAAGAACATAATCAATGTTACTGATCATTATGTCTAGAAACTGTGGAATGGAAGCAAGTTTTGCTTTGCATATTTTTACCAAAAAGAAAAGAAATACAGCTTTTGAGGAAATTCCAGGATACTATATTCTGGGAAAACAAACTTATTTTCTGACATTTAAAGCTTCTGATATATGTAAATAGTAGACATACAAGAAAAATGGAGAAATACATTTCTAATCTAGAAATACATATATACCCTTTACAAGTCCTGAGACAATTCTTTTAACTTAGATACTGCTGTCAGAGCAAGAAACTCCCAAAGAATCAAAATATCCCTACTGTTTACTTTGAAAGCTATCTGGAAATGTCAAAGAACGATATGAGAAATCAGGTGGCTTAAAACACAGCAATGCAAAAGACTAGGTAAGGTAATAAACTTATTTTTAAAAATTTTGTGGTAAGATATGTCAATAAAGCCCAACTCTAACCAGTAAATATGGAGGGAGAAAAGATTTTTACAATGATGTACAAGAGGTATGCTATATTTCTTATTTTTGACAGAAAACTATCAGGGTATAATATAGCTATTAAATGCAAGCTTCTGGACAAAATACGAGGAGGTAATTTGTTTTCCCAATCTCATTAATTAAAAACTTATCTGCCAACCCTATACATGGTCATGAGCACACTTGCCCTTGCCTGTTGCTGCTGTTGTTGTTAGGTGCTGTTGGGTCGTCTCCGACTCACAGCGACCATGAGCACAGCAGAAGGAAACACCACCCAGTCCTGTGCCAGCTCCATGATCCCTGCTGCTGCCACCGTGTCAATCCATCTCATTGAGGACCTTCCCCTCTTTCGTCGACCCTCCACCTTACCAAGCACGACATCCTTCTCCAGAGAATGGTCCCTTCTTGACAACATGACCAAAATATGTGAGATGAAGTCTGGCCATTCTCACCTCCAAGGAGCATTCCGGCTGCACTTCCTCCAGGACAGACCTGTTACTTCTTTTCGCAGTTCATGGTACTTTCAGTATTCTTCACCAACACCACAACTCAAAGCATCAATTCTTCTTTGGTCTTCCTTATTCACTGTCCAGCTCTCACATGCATATGAAGCAACTGAAAATACCACGCTTGTGTCAAGTGCACCTTAGTCCTCAAGGAGATGTCTTTGCTCTTCAGCACTTGAAAGAGGTCCTTTGCAGCCAAGTTGCCCAGTGCTATATGTCCTCTGATGTCCTGACTGCTGCTTCCATTGGTGTCAACTGTAGAACCAACCAATGTGAAGCCTTTGACAATTTCAATCTTTCCTCCATTTACCACCTGCTTACAGGTCTAGTTGTGAAGATTTTTGTTTTCTTTATATTGAGATGTAATCCATACTGCAGACTGTATTCTTGAATCTTCATCAGTAAGTGCTTCAAGCCATCCTCACTTTCAGCAAGCAAAGTTGTCTCGTCATTGTATCACAGATTGTTAATGATTCTTCCTCCAAACCTGATGCCACGTTCTTCTTCATATAGTCCACCTTCTTGGACTATTTGCTCAGCATACAGATTGAATAAGTGTGGGGAAAGAATACAACCCTGATGCACTCCCTTCTTGATTTTAAACCATGCAGTGTCCCCTTGTTCTGTTTGAATGACAGCCTCCTGGTCTATGTACAGGTTCCTCATGAGCACAATCAAGTGTTCCGGAATTCCCATTCTTCTCAGTGCTTTCCACAGTTTGTTATGATCCACACAATCAAATGTTTTGGAATAGTCAATAAAACACCAGTAAACATCTTTCTGGTATTTTCTGCTTTAAGCTAAGATCTACCTGACATCAGCAATGATATCCCTCATTCCACGTCCTCTTCTGAATCCAGCTTGCGTTGCTGGAAGTTCTCTGTCAGTGTACTGCTGCAACTGTTTCTTAATTATCTTCAGTAAGATTTTACTTGCATGTGATATTAATGATATTTTTTGATAATTTCCACATTTTGTGGGATCACCTTTCTTTGGGATGGATATAAATATGGATCTCTTCCAGTCAGATGGCCAGGTAACTGTCTTCCAAATCTCTTGGCATAACTGAGTGAGTGCCTCCAGTGGGGCATCGGTTTGCTGAAACATCTCAATGGGTATTCCATCATTTCCTGGAAACTTGCTCTTCACCAATTCTTTCAGTGCAGCTTCAACTTCTTCCATCAATACCGTTGGTACTTGAACATATGCCACCTCCTGAAATGGATGAAGATTGGCCAGTTCTTTTGGTACAGTGACTCTTGTATTCTTTCCATCTTCTTTTGACGCTTCCTGTATCATTCAATATTTTGCCCACAGAATATTGCAACTCAAGGCTTAATTTTTTTCTTCAGTTCTTTCAGCTTGAGAAATGCCGAGCATGTTCTTCCCTTTTGGTTTTCTAACTCCAGGTCTTTGCACATTTCATTATAGTAATTGGCTTTGTCTGCTCAAGCTGCTCTTTGAAATCTTCTGTTCAACTCTTTGATCTTGTCATTTCTTCCACTTGCTTTAGCTACTCTCTGCTCAAGGGCAAGTTTCAGAGTCTCTTCTGGCATCCATTTTGGTCTTTTCTTTCTTTCTCATATTTTTAATGACCTCTTGCTTTCTTCATGGATGATGCTCTTGATGTCATCCCACAATTCTTCTGGTTTTTGATCACTGGTATTCAATGCATCAAATCTATTCTTTAGATGGCCTCTAAATTCAGGAGGATATATTCAAGGTCATATTTTGGCTCTCGTGGACTTGTTTTAATTGTCTTCAACTTCAAGTTGAACTTGCATATGAGCAGTTGATGGTCTGTTCCACAATCAGCTCCCGGCCTGGTATTGGCTGAAGATATTGACCTTTTCCATCACCTCTTGCCACAGATGTAGTCAATCTGATTCCTGTGTACTCCATCTGGTGAAGTACATGTGTATAGCTGCCGTTTGTGTTGTTAAAAAAAGGTATTTGCAATGAATAAGTCGTTGGTCTTTCAAAATTTGACCATGCAATTTCCAGCATTATTTCTGTCACCAAGGCTAAATTTTCCAACAGCCAGTGATTCTTTTTTGTTTCCAACTTTTGCATTCAAATCACCAGTGATAATCAACACATCTTGATCACACGTTCAGTCAATTTCAGACTGCAGCATCTTTGGCTTTGGTAGTTGGTACACACCAATCACCCCTTGCCTAGACATACCTAATAGATTCAGTGTGTCTACCCATCTATCCACTAGTAGATCAATATTTGCCATCACTGACAATGCAGTCCTATATATGCAAAAGGGCTCATCTTTGTTGTCTGTACCTTCCATATACCTCTGTCTTCCTATTACTCAATACTGCCATGTTGATGACTCACATTTGGTACACCACCGTTCCCTCCACCCAAATCAATACCTGTCTCTATCTATCTAGCAATGTTCCCTTCCCCTTCCCTCCCAACCTGGTAACCAACAAAGAAAGTTTCCTTCCATATATAAACCTTTCCTTGACTTTTTACAATAGTGAACTAATACAACATGTGTCCTTTTGTGGTTGACTTATTTCACTCAGCATAATATCCTTCAAGTTCATCCATGCTATGCAGTATTTTGCAGATTCTACACTATTCTTCAGTGTTGCATAGTATTCTATTGTGTGTATGTACCATAGTTTTGTTATCTATTCTTCTAGTGATGGGCACTTAGGCTGTTTCTATCTCTTTGCTATTGTGAACAGTGCTGCAATGAACATGCAATGAACACACAATGAACACAAACATCTGTTCATGTCCTGGCTCTCACTTCTTCAGGATATACCTAGTAATGGGATTGCTGGATCAAAAGGTATTTCTAATTCCTACTCTTTAAGGAATAAGCATACTGATCTCCATAGTGATTGTGTCATTTAAACCTAAATCAATTTAATAAGTAAGATTTACTAGGATTATGAATTCAGAGGCAATATTTAGAGTCTTCATACACAAAAGAAACCAGGAAACACCAACAGGTGAGGATGTCAAGGAGATGAACAACTGAGACAAGAAGGTAGAACATAAATGAATATGACTCAGAGAATGAAGAGAAGCAGCAGCACTAGTTGTCTGGAAATATACCAAGAGGATGGGGCATATATTTCAGAGAGAGTGAATTCAGTGTAGGAAGAGGATAATATGATTCATGCAACTAGGTATTGCCCTGGTAATACTTTTAGAATTTCAAAATCCAAATTTACATTTGTCTACAGAAAGGATACATAGGGGGAAAATAACCTATCAATTTCCTTGATGGCTGAAATGTTATTGATTTTGCATGGAAATAATATATATTACATATATCTATATCTTGGAAGACATAAAGCCAGGATGCTCCTTGGAAGTGAGAATGGTCAGACTCCATCTCTCAGAGTTTCGTCAAGTTATCAGGAGGGACCAATCCTTGGAGAAGGATATCGTGCTTGGTAAAGTAGAGGGTCAGCGAAAATGGGGAAGACCCTCACTGACATGGATTGACACAGTGGCTGCCACAATGGGTTCAAGCATAGCAACAAATGTACCAATGGTACAGGACTAGGCACTGTTTCGTTCTGTTGCACACAGGGTCTCTGTGAGTTGAAACCAACCCTATGGCACCTAAGAACAACAGCTAAGTATGTGTACCAGGGTAAGCAGAACCTGTGCACGTGGACGTGTTCTAGGGAGAGAGAGAGCATATCCTGCAAACGTGAACTTGAGAGGGCAGGGAAGGAGGAAGAGAAAGAAAGGAGGAGGGCAAAGAGAAGAGGAAAGTAAAACACAGGGAAGAGGGTACAATGGAGGGAACATGATGAATATAATAAAAAGGTGTCATCAACGAGACTGAAGAGAACTTCTGTATTAGTGACTTTGAAGACGACACTATTACTGTCTCTGGGAGAAATCCATGTTGATAGATCCATGTTGGAGAAGTAGTGAAGTAAACAGACTCAATATGGTTCAAAGTAGAGTGTACTGTCTTTACTGAGTACATTTTTAGAAAGTAGCAGGAAGACTGTCAAGTTCTTCTGACCCACTAACTGCTGTCTGATTCCTGTTAAAATAAACTAGTATTTTGGTGGCAATGAAATAGTCTAGGCATGGCTGTTATCTATAATCTTCTTCTAAAATTGAATCTATAATCTATATATAATTGAATCTATAACTCAACTCTGGAAAAAGTGATGACAATATGGAGTGAGGACAATCAAAAGGTTTTAGGAAATGGAGCCATGACCTATGATATTAAATAACAGGATATTTGACTATAGATTGTATCTCAGAAAGTTGGGGCCAATGCTTAAGGAAAGCTAACTTAATTATAAGGGATTCAATCAAAATGTTGTTGTTGTTGTTGTTGTTATGTGCCGTCGAGTCGGCCCCGACTCATAGCGACCCCTCCTTGGGTTTCCGAGGCAGTATCACTACGGAAGTAGGATTGCCCAACCTTCCTTCCAAGGAGTGGCTGGTGGGTTTGAACCGCCAGCCTTCTGGTTAGCAGTCAAGTGCTTTAGCCACTATGCTACCAGAGCTCCTTAAACTCTCAGATGCAGAGAGTCATGAAACACCACCAGTAATTTAGTTATATTCCTAGTTCTGGGGTTTATATCAAGGTTTCGCCTACAGCTGAACTCTTCTTATTTATCTACTGATCCTGCGGTGGAAGTTCTGAAATGCTTCCTAGTGGAGGTAATGCCCAAATTGAGTCTTGCAGAGAGAGAATGATACTCCTATCAAAGTGAACTAACACTGGCAGAAGAACCAGAGAGTATCACAGTGTATGTGCTCAGGGAACTATAAACTCTTTGTTGTTGTTGTTGTTATGTGCCGTCGAGTCGGCCCCGACTCATAGCGACCCCTCCTTGGGTTTCCGAGGCAGTATCACTACGGAAGTAGGATTGCCCAACCTTCCTTCCGAGGAGTGGCTGGTGGGTTTGAACCGCCAGCCTTCTGGTTAGCAGTCAAGTGCTTTAGCCACTATGCTACCAGAGCTCCTCTTTAGAGTGGTTAAAATGAAAGAATAGCAGCCAAGACTGAAAAGGTACACGCAGGTCAGATCACCAAGATCACTGTATGATGTCCTAAGCACCCAAGACTTAACCAATAATAGGTGATGGGAAGCCACTGAAGACCTGGACAAGGGGTGGGGGTGATTGCCAGATTTAACATCCTTGTTTTTTTATAATTTCATTGTCAGGTCTCCTAGATTCAGAAAAGACAAGTCTGAGCTGTTCCACAGGATGAGAGAATCAATCGATCAATCTATTGACCATATTATGCACTGTTGTCGAGTCAGACCTGACTCATAGCAACCCCTCCTTGAGTTTCCGAGGCAGTATCACTACAGAGGTAGATTCCCCAATCTTCCTTCCGAGGAGTGGTTGGTGGGTTTTGAAACCCAGCCTTCTGGCTACCAGTCAAGTGCCTTAGGCACCACACCACCAGACTCCTATTGACCACATTAGAGACCAGCATTTCATTAAAAAAAAACTTTTATGCACAGGGTGCTGGCTGGGAAATGTTTCATAAATTCCTTCAATATGCCACTTTAGGGAAGGCTAGGAGGAAAGTGTGAGTAGTCGAGACCATGCCAAGTGAGTAAAAATATGGGCATGTGGCCCGAATGCCAACTCATCACCCACGTATCCGAGAAAAGAGTTTGCGTCTGATAATACCTGTACATGCTCTACTTTTCAAATTTGATTTTATTATTCAATTTGTCCTACCTCAATTATGTTTAATTGCATGTCAGAAATGGATTTAATTTTCAACACTGTTACATATATAATCATTTCACCACCCTTTACCTTTCAATTAGACATAAAAGAAATGCAGCATTTCCTAACCACCTGGTGAACATTAATTATAAGATAATTAAACTCCAACAGAATTGTTTAGTATACAGAGCTACAAAGTGGCACTTAACTTTAGGTTCTAATATCCTATGACTTATATATATGGGCTGCCTTAAATGAGCATAATATAACCTAATTGGAATTTTTCTATTTTAATCACTTTATATTTTCATTCAAAACAATTCTGTTCCAAAACATTAACAAGTACTGGCAAGGATATGGAGAAGCTGGAACCTTCATACATTGCTGGTGGGGATGTAAAATTGTGCAGGCACCCTGGGAGACATTTTAGCAGTTCAATGCTATACACAGTTACCATGATCCAGTAACTCAACTCCTAGGTATGTACCCAAGAGAAATGAAAATTTAAGTCCACACAAACACTTGCACACAAATGTTGTTTTTAGTAACATTATTTATAGCTAAAAAGTACACACAATCCAAGTGTCCATCAACAGATTAATGGATAAACAAAATGCAATATATGCACATAGTGGAATATTATTAATCCATAAAAAGGAATGAAGTTCTGATACATGCTACCCACATGGATGAACCCTAAAAACATGCTTGGTAAAAGCCAGGCACAACAGACCACACACACTATAGGATTCCACTTATATGAAGTACCAGAAAAGGCATATCCATGGAGACAGAAAGTAGATCAGTGCTTGCCAAGGGACCAAGGGGGGTGGTGGTGCACAGGGTTATTGTCTGGGGTGAGGACAGTGTTTTGGAATTACGTAGTAGTGATGGTTGCACAATTCCATGAATATACCAAAAACCATGAATTGTATACTTTAAGAGGGTGAATTTGATAGTGTGTGAATTATATCTTAATAAAACTGTTATTAAAAAAATAAACACATCTCTAAGTAATCTGTGGGCATGCTGGTGGTGTAGTGCCTAAGGCATCTGACTGCTAACCAGACTTTCTACCCTCTGGTCTGCCCCTGGCCCCCATCCTCAAAGTAATAAAGATCATCCTTTATATGGAGTTCAGTAATAAGGTGGTTGCTCCCACCCTAGTGTTTGCAGACTGTCTCCTACTCCTCTAACACAGCCCAGTCTGCTACACTGCGACCATGCATCTGTCTACTCCATTACAGACTGATTTCTTCCAGGCCAGGGCTCAGTGCCTGCTGTGATGGATGCAGACAGCACTCAAGAAACGTTTGGGGGGAACAAATGCATACATGAAGGAGTCATGTTAGAATCAAATACTACACAGGACTCCAAAATGTGACCAAGCAAAAGATAATAAAGTCCCCAAGAGCCAATTATCCTAAATGGGTTGTAGTTAGTTTTGAATTCTTTGAACCATCCACTTTGCAAATTATCAGTAACAATTTTTTGATGGAAAATTCATTTTCTCATATAATCTAACTGTAGACTAGTATGAACTAAGTACTTCAGTCCACTATTATTTTAATTAATAGAAATACACCTGTCTCTTCCTACATAAACAAGGAACTAATCTCACTGAAACAGATAGTATGGGCTCACTGTTTCCCCCTACTTCTTCCCCCTGAGGTAACTCCTCCATAGGGCATAGTGTCTAAACTTCTTTCAGTCATTAGAATTTAAAGTTGCATCAAACCCATCTAAAACTTAAAACAGCAACAATATATTTCTCTTGATTCTCTGGGTTAGAAAGCTAATCAATTCTTCTGCCAGTGCTGCCTGTGATTACTCCTGCACTATTGTTGTTGTTATGTGCCATGGAGCTGGACCCGACTCATAGCAACCCCTCCTTGGATTTCTGAGGCAGTATCACTATGGAAGTAGTTTGCCCAACCTTCCTTCCGAGGAGTGGCTGGTGGGTTTGAACCGCCAGCCTTCTGGTTAGCAGTCAAGTGCCTTAGGCACTACGCTACCAGAGCTCCTGCACTGTAGACATACCTAATTTGAATGTGACTGGATATCCAAGCTGGCCTTACCCACATGCCTGGCAATTATTGCTAGCTACTGGCATAGGGCATAGGTGTTTTGGGTTTCCTTTATGTGACCTCTGATTGCTCAGTGGGCTGGACTAGGCTTCTTCAAAATATGCTGATCAGTGTTCCCAAAGGGCAGGAGAGAAAACTGCAAGGTCTCTTAAGGCAAAGGCTATAGAGCTGCTCTGTCCAACGGAACTTTCTGCAACGATGGAAATGTTCAGTAACCATGCTAACCAATATGGTACGCACTAGCTGCAGGTGTCTACTGAGCATTTCAAGTGTGGCTAATGCAACTGAAGAAAAGAATTTTGAATTTTATTTAATTTTAATTAACTTAAATTTAAATACGAACTTGTACATGGCTAATGGCTACCATATAAGACAGTGAAGCTCTAGAATTATCCCATTGCTTCTGCTACATTCTATTGCTCAAAGCAGGTCATCAGACCTGCACAGATTCAAGACAGTGGAGAAATACTCAGCATCTCTTGGTGAGAGGAGCAGCAATGTCCCTCTGCAAAGGGCCAGGGTACAGGGAGGAGTGGTTCATTATAATAATCTACTTTGCCAGGAGACTGGGCAAAGGCAGGCAGGATTGGGGGAAGGGTTGGTAATATTTATATAAAGTGTTTGGGGAGGGCATCTCAAAGACAGTGTGATACGTAAACACAGATCTAAAGGAAGTAAGGAAACCAGCCATGAGAGAATCTGGCAAAAGAGGAATTGATGTGGAGGGAATCAAAAGTGCAAAGGAGGCTGAGGCAGGAACACGCTTGGTGGTTCAAAAACGGCAGCAGGCAGGTGCTGTCAGAGTTGAGTGAGCAAGGGATGGGGTGACTGCTTCTGTAAAAATAATTTATGCCATGCAAATGACGGGAGTGGGGGGAGTCTGTGGTTGATAGCAGAGGCACCTAGTAACCACATACTTCTTCATACACAGACATCTTGCTGCCTCCCTGACTCAAGGTGTGGCCTCTGACCTGGAAGTGCTCTTGTGTGGCAACCTGTCACAAAGTTTATGCATTTCTCATTTGCATACATAAATGGAAAGATTCAATTCCTATCCCTAACAAATGTGTGTAAAATGAAACTTCCAACCTACAAGTAGGAGACTAGCATCAGTTCTAACAAGAAAAAAAGAGGCAAACTAATTTCTAAAAGGCAAATGAAATCATATGTTAAAAGTGTCAAGCCTCAAGAGCCAAGAATAATAAATGAAGAGCCCAGTGATCATCGCATGCCAAACAAAAACTTTAGATTTTTCTCCCATCCTAACGTGGCAAGGAGTCCCTGGGTGGTCACTGCTAACCCAAATGCTGGAGGTTCAAGACGATCCAGACATACCTCAGAAGAAAGGCCTGGTGCTCAACTCCAAATAATTAGCCCCGGAAACCCATGGAGCTGGAGTCCGTTTGATGGCAATTTTTTTAAAAAAAATTTATTTCGCATGTTGTCGTCACTGCTGATTCACACTCATAGCCACCCTTCAAGCCAGAGAAGAACTGCCCCATAAGGTTTCCTAAAGGTAAAGATAATCTTTATGGGAGCAAATCGCCAGACTTTTTCTGCCTAAGAGTGGCTCCTGGGCTCAAACGGAACCTTTCAGTGAACAGCTGAGTGCTTTAACCACTGGGTCACCACAGCTCCTTTAATGTGGCATAGAAGTATGTAATAGATTTCCAATAAAGATTTGGACCAAAATGAAAAATGTAAAACATATATTAAAAATTCATGTAATGTAGGCACACCTCAGAGATATTGTGGCTTTGGAACCAGATCACCACAATAAACCAAATATTGCAATAAAGTGAGGCACATGAATTTGATGGTTTCCCAGTGCATATAAAGTTGTGTTTACAGTATACGGCAGTCTTGTTAGTGAGCTCTGGTGGTGCAGTGATTAAAGTACTTGGCTGCTAACCAAAAGGTCAGTGGTTTAAACCTACCAGCTGCTCTGTGGGAAGAAGATGAGGCAGTCTGCTTTCATAAAGATTGACAGCCTTGGAAACTCAGCTTTGCATAGGGACACTAGGAGTTGGAGACTCAATGGCAGTGGGTTTGCCTTTTAGTTTTGGTAGTCTAATAAGTGTGCAATAGCATTATGAAAATGTTTGAAATATTGTGAGAATTACCAAAATATCACACAAAGACACAAAGTGAGCAGAAAAATGGCACTGACAGTGGTGCTCAATGCAGGGGTTGCCACAAATCTTCAATTTGTAAAAACAAGCAAACAGTATCTGTGAAGCACACTAAAACCAGGTATGCCAAAGGAAATATGCAAAGCACATGAGGAAACAACAATTCTAAGACCAGTAGTGCAGCGGTTCTGACTCACACAGTGACCCCTCCTTGAGTTTTCAAGGTGCTATCTCTATGGCAGTAGATTGCCCAATCATCCTTCCGAGGAGTGGCTGGTGGGTTTGAACTGCCAGCCTTCTGGTTAGCAGTGAAATGCCTTAGGCACTACACTACGAGAGCATTTTTTTTTTTTTTTTTTTTGGTTTAGTAGCACAGTGGTTAAGCACTCAGCTGCTAACTTTGGCAGTTCAAACCCATCAGCCACCCTATGGGAGAAAGATGTGGCCATCTGCTTCCCTAAAGACTTACAGCCTTGGAAACCCATCCTACAGGGTTGTTATGAGTCAGAATCGACTTGAGAGCAATGAGTTTGGTTTGTCTTTGGGGTAAAAGAATTTACAGTCTAAAGGGGAGATGAACATTGCACAGCTTACCACAATACTAGTCAGAATGCGGAAGTGGCATAAATCTTGGAGAGAGGTACCAATGAGGCATTAAGGAAATACACAGGGGAGGAAGGGAGTAGAGGTGGCTTCAAGTGACCTTCACAGAAACACATGAACTTTGTGTTGAAAATAAATTGGAATTAGATTCCGATTAGGTAAAAAACCCACCAGCCACTCCTCGGAAGGAAGATGGGGCAATCTACTTCCATTGTGATAATGCCTCCACAACCCCAAGGGGGGGGGTCGCTATGAGTCAGGTCTGACTAGACGGCACATAACAAAAACAACAACAAAGGAAAAGGCAATTCAGAATAACAGAATAAACAAAAACAAGGCAATCTAATCTCTCATTGTTTCTCCCTGTTAAGTAGCTTCTGCGTGTTCACTCAAAGGAAGGCAAGCCCTCGAATATCAGATTAATGAAAACCTGACTTGCAATATCAGAAGGTAACTACAAAAATCACAGGGCCTTCATTCGCAACAGAATTTCTAAGAGCTCATGATCTTTTTTATTAGGGACCACCCTGCCTCCTAGTCCACCTCTCTCTCTCACACTCAGGGGGCTCTTTGGTCGCTATTAGTGTTCTTATGTGCACTAGGCTGCAGGATAAATGGCTCTGCACTAACTTTACATGCCGAAAGAGAGATTCTCAATTATCCTCCTTTAATGGACTGGGAACATCTCTCCCCACCTGCGATAACTTACTGGGAAGGGCAGGGGATTAAGGGATAAGAAGGTATCAAGAAGCGGCTGGCCTGGCTTAACTCAGAAATACTAGCAAGTCAATCAGCGGCTCTTCATTTTCACCAGGAAGGTGGCATCCGCACACTGTAATGGCTGAGCTGCTGCCAAACAGACAGCAGTAGTATCAGCTGTTCCAAGCTGCTAAGTACAGGATGTTGCAGTCTTTTAACAAAAGAACAGAGTCAGAGAGAAGCTGGGAGAAGAGGGCTGGGAAAGGGGCCCCTCCTATCCTTTTGCTGTAAACTGGCAAACTGCCATATTGGACTGGGATAAGGAGGGAAAAAACGCAAACGTGGGTGTATACTAATTCTGAGTGTTATTCTTATCTCCTTTTCTTCAATAACAACCCCCTCCTTCTTTTCTTCTATTTAAAGCCATTATCCAAATTGTCTGTGGCTTTGAAGTGTGCTGGGATGCACTTTTCCTAAATTTACTAAATTGTCATATTAAAGCTGTAGATAAATCAAATCCTGTCACTCTCCTGCTTAAAACCCTCCAATGGCTTCTTTTTGCACTTAGGATAAAATCTAAACTTCTGAACAAGATCTGGACTCTCCCCCCTTCATCTTCTAACACACCCTCAAATTCCTAGCCTCACTTCCCTTATTTCTGCTTCTAGAATATGCCAAGATTTTTGCCTCCTTGTGGCCTTTGCTACCTACCTATAGGGCTTTTACTTCAAATCTTTAGTGTCAGATACCTTCTCATTATGTAGATCTCAGCACTCAGTACACATCTTTTGGAAAAGGAAGAAACAAAGACACTGATATGATAAAGGGTGGGAGCCTTCTGGAAGTCCTAGAACACAACCAGGGAAGAAAATCTCCCAGGAAATGAGAGCAGCTCATCCAAATCAGAAGAGGGGGAAGTGGTCCTCCCATTTTGTTGTTGCTGGCTGTTGTCTTGTTGCCTACGGTTCATGACAGCCTTACGTACAACAGAATGAAGCACTGTCTGGTCCTGTATTATCCTCACAATTGGCAGCACGTTTGAACCCATCATGGCAGATACCAGGCCAATCCATCTCACCAAGGGTCTCCTATGCCCCTCATTGGCCCTCTTTCACCAAACATGATGTCTTTCTACAGCAAGTAAGCCTTCTTGAGAATATTGTCCAAAGCAAGCAAGGCAAACCATGTTCTGTTGTGATCTATAAGGTTTTCATTGACTAGTTTTTGAAAGGAATCACCAGGCCTTTCTAGCTGTCTTCATATGGAATGTCTGCTGAAACCTGTCCACCTTGGATGACCCTGCTAGTATTTCAAATACCCATGGCATAGCTTCTAGCATCACAACATACTGAAAGCCCTTTAAAAAAAAAAGCTCCCTCTCAAGGTGTAACACTCCTGTGCTTCCTTAGTAATCTCATTGACCCTCACTGGTGAAAGTAAAAGAAATCCTCAGGGTCGCCCTTCCTGACCCATTCGGGTCCCAGGTCCGATGCCACCTCATCAGTATGAACCTCTCCTGGTTGTCCAGCAACGTGCTCCTCTTCACCGTGCTGCTCAAGTGCTCGGCTTCCTCTCTGCTGGACCACTGACCCCACTCTCCTACCTGGTCACGTGAGCTCTCACTGAGGGCTCACTCTGGGACCCACAGGCACAGTGAAAACTCAGTCAGTTTTCACATAAATAAATGAGACTTACAAAATTGTTCGATTGTATAGTGCTAAAAGGGTAAGGAAGTAGCAACTTCTGACCTTCTCTAACTACACAAGAGGAAGACAGAATCACCATCAACAACCTAAGGCCTGTTCCTATGAGGTCAGACATGCCACCACACTCCAGCCCTTTTACCAACCTTGACACCAGCTGTCCCTCTCACAGCACCCATGACCTCTCTGCTGGGTTCAATAATTCATTGCAGTGGCCATACATAACTTAGACTATGGGATTTATTAGAGAAGTAACAGGCTATAATTTAAGCTCAGGAATGCACTCAGGATACAGTTCTTCAATCGGGACAGTCTGCTGTGCCCTTAGACACACTCTCTGGCCCTTGGCTTCTCAGCCTGACCTCTGCCTCTGTAGGCCAGGTAAGCCTGCCTCTCTGTGCCATGCCTCTTGGTTCCACTACTGCCGTCTCTCTCAGCAGGCAGTGAAATTCCCCCTCTGCCTCTTTGAGGGCTCATTTTAAGCCTGGCAGAGTGGCAAAACTAACCAATCCCAACATCATAGTCCTACACACCTGAGAGAGCATGAACTTTCCCAGAAAATTACTTCATGCTGTGCTAACAGAAATACCCCAGGTGGATGACTTTAACAATCAGGAGTTTAAAAGCAGCTACTCGGTTGCTCACGGCAAATTCTACCATGGAGTTAATTGCCAGTCTCATTACAGGAAATAACTATTACCAGCTGCCCAGCCAAATTGAGACATATTTGCATGGTGCCACCCAGTAATCCAGTGGGAGTTACAATGACTATAGCTTAAAAAAAAAAAAAAAAGCCATACCATGCAACTCACTACACTGCATGTAGTAAAAGTAGATTAAAATTTGCACCCAACAGCTTTCTGTTACAGACCCAGTACTGTCCCTTACAAATCATGAGCCATTGGGTCTGTCCTTGTGGTGCAGTGAATTACTTGCTATGGCTTTTCTAGCCACAGTCTTAGTAACTCCCACCAGATTCCTAGGTGAGACCATGCAAATAAGGTGTGTAGAACTCTAATGTGAAGATTGGTTAATTATGCTATGCTGCTGGGCTTAAAATGAGCCCCTGAGAGGCAAAGTGGGGATCTCACTGCCATCAAGAAAGAAGAGCTGGAGTTAGGGTGGAACGCGTACTTGGCCCCAAGATCCCTGTGCCACACCTCCTTGGCAGAGATGCCCCAGCAGAGAGACAGCAAAGTGGAACCAAGAGGCATGAGACAGGATGGCGGCCATGCTGGTCCGTGGAATGAGAAAGCTGAGTTCCACTGGGTAGGAGGCTTGCTGGCAGAGTGAGGTGCACATAGATGTGTACCTATGAGCACAGCTAAAAGATCTTTGTAACACTTGCCTGAGTAGGGCAGAAGGTAGCAGCCAGGCTGAGAGGCCAAGAGCCAGAGAGGTGTGCATGAGGGCATAGCAGAGGGGACACTGTCCTGACTGAAGAATAACATCCATCCTGAGAGTGTTCCTAAATCTGAATTGTAACCTTTTACTTCCCTAATAAACCCTACAGTTTTGAGTACTGTCTGTGAGTTCTGTGTGGCCACTGCAACAAATTATTGAACCTAGTAAAGAATTAGTGAGTGCCATGAGAGGGACAGTTGGTGTCAGCGTTGGTAAACAGGCTGGAGGGTGGGTAGCATGTTTGGCCTCACGGAATAAGCCTTGGGGCTGCTGATGGTGATCCTGTCTCCCCCTTGTGAGGCTGGAGGATGTCAGAGGGTGCTGTCCCCATGCCCTTCTTTCAGTCCGTTAACTTTTTTTTAATCCTAACCACTCGACAGGTAAGACAGTGAATGAGAACCTATTTTGAAACAATTCTGTGCTATTGAATAATTAGTTTTACAATGAAAACCTAACCTAAGGTCTTGTTATCATTCTTAGCTTTTCTCTGAATTTCTTTTCTCAGCCTCTATTCACTGGGACTTAAGGAAGACAATTTTAGCAATTTTGTCTACAGCTTTGGGTGCTTGATACCAGCATGCAGCCCTCTGTTAGCAAAAATAATTAAAGTTAATTAATGTAACTCTTCTAAAGGATAACTTGTTTCATTATGAGAAAAAATGGAATTATGTGAGTTTCCAAGATTAACCCAGAAGGTTTGGTACGCAGAAAACTGTGTTGCAAGACTCAACACTTTGGATTCTTAGAAAGCAAACAAATAAATGTAGTGTCTTCTTGTAAGCCAATTTGTCCCAGAATAAAACAGCAACGCTCTGTGGAGGCACAAGTGGTTAGCTTGGTTGTGCCAGTTATACTAATTTGATATAAATATAAAACTTCTTCAACTGATTAATCCAACAAACAATGAACAACTTTTTCCATTATCTATTTTATTTTATTTCAGTCCAGGCAAGACTAAATCAAACACATTCAATGAGTTCTCATCTCCCTTCTCTTTGAAAGGAGAAAAGCTTGAGTCAGGGGTCTGACATCCTAAAACTGCTTTCTAAATTTCCATACTGACATAGAATACCATCCTTTTAACGCTAGAAATACAAGGGAAAATGAGAAAGCATAGGCAAGGGTGCGGTGAAAATGCACTTTCACACATTGCTGGGAGCGGAAAATTGGTACAATCATTTGGGAAAGTAGGTTGGCAATAGATCAAGAGTCATTACTATGCTCATATTGTGTGAAACAGGAATTTCACCTTTGGGGATATATCTTAAGAAAATGATCCAGAAAAAGCTACAACACAAAGGTGTTCATTATAACATTATTTATGATTAAGACAAAATGGAGAGTAATCTCACTCTGCAGCACCTGGAAAAAGTGAGGCGCCCTGTAGTACGGCCATACTAGGGGCCATTATGTAACCTTCGAACATTAATGTGATAATGACCACATAGCAACGTGAAGAAACAGGCATGACATAGAACTAAATGAGAAAGACAGAATACAAACTATTCACCCTATTAAAATTTTGTAGGAATTTAATATACAAAAAAGAAATAATGCACCATGAAGATGGTTGTGTTATAGTGGTGAAATTATGGTCAATTTTTTGTGCTTTATTTTATAAAATATGTTCTGTGTTTTAAGTAGTTCTGGTGATACCTGGGTTAAGGCATTTCAGTTGCTAATCAAAAGCTCAGTCGTTCGAACCCACCAGCTGCTCTACAGGAGAGCGATGAGGCAGTTTGCTTCTATAAAGATTTACAGCCCCTCAGAAACCCTATGGGGCAGTTCTACTCTGTCCTACAGTGTCACTATGAGTTGCAATGGACTACTCAATGGCAATGAGTATGGTTTGGTTTTGATACTATGTTATTATTTACATAATTTGAATTTTTACTTTTAGGAAAGTAATGTCTAATAGAGCCCACTTACCATTGAACAAATTACTTCAAAAGAACAGCATTATAAAGAATTACAAATGTACTCTGGAAGCATACTTTTCATCTCTCTAGTAATTGTAAGACCTTTCCATTATGTTTTACTTCAATGACCTCTCTGAGGCTAGATTTATTTATAAAATGTAACATGTGCCAGCATAGTTACTGAACAAAACTCCCTATTTTAAAGCTACTGTCTAGCATCTAGGAATCTTAGCTCAACCAGCTTCCAAAACTCTGGTGTAGGTTAAATGGTGCCATCAAGTTGGCTGTGGCATGTAGCAACCCTGCGTACAACAGACTGAAACACTGCCTGGTCCTGAGCCATCATCACAATCCTCGATATGGTCGAGCCCATCGTTGAAGCCACTGTGACAGTCCATCTACTGGAGGGTCTTTCCTTCTATCGCTGACCTTCTACTTTACCAAGCACGGTAGCCTCCTCCAGGCAAGTCTCTTTGAACACATGACCAAAGTAGGTGAGACAAAGTCTGGCCATTCTGGCTTCCAAGAACATTCCAGCTGCACTTCTCCTGGGACCAATTTTTTCATTCTTCTGGCAGTCCATAGTATCTTCAGTATTCTTCATCAATGCCACAATTCAAAGGCATTAACTCTTCTTTAGTCTTGCTTCCTTATTGTCCAGCTTTCACATGCATACAAGGTGATTCAAAGAACCATGGCGTGGGTCAGGTGCACCTTAGCCTTCAGAGTGAAATCTTTGCTCCTTAACACTTTAAAGAGGTCATTTGCAGCAGGTTTTCCCAGTGCAATTTGACGCCTGATTCTTGACTGCTGTTTCCATGCTGATTGGGGATCCAAATAAAATGAAATCCCTGAGAACTTCAACCTTTTTTCCATTCATTGTGATGTTGCTTATTGATCCAGTTGTGAGGATTTGTTTTCTTCATGTTGAGAAGCAATCCACATTGAAGACTGTATGTAGTCTTTGATCTTCATCAGTAAGTGCTTCAAATCATCTTCACTTTCAGCAAGCAAGGTTGTGTCATCTGATTCTTCCTCCAATCCTGATGCCACATTCTTCTTCATACGATCCTGCTTCTTGGATTATGTGCTCAGCATCCAGACTCAACAAGTATGGTTAAAAGATACAACACTGATGAACATCCTTCCTCATCTTAGACCACGCAGTATCCCCTTGTTCCATTTCAACTACATCATCTTGGTCTATATACAGATTCCTCATTAGCACAGTTATGTGTTACCAAATTCTAGTATATGTGTTAGATGCTACATTTCTTCACAAGAGAGAAGTGAAAACTATGCTAAGTAAGAGGCAAATCCTACTTTCAATACCATGGTAAGGATCAATATAAATCTAACTCCCAAAATGTAGGGATGGATTCAAGCCTCACCTTCCTCCTTCTCCATCCTCATGGCCAACCACCCTTGCAGCACTTTCTCTGACCCCAGCCACCAGGAGGTGGGTCAGAGCTCACAAGTTAGAAGGACACCATTCTTCAATTACCTACTCATGCAACATTTCTTTGACACTAGGCATCCAGAGCTGGATCAAAGCGCTTGAGTTAAAAGCACACTGTCCCTCAGACTGCCAAATGGGCAGATGGGAGACTGCTCAGGAGTTCATGAAAACCCCAACTTTCTGTTCTGATTCAGGGCCACAGATTCAGGGTTGGTTTCTCATTATCCCTGCAGAATGCCAGCTGCAAGCTTGGGAGTCCACATGATACCCTTCCTTTGTGTCCTGCTGGCTTCTATTGCCCCTTTTGGTTATATAATTTGCTAGAACTCAAAGAGAACATCATGGAGAGTATACCATACTTACAGCTATAGATTTATCATCACCAAAAAGGACACAAACTAAGAGAAGCACAGAGTGAGGTCTGGGAGGGTTCCTAACACAAAGCCTCCCTGTCCCCTGGAGATGTATTATTCTTCTGAGAGCAGATGTTCTCCCCAACCAGGAAGCTTACTGGTCCTTTGTGCTCAGGGTTTTAATTGGCCTCACCATGTAGTCATTGTAGATTATTACATCATGCCTCCTGAGGCCACACACAACATCAGCTGCCAAGTGGTCCTTCTTGGTCTGGTTTATCTCTCACTCATGTACTTCAGGTGGAGTCCAGCCCTCAGGAACCCTGAACAAAGGCCAAATTGCTTTCCATGCTTCATATAAACACTGGGTGAATGTGGCTGTATTTGGGAGATAAGAGTAAAATAATCTATATTTTAAAAGTTATCTCAACAATTAATGCTATGGACTGGGATCTTAAAAGCTTGCAAGCAGCCATCTAGATGCAACAATGGGTCTCTCCT
>NW_006921813.1:5155128-5156685 GCF_000298275.1 Orycteropus afer afer | reverse complement strand
TGTGAACTGCTGTATGGAAAGTTAATTTGCTCTGTAAATTTTTACCCAAATCACAGTTAAAAAATAAATAAATAAATTATATATATATATATATATGTATATATATGTATGTATATGTGTGTGTGTGTGTGTGTACACACACAATTAATGCTATGCCAATTAATTTCTCCCTCATAGAAAGATGTTTCCAATTTTGATTAACCAGTTAGGCACTATTAAGAAAAAAACAGAGAACCTCTTTGACTATAATAAAAACCAAGCTCACTGCCGTCGAGTCAAACCGGACTCATAGCGACTCTTCCTTGGGTTTCCGAGGCAGTATCACTACGGAAGTAGATCGTCCAACCTTCCTTCCACGGAGTGGCTGGTGGGTTTGAACCTCCAGCCTTCTGGTCAGTGGTCAAATGCATTAGGCACTATGCTACCAGAACTCCTTTGATTATAATATTAAGTATAATTGTTTTGACTAATTCTCTTATAATACAAATAGTTCACGTAATAAAAATTATTTCTTGCTATTGAAAAAAAGACTGTTACTTATATTTTGAAGGCAGTTATTATCTTTAGGAGCTCTGGTAGCGTAGTGCCTAAGGCATTTGACTGCTAACCAGAAAGCTGATGGTTCAAACCCACCAGCCACTCCTCGGAAAGAAGGTTGGGCAATCTACTTACGTAGTGATACTGCCTCAGAAACCCAAGGAGGGGTCGCTCTGAGTCGGATCCGACTCGATGGCACATAACAACAAAACAACAATGTATTATTTTTATTAAAGATTCAGCTATTTAATAAGGATATTTTTTAAAATGCACTATTGTTTAGAACATGAACAATTAAAAACGAATACAGAGAGATAAAGAAAAAAAAGTAAACAGACCCAGCTACACAACTTGAAGGGCCCAGTGCAAAATTATCTTCAAGGCAGGGTCTACACAGGGTCACTATGAGCCAAAACTGACTTGCTAGCACCTAATAACAATAAAAAAAATAAAAGTACAGGATCCCATGTTCAAAATTAAGAATTTCAAGACAGCAACAGCAGAGCAATAGACCAAGCACAAAGTTTTTCTCATACCCACAAGTTTGGCCCTAAATGCAAGGTATCTGAAGTATAATAAATAGATGTGTTGGTGGTATAATAATAGGTTTCTTTGGGTTTGGGTTGTTTTTGTTTTCTAAAAGCACTTAACTTCTTACTGGCAAAAGCAAGCAGAAATAAATAAATGATACCAACATACAAAGAATCTGCTAAAATGCAATTTACTTTTATCCCCAACTTGCTTTCAAAGCTAAATCAGCATATATGGATCTGAAGTCATTACAGTATGACAGCCAAAAAGGGGAGAAGAGCCATTATATTTGATAGCACTAATAAAACTATATGAAAAAAGGTAAAGAAAACAGGCATGCTTTTCATTGGTATGCAGATGAAATAATAATAATAATAAAAAAAAATCCCCTTCATGGTGCTTTAAAAGTTTTGGTTAAAATCCCTAAATAAACATTTAATATATAAATTCATTTTGGTTTCCCCATAGACATAAAAAATGATGCCTGAG
>NW_006921813.1:5129897-5154635 GCF_000298275.1 Orycteropus afer afer | reverse complement strand
CTCAGCACTTGAAAGAGGTCCTTTGCAGCCTATTTGCCTAGTGCTATATGTCGTCTGATGTCCTGACTGCTGCTTCCATTGGCATCAACGGTAGAACCAAGCAATGTGAAGTCTTTGACAATTTCAATCTTCTCTCCATTTATCGTAATGCTGCTTATAGGTCCAGTTGTGAGGATTTTTGCTTTCTTTATATTGAGATGTAATCCATACTGCAGACTGTTTTCTTCAATCTTCATCAGTAAGTATTTCAAGTCATCCTCACTTTCAGCAAGCAAAGTTGTGTCATCAGTGTGTCACGGGTTGTTAATGATTCTTCCTCCAATGCCGATGCCAAGTTCTTCAAACAGTCCAGCTTCTTGGATTATTTGCTCAGCATACAGATTGAGTAAGTATGGTGAAACGATACAACCCTGATGCCCTCCCTTCTTGATTTTAAACCACGCAGTGTTCCCTTTTTCTGTTCAAACAATAGCCTCCTGGTCTATGTACAGGTTCCTCATGAGCACAATTAAATGTAATAAAACAGTACTTTTCCCTACAGTTTAAGAAATACATGCACACATAAACATTTAACTTCACCCAACAAATATATTCAGTATCTATTATCAGGCACTGTATCAGGTGCTGAACATGCATTTTCTTTTCTCTTTCAGGCTGACTATGTGCATGATCAAGGGAGAGGTGAGAAGCACCTCTGGTTCCATCACCCACTCGAAGTCATGTCAGGGTTCTTCTGAAGGTTTCTTTCCTTGAGGAATTCTGATAACACTACTTACTCAGTTCTCAGTTATTCCAAGGTCTCTTTCAGCTCAAAGGCTACTTTGTCAATAGAGCCACCAACACTGCCAACCACCAATAATCCTGGTTCATCTCTGCCTCCCCGGCCGGCTGTTTGTGCTTTTGATATCACTGTAGTCACATTTTCAGCTTGGCTCCATTGCTAGATTGTGAACTCTGGGGTAGTAAAAATCATCTTATAATTATAATGAATGACAATCTTACAATTATAATGAATTTTCACCTATCTACATGGGTGGCCCAGTGGTAGGATCCTCACCTTCTATGTGGGAAACATGGGTTAGGTCCCAGCCAGTGCATCTTACGCACAGCACCACCCATCTGTCGGTGGTGGTCTGTGTGTTACTGTAATGCTGAGCAGGTCTCGGTGGCGCTTCCAGACTAAGAAGGACTAGGAAGAAAAGCCTGGGGATCTACTTCAGTAATTAGCCAGTGAGAACCCTGCAGGACAAACTGTCCTATCTCCAACTGATCATAGGCATGGCCCAAGAGTGGTCAGTGTTTCTTTCTCTGGTGCACAGGGTTGCCCTGAGTCAGGGGCCTACACAGTGAACAGCAACAGCCAAGCAGAAGGCAAACATCAACTGCAACTTAAAAGCTTCCTGAATGAATAAATAAATTGGTGGATAAGAGAAATTTTCTTCTGTGTTAGAAATTTCCAGGGGTAGTTCATTAAAGAATGAACCAAATAAAGGAGTAGACTATATTGATTGGTTTTACACATTCTTGATTTCTTGGCTAAGTTTGTTACCTACTCGTAATTTCTCTGCCAGAGAGGGAGAGGTACTAGGTTGCCTCATCTCTCCTTCTAAACTTGGGTGCTCAATGGCCCTGCTGGATGAGGTTCAACAACAGCTATCAGACTTAGAAGACAAGCCTGGAAGCAGACAATGAACTGGGGTGGTACAGGTGGTAGAAGGCTTGCTTCAAGAACTGTTGTTTCAGGCACAAGGGAGAGCTTAACTAAGAGAGAAAACACAGAAGGCAAAGGTTGGAGAGGAACTCGGAAATTAATTTTAATCAATTTTAGAAAAAGGCCAATTCTTCCACCTTAGGTGACCTCATAACCTCAATATTACAGATCTGGCAGGCAGCATCTCAGATTCCTTTAGATGGGTGGGGACAGGTGACCTGTACATACACACATACACACACACACAAATTTAATGTTGTGGTGTTGTTTCAAGGACAAAGGTGGAATTTGTTATAATGAATGAATTGGCAAATGTATCTTGGCGATTCAGCTTAAGATCCAAATGCCCTGATGATTACATAATGAGGTTTGAATATAGGAATTAAAGTGGGTTAAGCAAAGGACAGAGTTGCCCTGAGGAAATGGACAAACATATAAGAAAGTAAACCTGGATCATGCAGTTTCAATTATTCTCAGTGATTTGTTTTATAAAACCAAACATGCATACTATTGGCAAACTGGTATTGGAGTGTAGATGTCTGTCACTACACAACTCAACATTTGCCATGTGATGAAAATATAAAGTGAACCATAGAAAGTGCATCTACAATTTTATCCAATCTTAAAGGATTTGACTGAGGTAAGTCCATAACATCACAAATGAACATTAAATACTTAGTAGACACTAGATAACTGTTATTAGTCTCTCATTCTTGAAATTGAGGTTACACATGTGACTTCACTTTCTGTAACACTTTAAAAATCAATACTAGAAATTTGATTTAAATTACTAGATGGGAACATTCAACTGTATCCATTTATTCTAAAACAGACTTATTAAAACACTACACATTTAAGGTAATTTATTTTGACATTTGAGGGAATTAAATATGTGTCTGCGTGAGAAAAGCAATATAACAGTGCTTTTTACCACACTGAATGGGAAGTAACCTCTAATTCCAAAAAGAGTAATTGGAGGCTAGTTAATTGGCCTGTATTAAATGGCAAATAACAAAGAATTAATAATGTTTCATTTAATTAAAACAACTCATAGACAATTTTAAGCAAAACAAAATGATCAAAACTATTAAGGCAGAATCCCAGCAGTTACAGGAAATGATAACAGCAGCCGTTTACCATTGTTTATGATATGCCGGGCCCTGGACCAAACACCTGACATTAAGAATCTCTCTGGAACATCACAGCACATTATGACTTATTACTACTATTATTATTATTCCCCAAACTTAATGTGTGTCCACAGTTTCTCTGTATGTATGTTGTTAATGTATTGAACAAAGCTACTGTTACTGAGGACTGTTTCATTGTTCTGAGTCACTGTTAAAACCATCCAAGAAAGTAAAGGCATTTAATTAAGGGTTCAAAATACACTGAAGTTGCATAGTATCAGTTCCTAGGATATTCACACTAGAGGACAAGGCAAGCTGTGAATCACTCATTTCAATATATAAAAGTGAGGTTCTGAGCAATGGCTTAGCTATGTTCATTGCCAAGACCCAGTGGCCCCAGGGCTGTTTACCTATTTTCAGCCAGCATCAGCTTCACGAAATTCTTTGCTTTTCTGTTTTGTTTCTGGTCTATACAATGATTTTCTTGCACTGGGGCCCAACTGTCTCATGCTTGTTTTTGTGGGTTTGTTTGTATTTTATCTATAACTGCTAGGTGTTTAAGGAGTTCTGGTGGCATAGTGGGTAAGACATTTGGCTGCTGACCAGAAGGTCAGTGGTTCAAACCCACCAGCTGCTCCATGGAAGAAAGATGGGACAATCTACTTCCGTAAAGATTTACAGCCTCAGAAACCCAATGGGGGTCACTATGAGTTGGAATCGACTCGATGGCAGTGAGGTTTTTTCCGTTTTTTTTTGGTGTTTGAAAAGACGAGGTGCTCTGAAGCATGACCTTACAGTATCACTCCAACTGGAAATCTCAGAGTCAGCACCTAAAACATTCAAATGTATAATGTTCCTCCTGGATGCCACCAACCAATCACAAGCACAGAACTTTTGGAAACAGAAATTGTTAAACTAAGTCACTGGGGTGCAAAGGCTGTGCCTTACTGCTTTTTTGTACTTTCAGCATTAATTTCAATGCTTGGCACACATAAGGCATTCAATAGGTAGGGTGGGTGAATGCATGAATTAATCAATCACTTGATTGACACTGCCATTATCAAAGAGTAGTAATAAAACATGTCATTAAATCCTAGATGCACACTGGAAGGACTTCAATAGAGAAACAATGTGGGAATCTGAAGAGCTTTGAGAACACCCGAGTTTCCATAAATCGACCCCTGAGAATCTAACGTGGCTGCAAGCCTAACTCTTGAGACACCAGAGACCCTGACCACAGCGACCTGTGACTGAGAAGGCAGTTTGGATCCAGGATAAGGTCAGGCAAATGTAGTATCTGAATTTTGTTCCTTTATAAATTATGGCCACTTTCAAGTACAGTCATCCCTTGGTATCCACAGGGAAGTGGTTCCAGGAACCACTCCCCTACCCCAATACCAAAATCCTCGGATGCTTAAGTCCCTTATATAAAATGCTGTAGTATTTGCATAAAACCTGTGTATATCCTCCAGTAAACTTTAAATCATCTCTAAATTACATCTAATACCTAATAAAATATAAATGTTATGTAAATAACATTTGATGCATTCTCTTAGCCTCTGAGGGATTGCTTTGACCGCTGAATTGCTTTTTTCCTTTTTCTGAATTATTTTTGATCCATGGTTGGTAGAACCTGTGGACATGGAGTGTCAACTGTATTGACAGCTTTTAAAGGTAATTTTATTCATGGTTAAACATTTGTAATTTGCCTATTAGCCTTTGATAAGTTAACTAAAGGCAACACAGATATGTCTTCTGTGTTTGGTCTCTCTGTGAGCGGTTTTCTTTTATTAAGACAGAAATAAATCTTCTAATCTCTAGGACTTAATCTTATTCTCCATAAATTCTCAAAGATACTGTTTCAATACCTTTATCCAGCTTCCTGAATACTCTAAATTATCCTTTAAATCATAAATAAGATAAAATAATAAACATAATTGAAGGCATTTTAGTGCCCAAACACTGGATTGACACAGTGGCTCCAACAACGGGCTCAACTATAGCACCAACTGAGAAGGCGGTATAGAGTCTGGTTGTATACAGGGCTGCTATGAGTCAGATCGACTGGATGGCACCTAACAACAACAGTGCCCAGATAATACGTTTAAGGAAAAGTACAAAATGCAGGCACACAGCAGTCAACACTGAAAATATACTATAAAAATTTCAGACTAGTTAGGGGTCACATGTTGATTTGGGTGAGGGGAGGAATGGTATGGAGAGTCTGTGACCAGCATGATGACACTGGGGAAAGGAAGGACACAGAAAAGTACACATAAGACATAGGAAACAGAGGCAAATACTAGTACATGCACAACACTGCATTACCACTAACACTAAACACCAGGCTACAGGTAAATGCACAGACAGGTGAGAAGATCTGGTGGCGGGGTAGGTAAACAGGAATACATTCTAAACCAAAGATCAATTTGGCTGAAGATAATCTTACATATGCACTTGTGCTACAAAATTAGCCACATACATTATAGAAGCAACAGAAGACACAGTTGGACTAACTTCTCAGAGACAATCAAACACCTGAAGAGAAAGAATCACCAGGCTTGTGGACTCAGAACCAGTCTCCGGGTACATCAAGCTCAATTGGCACAACACAATACAAAAACATCTTGTTCTACAACCTACTTTGGTGAGTAGCAACTGGAGTCTTAGAAGCTTCTGAGTGGCCATCTAAGATGCAACTACTGATCTCCTCTCATTTGAATCAAAGAAGAGTGAAGAAAATCAAAGGCATCTGGAAACAATCAGTCCAAGGATAAGATGGACTACAAGGACCTCAGCCTCCATGACCCTGAGATTAGAAGAACTAGATGGTGCCCAGCTACCAATGCCAACCACTCTGAAAGGGATCAAAACAGGAGATCCTTGATAGAGTGGGAGGAAAAATGTGGAACAAAATTCAAAAATACAAAAATGACCACAATTATTGGTCAGAGAGAGACTGGTGGAACTCTGGAGACTATGGCCCTGGGTTACCCTTAGGGCCTAGAAATGGATTGACTTCCATGGATTAGCTCACAGCCCAACAGTAGAAAGACCTACATGCAGAACACCTACCCCAGGGCAATGCACCCATCTACCCTAGGGAGATACACCCCTTAGATCAATCAGCTATGAGACACCAGAGGGGCGGCATTCACATAGAGGGAAAGCTGGACAAATAGGAGTGCATGGTTAAGAAGGGCACAGAGAGGGGGTACTCACAGGGATGGGAGGGAAGGGGAAAAACATATATATATGTATGTATATACACTAGAAAATATAAGCCCTAGCTTAAACAACAACTCCAATCACTACTGATTACTGAGCACTTCCTGTATGCATTTACTCTAACAGCTTTACATTTATTGATGGGCAGAAACTGAGGACTGAAGGGATGCCACAACATGCTCCAGGACCTAAGTCATGCAATGTGTTAGCAAAACAGGTGAGAAATAAAACCAGGTCTATCTTAGCTCATGCACTAAACACTAGTTTCAATACTTGCTTCTTCTAACAGAAAGCCTTAATACAAGATGCCTGAGAATACTCTGGTAGTGTAGTACCTAAGGCATTTGACTGCTAACCAGAGGGCTGACGGGTCAAACACACCAGCCACTCCTCGGAAGGAAGGTTGGGCAATCTACTTCCATAATGATATCTCCTCGGAAACCCAAGGAGGGGTCGCTATGAGTTGGGTCTTACTCAATGGCACATAACAACAACAAAATCATCCAAAGGAAAGGTGCTCTGGTAGAGTAGTGCCTAAGGCACTTGACTGCTAGCCAGAAGGCTGGCAGTGCAAACTCACCAGCCATGCCTCAGAAGGAAGGTTGGGCAATCTACTTCCATAGCGATACCACCTCGGAAACCCAAGGAGGGGTCGCTCTGAGTCGGATCTGCCTTGAGGGCAGTGAGATCCAAATAAGAGCTAAAAAAGGTTTAAATCAACTGGAAAATATATATATATTTATATATATAAAGATATATATAGATATGGGTAACAGAGTCAAATATCTCTTTAAAATCTCATTACGTGTATTCTTCACTTGACTCTTTAAAAAAGATGAGTGTCTTTGGCATCACTGCCAGCAACCTCTGAGTCATTTCACACAGATATCCAGCATGCAACAACTCCACACCTATCTGTACTGGGAAAGAACTTTTTGTATATGATATCATCATCAGACATTTTCACACAAAGTGAAAGTGCTTATTCAAGTAACAATAGCATAGTTGGTTTAACCATGCATCTTGGGAAGTTATTTATCTTGCCCACAACGAAAGGACATATAATACTGCCTTTAAACTGATCTTTAAAAGACGTGTGTACCAGGATATTCAAATCTTGTACCAATGAGATCATGTACCTTGGAATGAATTGATAAATAAATAAATCATCAGTGTTCCATTTCTTTGCTTCCTTTTTGAGGAGGGGAGAGATCATATCTCTAGACGTCCTAAATTAGCATTGAGAGATTATATCAAATTAATTTGATGTCCCTAAACAATACTCTGTTGTTCAAAATAAACTAATTCAGACATCCCCTTTACTGTGAGAAAAGGAGTTAGATATCAAAGGCAAGGTCTCCCTCTGATTCTGGGGAAATTTTAGGGAACAAATATTTTGCCTAATATTAGTATCAAACCATTTAAGGGCTGATTTTGATCGAGTTTGATTATGTATTTTTAAAGTGGGAAGCAAGAGTTTCTTTAAGTATTAAAAAAAAAAAAGACATTTTTAAAAATGCTATTATGACAATAAAAGACCTAAAATAGCAGGAAAGTGGAAAAAAAAAATACAGTCTGTAACACGAAGCTAAAAGTAAAGGAAACGTTAACTTTACTTTAGTATGCTAAAAATATACCTGTGGAAAATATTAGTTTAAAAATGATTGTATGTTCTGTTGAAAGCTACATCATAATGCATCATAATGTTATAATTGCAGAGAAAAAAATTCTACAATCATTATTGTAGAATAAATGTGCGTGTGAACTGGAAGCTTGTCTGAATTATAATCAGGGATAAAAGTTCGGAGCACAGAAACAGATGAGTGGGGAAAGACCAGCAGACGTTCATGATTCTAACGTGCAATTCAGTGCAGCAAACCTGTCTGCAAGGGATTTCTCAAAGCACAGCTAACTAGGAACTGCAGGTTTCCGAAGGGCAAGCACAGGCTCTCCCTGACTGTAAGCTCCACACAGACTGGCTGTGTCTGCTGTCTGTACCAGTGTCTCCTTGGCAAGGTAGAAACTGCCAGGTACACAGTAGGTAAATGATAAGTATTGGTTGGAAGAAAGAGAGGGAGGGAGACATGAAAACCCAGATTTCACAAAAACCACACAGTGCCTCGTGTCCTTCCACTGGAAGCAAGGGGGTTGGACTAAATTATTTCTTGGTCCTTTTCAGTTATAATAATCAATAATTCCAAGTTGTACACACATGCAAAAAATTAAAGATGTCTCTTGAGAGAAAGAATCTGAAGGCAAAGAGAAAGAACACCTTCAAGGCCTCAGGCAGGAAAACAAGAGGTACCGTGAAACATAGGGCAATCACATGCACACTCAGAAGAGATTTTGATTTTAAGAAAACATTCAGGATAGATTAGAGAATGACCTTTAGGTCAGAAAATTGGCTAAGTGAACCTCCAGAAAGGGAACCACTGGATACAAGGCTGAAGTTAAACCACAGTCAGAGTATTCAGTGATTAAAGTGGGCAAAGTTCAATAAAGTAGGTAAGCACAGTAGGTATTGCATTTCTTTAAAAAGAACCCTAGTTGTCATAATACATAGTGATTAGCCCTACTTTTAATAATATACCGTGATTGCAAAACATTATTTTTGGCAGCTGGGGAAGAAGGCTGCTTTGGTAGAATGTTCAGAATTAAGTAAAATAATACGTTACCCCACAGCAATTCACGTTTTCTAAAATGCTTTAATGTACATTATTTCCTTTGATTCTCAGAATAATTCCATGTAGGCAGATGAAATTACTTATTATCCCCATCTTACAGGTGTGGACACTGAAGCCGGGGTAAGTCTGATAACGTTTTCAGGGTCATCCAATGAGTCAGCGGCAGAGTCAGCTCTTAAATAAAGGTGTCCTCGTTGCAGTGCAAGGACTCTTCCACTCCTGTGTCCTTCAATAACAACTCAGTGCCATTTTCACCCAATTATCACACATACAAGGAGGCAGTGACCACTCCTTAACCCTCTTCAGTGCACCTTGAATACCCCTACACACACATGTTGTTGTCATCATTGTTAGGTGTCGTCGAGTTAGCTCCGGCTCATAGCAATCTTATGTACAACAGAATGAAACACCATCCAGTCTGGTACCATCCTCACAATACTTGCTATGCTTTACCCAATCACTGCAGCCATGGTGTCAATCCATCTTGCTGAAGGTCTTCCTCTTTCTTGCTGACCCTCCACTTTACCAAGCACGGTATCCTTCTCCAAGGAGTGATCCCATGTGACAACATGACCAAAGTAGGTCAAACAAAGTCTGGCCATTCTTGCTTCCAATGAGCATTCTGGCTGCACTTTTTCCAGAACAGATTTGTTTGTTCTTCTGGCAGTCCATGGTACTTTCAGTATTTTTCACCAGTACCACAACTCAAAGGCACCAATTCTTCAGTCTTCCTTATTCACTGTCCAGCTTTCACATGAGGTGATTGAAAATATTCTGACTTGAGTTAGGTGCACCTTAGTCTTCAAAGTGATATCTTTGCTTCTTAACACTTTAAAGAGGTCTTTTGCAGCAGATTTTCCCAGTACACTATGAAGTCTGATTTCTTGACTGCTGCTTCCATGGGTGTTGATTGTGATTACAAGTAAAACAAAATCCCTGACAACTTCAATCTTTTCTCCATTTATTGTGATGCTGTCTATTCGTTCAGTTGTGAGAATTTTTGTTTTCTTTATGTTGAGGTGTAATTCACACTGATGACTGTAGTCATCCATCTTCATCAACAAGTGCTTCAAATCATCTTCACTTTCAGCAAGCAAGGTTGTGTCATCTGCATATCTCAGGTTGTTAATGAGTCTTCCTCTAATCTTGATGCCTCATTTTTCTTCATATAGTCCAGCTTCACAGACTACTTGCTCAGCATACAGAATGAATAAGTGTGGTAAAACGATTCCTGATTTTAAACCATGAAGTATCCCCTTGTTCTTCTCGAACGACAGCCTCCTGGTTCTTCATGAGCACAATAAAGTGTTCTGGAATTCCCATTCTTCTTAACGTTATCCATAATTTGTTATGATCCACACAATCGAATGCTTTTGCATAGTCAATAAAACACAAGTAAACATTTTTCTGGTATTCTTTGCTTTCAGACAAGATCCATCTGACTTCTGCAATGGCATCCCTTGTTCCAAGTTCTCTTCTGAATCTGGCTTGAATTTCTGAAGTTCCCTGTTGATATACTGCTTCAACAGCCACACATAATTTACAGTCAATTGCCTACATTATAGATCTTATCCTCCACAAAAAAAGAACTCATGAAGGCTGGATTTTCAAGCTTTTACTATCAAAGTAATAGCAAATGTTACAATCTGAGAAAAGAATTTGGAAAAACCATGTTTTAAGCTTTTACTTCTTCCCCTGAGTGTTTCCCTCCTGTATAGTTCATATAGGCAAAGGCAGATGGGATGCCAATTAATAAACCTATTAATATGTGACGGCCATTCCAGAAAGGACCACTGAATCAGCAAACCTGCTGCCTCAGCTGTGACCTATTTAGAATACTTAGCCAACATCAAGCATGCTTTTCCGTACTACTAGATAGTGTTATACAGGGAGATAGATAACTGATGATTTTTTCCCCCTATAAATCTCTGATTTATTCAGCTAACATATATGCAGTTGCTGTCCAGTTGATTCTAACTCCTGGTGACCCCATGTGTGTCAGCATACAATTATGCACCTCAGGGCTTCAATGGTGAGATTTTTGTAAGGAGATCACCAGGCCTTTCTTCCAAAGTGCTTCTGGGCGAACTCAAATATCCAGCCTTTTATTTAGCTGCCAGGGGCATTAATCACATGCACCACCCAAGGATTCCTAGCTAAACTGAGTGCTACTTTAGTGCAAAGTTAGCACTGTATGATAGGCTATTAGGAGTTGAGAATAATTTTTTTTTTTTATTGTAATTTGGGTGAAAGTTTACAGAGCAAATTCACTTTCCATACATCAGTGCACATACAGTTTGTCTCATGACATTGACTACAATTTCCCACAATGCAACAGCTCCCCTCCCACTTCCTCCCAATAGTTACCTCTTCCCTGTGTCCTTCTATCCATGCACTCCTGCCCCATGAGCTGTCTCCCTGTGCATAAACAGCCCTTCTTTCTCCCATGATTGATCTCTCCAAGGAGTGCATCTCCCTCAGGTAAATGTTCAACGAGTTGAGAATAATTTTTAATGTTTACTTTTAGTACACTCTCAAAAGTCAGTTGAAAAACTAGAGAGAGTGAAAAAAGAAGCATCAGACTTTTCCCTACTAAGCCAAGAAAGTGACACTTGAGGACAAAGAGGGGATAGACACACTGCTAAATTCCAATGCTACTTCACCCATAGGCTGAGTTATGATGTTGACAAAGAGAAACAAAATAGTAGGGCCTTGAGTAGAAATTTCATACAGCTATCTCTATATAGTTTTTCTATTAATAATTAATTGCAGTTAGCAAAAAATTAACAACACCTTAAAATGTTGCTGGCACATAGATGTTGTTCAATAAACACATTTTGAATGAATGATAAATATATCTGGAGACACACAAACTGTATTCAAATCCTAACATTGTGCATTGCTCACCTAATAATAGCAGATAAATTGCTTAAAGTCTATTAAGAACTGCAGAATCTTAAATGTAAAATACAGATGACAGAATCATATTATTTCTTTATAGTAACATGAAATAATGCAATGCTTACCAATGTACCTAGTGCATCACAAGAGCTTAAAACATGTAGGAATTATTTTATTTCCATTTACTTCCCCACAAATTTGACTCTAAAATCCATTCCATAATTTATTTCTGCTGGCGTCTTGAATCACATCTTTCTCAGAGACAAGTAAAAAGTTTTATGAGCACATTAATAATATATACTATTAACAAGGCCTATCTTTTCGGATCCTTGATAAATAGGTAGAGTATGACCACAGTAAAATAGCATATTCGAGAATCCAGAGCAACACAGACTCTCCAGTGCATCACTTCCAGCAACAATATAGCAACGAGATGAGAACCAACCCAGTCCCATACTCAGAAACTCAACCAAGGCTCTTTATATAAACCATCTAATGCATATCTAAGACCTCTAACAGCATGTCTAATTGCAAAGCTAAAGAATTGTTGTTGATATGTTGTTATGTGCTATCAATTTGGCTCCAGAGCCCTGGCAACCGATATACAACAGAACAAAGTACTGTGCTGTCCTGAGCCACCCCCCATTGATTGGTTGTAGAACAAACCAATGTTTTCCACAAAGTTTTCGCTGGCTCATTTTCACAACTAGATCACTAGTCCTTCTTCCCTGTCTGTCTTAGTCTGGAAGGTCTGCCGAAACCTGTTCAGCATCACAGCAAAACTAAAGAATTACAGATTGTTTCCATTAACTTCTGGTATGACCCACTTACTGATAAGGAACATCCCTCCTATATAGTGTGGAGCATGCTAACCATGCTACGTGATGGCAATTGTGATAAAGGAACTAACAGTAACCTTAAAAAACAAAACAAAACAAAAAAAAGTTCAGAACCAGGGGCCAAGAAATTTAAGATTTAGTCTCAATATTGACCTTGGAAGTACCTCCAAATATCTATTTTCTCAATTAGGAAGCATTCAACAAATACATTCAACTAATACTATTCATTTCCCTCACCCCTAGTCAGGCTTATTTTGAGTATTAGTAAGACTCAAAAGAAAAATGAACATGAAACATAATTTTTATGTTAGAATCCCAAATTAAACTACCATCCTTCCCTAGAATCATTATTTTGAAATCCAGCTCTCTCCCCTGTCCATGGTCACGCCATTATTCATGTAGATGATCCTTCCACCACCCTGGCTTCTCAGGTCCTTGACCTCCCCTCTTCTAAGGACTGCTGTCATTAATAATAAGTCCACCCCTCCATAAACTCAATTTCTAACATCCCTTCCCTGACCACCTTGCTTTCTTTACAACTCACTCCCCCTTGTTTCCCAATTCCAACAATTCCTCAGCCCCAATGAAGTCCCAGTTCATTGACTCAAACACTGAACTACTGTTCCCTATACCTCTATGTCCTCACATTTCTCCTTACCCAGATTAAATTTCAAATTCAGTCATTAGCATAACCCCTTTGGTATAATCCCTTATCTTGCTTGACCTTCTTCCTCCATCATATTTGCTTGGTTAAATTCAACTCTTCAACTAACCCTTCACCTTCAATGAAGCAAGTACAGCTGAAGAAAAACATTCACATTGGCTGTCCTCACTTTAGGAGCTCTGGTAGCATAGTGCCTGAGGACTTGACTGCTAACCAGAAGGCTGGTGGTTCAAACCCACCAGCCACTCCTCAGAAGGAAGGTTGGGCAATCTACTTCCATGGTGATCATGATCACTGACTTCAGAGGTCTCTTAAAGCTGTCCTGCACTCTTAATATATATTGTTGTTGTTGTTATGTGCTGTCGAGTCAGACTCGACTCATAGGGACCACTCCTTGGGTTTCCAAGGCAGTATCACTATGGAAGTGATTGCCCTATCTTCCTTCTGTGGAGTTGTTGGTGGGTTTGAATGGCCAGCCTTCTGGTTAGCAGTCAAGTGCCTTAAGCACTACACTACCAGAGCTCCCTCTTAATATATATTCCTAGCTTATTAACTCTTCACTTTGGCATGACATTTTATTTTCTCCTCAAACCTCCATGCCTCTTTCCCCCTTCTCATATTTAGTTTATGACCTTGCTTCTTATTTCATTGATAAAATAAGAGGTAATAATAATAAAAAGAACATTTACATGCTCCTACATGCAAATCTACCAACCTACCTACATATATAGTCCATATACTTCATATCTCCTCCTGTTAAAATGGACGAATTCATTGACCTCCTAAACTAAGACCAACCCTTCCACTTATGTACTGGAACCCGCCCTCTCACACCTCCGCAATGATACTTTTCCTACCTAGTACCCTCTCTCCTGCATCACTGATGTTTCTCCCTTCGTGGGATCATTCCCATCAACATAGAAACATGCTGAATTATTTCACACATTCGTTCCTCCTCCGGCAACTGTCGCATTTCTCTTTTTGTTGAAAAACTCCTAATAGACACAGTTCTTTATACTTCTCATCTTCTCTCTTGAATCCAATCCAATGAGGCTTTCAACTTCACCACTCCACTGAAATGACTCTTGTCAAGATTAACAAAAATCATTCTTAGACGGTCTGTCCTCATCTTATTCAACCTTTCAGTGGTGTGGCACTCCATCACTGAGAATACTCTCTCTTTCAGGAAGTGTTGCTCCCTTGGTGTCCTAGTCTTTGTTCTCCTTTGGTTCTTCCTCTTCAGCTCTACCTTCTCAGTTCTGTTTCTCTGTTTGTCCTCATCTTCCCAACATCTTAAATTGGGATGACTCAAGACTAATTTCTTGAAATTCTTCTTCTTTTTTTTTTCCTAACTATAATCACTATTTAGGTGATCTTATTTAATCCTGTGGCCTCAACTACTATCTACATGAGAATTTTTATCTCTACCACAACCTTTCCCCTAACTTCAGACTTGTATTTCCAACTACCATAACTCTTGAATTTCAAAACCAAACTCTTCAATTTCCTCCCTACGTTGTTCCTCCAGCACTTTTCCCCATCTCTCTAAATGGGACTTCCATTCTCCCATTTGCTCCTTCCAAACCTTTGATTCTTGACATCCTTGATTCCTCTCTTTCTCTCACACACTACCTATCCAATCCATCAGCAAATCCAGTTGGCTCTCCTTCTGAGGTACATACAGAAGCAATTTACTCCATATTATCTCTCCTGCCATGACCTTAGCCAACTTACCACCCCCCCTGCCTCGGTTAAGTGAAATATATTCCTGAACTTCCCTATATTCTATTGTTCATAATTTAATGAGTAATTACTATAGATTGTCAGTCAGATCACATCACTATAGTCCACAAAATCTTCCATGCCTTCCCATCACACTCAGAAAACCAAAAAACCAAACTCACTGCCATCAAGTCGATTCTGACTCATAGTGACCCCTCTTTGGGTTTCCAAGGCGGTACCTCTACAAAAGTAGGTTGCCCAACCTTCCTTCTGAGGTGTGACTGGTGGGTTTGAACCTCCAGCCTTCTGGTTAGCAGTCAAATGCCTTAGGCACTATGCTACCAGAGCTCCCATCACACTCAGAGTACAAGCTAAGGTCCTTACAAAGGACTTTAAAGCACCTATGTGATCTGACTTTACCATCCACCCCTTTACCCATCCAACCTGTTTAACATCATCTCCTACCCGTCTCAATTTAGCTAAACTACTTCATCCATTCTACTCCTCAAATATGCCAAGAACACTGCATCTCCATGGACTTTGTGTTTGCTGTTTCCTTGTCCTAAAGTTTCTTCCCCCAATAATCAGCATTGCTTACCCTGATACTTCAAGTTTCTGTTCAAAATCTCCCCATTTATGCCACTTTCTCATCTTCTCCACATCAACTAGCACCTTTGCCTATATTTTCCCATTCCTCTCTCTCTTCCTGACCTTGTTTTATCATTTTTGTGGCACTCATAATCATGGGGTATATTCTTTATTTGTTGTCTGTGTATCTAATGCCTGTCTTTTATGACTAGGAAAAAAAGCAACAAGTGTCTTTTGTTAATTATTGGTTTAACAGTGACTGGTACATATTTGCTGTAGTTGCTGCATGTCATCCAGTTGATTTAGACTGACAGTGAACCCATGTGACAGAGTAGAACTGCCCATTAGGATCTTCTAGGCTGTAGTACTTATGCGGACAAATCACCAGATCTTTCTGCTCTGGAGCCACTGGGTGGGTTTGAACCACCAACCATTTGGTTAGCAGCCAAGCTTTTAACCACTTTTGTCACCAGAACTCCTTTACTTGAGGAACTAAACCCACTGTCCTGAGTTGATTCTGATTCATAGCAACACGACAGGACAGAGCTCTGGTGGCACAGTGGTTAAAGCATTTGGCTGCCAATCAAAAAAAAGGTTAGCAGTTCAAACCCTCCAGCTGCCCCACAGGAGAAGGATGAGGCAATCAGTTTCCATAAAGCTTTACTGCCCATGGGGCAGTTCTAGTCTGTCCTACAGTGTGGCTACGAGGACTCCTGTAGGCACTCAATAAACACTTGGTGAATGAATAAACCATATTATTACCAGAATCATTATCCTTATTGCCCTTATTACCTAAATACCTGGGCACAAAGGGTTGGAGCAAAGCAGCTGTGCTCTAAAATACACTATAACACAACCTAGAGCAGGTGACTTGCTGGGAGGGAGAGAGAAAACAGGCAGGGCTGACTGGAAAGGCTGGTATGTACTGGACTTGCAAAGGCCAAACTGGAAAACCCCTTCACACCTGAAGTCTTGGGTTTTAATCAAAGCCAGGAGCCATAAGTACATTTTATTCCTAAAGGACTTATATTAAAAAGAAGCTTTATGTTATTCTCTTCCAACACTAAAAACTCAATCTATTAAAAAAGGGCATATGAATAATTAATAGAGGAAAACTGAAACAAAAGTAAGGAGAAAAATGTAACTTTCTAAAATAAGTGATTTTAAACCTGCTATTTCTACTATATCTATACATAAACACACACACACAGAACATTCACTAACACACTTCATCTTATAGCTATTTCTCTGTCTAATCTTAGCTATATCTCTATCACACTCTCTTTTTAAGCAGAAAATGAAAAAAAAAAAACTGAATGAAAACTGACCCACACTCTCTTTTTAAGTAGAAAGAGAAAACTGACCCAACTGGTACTTTTTAATAACTTAGTCACAAAAGTTCAAAACAAAATATATTTCAGAACTTACCATTTTGCAAGATAGCAACTTATTATATGGATGTTATCTTTCTTTAGAAGAATGCATGCACATTTGTCATTTTTTTAATGGGAACAGAATTCTAGTATCACATTAAAATGCACAGCTTTAGAATGAGAACTTGCACTGCATGTGAAGAGTAAACTCAAACAAACAAGCTGATATGTAATGTACAAGAAAATAGGTCTGAAGGGTAAATGAATGGGAAGTAAATTAAGCAAAGAAGTTAGATTGTACAAAGATCTAAGTGTCAGCAAATAATACCTCAGTATGTTTCTTTGCTTATTAGAGTAAAGATACCAATTCATATAAAAAGGAATTTGAGCAGAGTCAAAAATGTAATTCAAGAAAGTTTAAGTTCCAAAAATAAAACATATGAAATGATCTGAAATACAATGATTTTCTTTTGCTTTAAGACTTAATTGTATTCTATTTTCTTACTACCACAATTCCTTATTTTTTCATAATCATCTACTATAAACAAGAGAGCTAATAATTTTTTATGATCTATGACTCCCTATTTAAGATGACATTAACTTGTAGTTAAAAAAAAAAAGAGAAAGAGAGAAACTTCCCAATATATTAATATATTAAAATCTATTGGAAAGTTAGAAAAATTTTACAAGTTAGACGTAATTGTATGCTTTGGCTACCTTATTTAAAATTTGGGAAAGCTTAGTTAAATATGAAGAGATAACCTAACCTGACAAAAATGGAAGTAATGCCTACAATTTAAATAAAGTGTCTAAGTACTCACAATTAAGAGGAGGAAGGAAAAAAAAAGGAAAAAGGAGACCTGTGGTAATTGATTGAATTTCGATACTTACTTAGGATTTTATTTCAGAGTATTTATTTCACCAAAATCAAATGCAAAAAAAAGAAAAGAAAGACACCTACCATATGTGGTCAACTTACTTTACAATGGTCATATTGGAGCTGTAAAGCTGGGACATCACCCCCAATGGGCATTTGCTTCTTAAGCTCTTCATCCTTCATATTCAGCCATTTGATTAGTTCTTCTAAAGATGTCAGCAGCCTGTTCCACTTCTCAGCACTGGCCTCCAAATGGGCCCTGTTGAGAGAGAATGTAAATACCAGTAAGAAGTTTGATGTATACGCACAAAACTGTATACCTTCCTTTAGTCTAGTATCGTACAGTCAACAAATGTTCACATCCAATAAAGATGCTACCCTTGGAGAAAAAAAAAAAGAAAAAAAGATTTCCTATAAGAAAAAGTTACTTTTAAATAAGCTATAATACTGAAAGAATGAGAGGACATACTGTTAGTATCTATCACACTTTAAAATGTACACCCCATATACCACACAGGCATGTATCTGAGACTTTCAAGAAGGGTGGCCATGATATAAAATTGTAAAAACAGGATTCAGTAGCTTATGCTCAGTATACATGCATATCCAAATATTTTTTTCTTATTCCACCTATATGCATGGTGAGAAGGATATTAAAAAAAAAGAAATTATATGCAAATACTTAGAAAGGTACATACCAGATGTGGTTACCACTGAAAACACAGCAAGTACTCAACTTCTATATGTTTGTGCTACTTGAAATTTACAACGGGCTTATTTTTCTAAAAAACCAATTTGTTAGGAAAAGAAATGACTAATGTCTTGATTTCTCTTATAAACAAATTATTAAAAGCAAAACTTCACCTACAATTATCTCAAACAGTTGGAAAAGAATAAGGCATTGCTTAAACAGAATACCGCTTGGCTTCAGGTTGACTGATATCCAGCTACAAATGTTCATTATGACTAATGAACTACTGAGCCGAATCCCTGATTCCAGTACTTTATACCAGGAATTTAAGATGATCTCTCTGTTCTGTTTTTAGCATAGAAAATTATCTTCCAAGATTCTTAAACAATGAACATTATCATCAGGGAATTGTGTTGAAGAAATACATTTTTATGGGGTTAAATATTCCATCAAAGCAAAAGTCCCTGAGAATACATATGTCAATAAAAGCACAAATTTGCTAGTGGTTCTTGCTAGAGCCCTGGAGATAACCCAGTTATCTGGCTTCAATCCTGTATGTAGGCTTAATGTGAAAAGAGAGATCAGACATAAAGAATTCCAGAGACTCCAGGCTACAACTCTCACACTGACACTGACATTAAAACTCTACCTCAACAAAATCTGCGCCTTTACTCAGAGATAAGAGACTATGATTTCCCTAACCAGGCAAGCCTCCACTTCCTCTGAGACATACCAGTGATTTCCTCTCTGAACACCTGAACTACTTAAGCTGTTGTCTCAATGCTGAGAAGTCGCCCGTAGTTGATTTGAACAATTATTCTCTGACCGATCACATTAGATGGTACTCCTAGAAATATAAATTCAATAATATCAGGTTGTAGCTCAAAAGTTCAAAATGTTTTCAGAAGAACAACAATAAATCTGTTCATCTCTAATTTATAAAATAATCACTAGAATCTATTATCCAACATTTTGGCTAAAAAAGAAATTGGAGCTCTTCATACTTAAAAAAAAACTCACCAGCATTCACAGTCACATACAAAGGGTCGATTATTCTGCAACCTATTTATGGTTTGATTGCTGGTGACCTAACAAAATCAACTATTCCAACACTAAATTTCTATGTCTTATTCAAAAAAGCTAGGAACCAAATAATGTGTAAATACAGAAAGAAATTCAATGCACGTTTCAATTCTCTGAGAACTGTGTGATCACAAAACTCATGTGATTTCCTTGAACTTATGATTGGATCTGCTGGCTCCCCACATGCTCTGACCAACCTCACTTTACAAAATTACGCTTTAACAAGGTCCTGATTCTGCTCAAGCTCTAACTCTTCTGTGTTCATATTGATTGATTTTAGGCCAAACATGTAATTACCTTTCTCTGATAAACAATAATTTCACTTGTCATAGAGCAAAACTAAATAATTTCAATGATATTAACTGGAAATCCCCTCTGGTCTGCAATTATGAATCATTTTGAGCAAATACATCTAACTGAGCTGTTCCAAGTTCTTCCCAATATGTCCAAATACAAAAGACAATGACAGCTGGCCATCAGGGGTTCTCAATCAAGAAGTACCTGGTGTCTCTGTGTGCAAAACACTTATGCACATGCCCTGACCTTGAGTTTCAGATTTCTGGATCCTGTTTCTTCAATATTTGTAATTTAACTCTTTAATCAACAAATAACCACATGTTACATTCTTTGACATCCAGTTACACACACTTTTTGTGCTTAAGAGCGTGCAAATGTCCTTTCCAATGCAGTTATCTTTTGACTTCACAGGAATAATGAAACTGATTGTTTAAATTTAAAGCATAAAAAGTACAAGTATCTTGAAGAAGTCAGCACCTTAAGCACTGTCTATAAAGATGAAAAGGAGCTCTGGTAGCATAGTGCCTAAGGCACTTGACTGCTAACCAGAAGGCTGGCAGTTCAAACCTACCAGCCACTCCTTGGAAGGAAGGTTGGGCAATCTACTTCCATAGTGATAACACCTCGGAAGGAAACCCAAGGAAGGGTCGCTATGAGTTGGCCAATTCAATAGCACATAACAACAACAGCATAAAGATGAAAGCAATTGTTTTTAAGAGAGAAGCTAAAGTGACTTTGAGATCAAAAAGATAACATGGGTGTATATGTCCCTCTGTGTCTTTCTTTTCCTGTAACAAAAAGCAAGCTGATCTGGCAGAATCTTTGCCTGGCTATTCTGCTATGGTTATTCTCCAATGCATTGTAACTATGAGTTCAGTGGATTACAACCATATGCCCGAATGAATGCATGCTTCCGTAGTAGCCTTCAGTGTTCTAGTTTCAATTTAATTCTTTCATCTTGCAAGATGAAAGCGTTTTCTTGGGCAATGGGTTGCATGCTTTTTAAGAAGAAACTTTAAATTTGTGTGAGGTGTAGTTGTACTTTTTCAATTTTACTATAAACATTTTAAAGCTTAAAATTCCCCAAGACTATAAATAAATAACCAGTTATCAGTCATGGTGTCAGGATCTTCACTTAAAATATTTATTTATCTAATTCCCTGTGGGACCTCAGATTAACATGACTTATCACCTTAATTTCTCAACTGTCCTAGTTCATTATTTGGGTACTTAACATGTGCAGAGCCACAGATATTTTCAATATATGGATTAGGATAATGCCTACTACAAAGTATGCTTTATACAAGTTACCCCATTTAGATAGACTCATTTCTTCTACAACTCTCTAAATATTTTCTTAAACGATGTCATTAAAAATAAAAAAAATGTAATGCAAAAACTTGTTAGAAGATAAAGACCCATAAAAATGGTATCTCATCATTTAAATATAGTAAAAATTGAACTGTGAAGGAAAATGTATTACTGTCTATTTTAAATCACCAAGAGCCTCTACCTTTCAGGAAAAATGTTTCTTCAAACTAGTTATCATTGCTTCTCCCAGTGCACAGAAATGAAAAACAAAAGAAACGGGGTCTGTGTGTGTGTGCAGGGGGAGTGTTACACTTGTTAAAATACAGTTTTCAAGTATTCAGTACAGACATTCTGACACCGGGCACCGCCCTGCTGCAGAGATAGAAACACACAATATCAATAGCTGCAGCATCAAGTCCAGAGAAAAGACAAGTAAACCAAACACACTCTAAGACAGAAAGCCTGACAACAGTGCTATGAGGGAATCACAATGGTACAGAAAAGCAAGAAACTTGTTCAGGATGCCATGGTGAGAATTTGAAACCTGAGCCAAGTCCACACTCTTTCTATGACACCGTTTCCATCTTGAGGAGCATTTAGAAGGGTACAAAGAAACCATCCAGATATATTTGTAAGCAAGGAAAGATATATTTGGAAAGTACATCTACTAAAGAATAAAATAATTCAAATGAAGGGAGGTAAAAATATCCTAACCAACTGGTTGCAAATTGGAGTCCACCAGAGACAGGCACCTTGTAAGAAAAGCCTGGTGATCTCCTTGCCAAAATTCAGACACTGACAGCTGTGTAGAGCAGAGGTCCACGCAGACACAGAGGGCCACTGTCAGTCAGGGTCAATTCAACAGCAGGCAGAGGATTTTTGTTTTCCCCTCCTGAGTAAAGACAGCAAAGGATTAAGGGTCTGATTTGATATTCTAAGAATATAATCTTTTTTGGTTTATGGAAAAACCCACAGATTACAAATTAGGTCATAATGAAAGTAAATACCTTTAATTAGTGCAAGAATAGCTGGTAGCATTAAACGGAATTACTCTTTCTCCCAGAAAGGGGATAAATCCTAATAGAAGACTAGGAATTGTGCTCTGGTGATACAGTGATTAAAGCATTTGGCTGCTAACCAAAAGGTCAGCAGTTTGAATTCACCAGCAGCTCTATAGGAGAAGTATGAAACAGTCTGCTTCTGTAAAGATCTATAGTCTTGGAAACCCTTTGGGGCATTTCTACCCTGTCCTACAGGGGCATTATGAGTTGGAATTGATTCAGTGGCAGTGGGGCTTTTTTTTTTTTTTTTTTAAGAAGAACAGGAAGACCTGGCAATCTGCTCCCATAGAGATTACAGCCTAGGCAACCAAGGAAGCAGTTCTACTCTGTCCTACAGGGTCACTGTGAGTCGGAATTGAGTCAACAGCACACAACTACAATGAAAGAAGATGAAGAGTCCAGTCTGACTTTTCTGAAAAGAACACTAAAGCTATGCTTCCAAAATGGTAGCCACTAGCAACATGAAGTCACATTTAAATTTACATTAATTGAAGGAAATAAAACTTTAAATTCAACTCAACAGTTCCACTAGCCACATTCCAAATGCTAAATAAGCCACATCTGTCTAGTGGCTCCTGTACTGAACAATGATTATACAGAACATTTCAACCATCACAGAAAGTTCTATTGCAAAGCACTGCACCAAAACAAAAAGAGAATGAGGAAAGCAACAGAATCTTTCTTTACTGTTGTTGGGAAAAGTAGTTTTACAATATGGTTAGCAAAACCAGCTAGCAAAGGTTAAAGTGGTGTCAATGACATTGTAAAATGTGATAACATTAGATGTAAATGATCATGTTAAAGGTTAATCTTCTCTAAGGGCTTTTAAAAAGGTGCCCTGAATTTTTAAGAGACTCATAAAAGGAAGGAAAGATAGAATTTTATCTTTGAACTGTGTTTTCATTAGATTTGACAATTTCATTGGCCTTTGAAACCATATGTTAATAAGGATCTATATTAAACATCATTAAGCTGATAAGAGGATATTTAATTAATATAATCCTAAATTAAACACAGTTAATGTAAAAATTCAACCTATATCATTCACAATACTGAATACATTATATCACAATTCATTTTCTTTCTAGGACATATAAAATATCAAATTTTCCACGAGCCCATTTTCTAGGCGAAGTTTCAAAATCATCAGCTATCTTCTCGTATAGTGATCTTCCATGGAAGAAAGATGAGGCAGTCTGCTTCCGTAAAGATTTACAGCCTTGGAAACCCAATGGGCATTGCTATGAGTCCGAATTGACTCAATAGCAAGGAGTGTTTTTGTTTGTTTTTTCTTATAATGGTCTGTTACTCACTGCTATAGAGTCAGTTCTGACTCACAGCAACCCCTACTTGGGTTTCTGAAATGGTATCACTGAGGAAGTAGAATGCCCAGTCTTCGTTCTGAGGAGTGGCTGGAGGGTTTGAACTGCCAGCCTTCTGGTTAGCGGTCAAATGCCTTAGGCACTATGCCACCAGAGCTCCCTATCGTGGTCTCAGTGAAATAAAACTGTATGTATGTTTTTCAGATTGCAAAAGAATATGTGGTACATTAGATTTCAGTATTTTAAAAGTCTAATCAAGATTACCTGAGAAGATTTCAGAATAATATTAAAGATATTTACCCAAGGTATTGAGCCCTATATAACACTGCTCTAATGACCACATCATGGTCAGATGAGGTAATGCCTGTAAAGCACTCAGTGCAGGGGCTGGTACATGAATGTACAATAAATATTAGCTGTTATTAGGATCTCTGGCAGATATTTCCTTCCTGAAAAATTATGATAAATTAGAGCAAATACTCCCAGCCATGACAGTATCGACTTTAGCACAACTCTGGCACAATTTGAAATACAAACCACATGAATATTGTATATACCAAGCAGCAGAAGGGACATTTATTAGATGGCCCTGTTCTCAGAAAAGAAGGAAGCAATGCAGAAAGAGAAGACTAGGAAACATTTTAGAACTAAAGAATAAAATTCTTTGGAACAGGCATGGTGATGTATATGAGAGAAAATTCAGAATCCCAGTACCAACTGAAAATGGAAAGTGCCAAATTATAGTAGAAGAAAGGCTACCTTTGTTTTATTTTTATTTTTAAACTTTCAAAAGCAGCACTAAGAAGTCTAGGATTAAGAGCAGAAGGCAGAATGGGTGTTATCATCCCAGTGTCAGAGAATGGAAAACCAGACAGAGGAAGTCCAATGGGAAGAGTGATCTGAAGGTTTCGTGGAGATTAATCATCTCTGGATGCCAACATGACATCAAAGGAGAGTGCAGCCAGGTCTATGGGGGCTTAGTGAAAAGAAACTCAAGATATCAAAATACAGAAGTTATTAATATGGACATTAACTCAAGATGAGAAAAAACCAAAAACCAAACTCACTGACATGGAGTCAGAGCTGACCTCTCCTTGGGTTTCCGAGGCAGTATCAAAGTGAGGATGACTTAAGGCACCTACTGATGAAGGTTGAAGAATATAGTCTGCAGTATGGATTACATCTCAACATAAAGAAAACAAAAATCCTCACAACTGGACCAGTGAGCAGCATCACAATAAATGGAGAGAAGATTG
>NW_006921813.1:5119427-5122582 GCF_000298275.1 Orycteropus afer afer | reverse complement strand
AAAAAAAAAAAAAAAAAGAAGTAGCAAGAGGCAACAATGAGGCTGCCAAATTTCCCTATGGTCCCTGTGTGGCAGGCTCCTGTTGAGTCAGTATGTCTGCAGGAGCCATACTGGAATTTTATGGCTAACATTCTGATTGGTTGGTGTCCATGGTAGTTAAATATTCTAAATATCCCCACTAGAATAGGTAAGGAAAATGGGAAAATTAGCCTCTATTACTGTGTTTCAAGGGAAATGGGTAATTAAGGGGACAGCCAAGTTTAAATCACAGAGAAAAGTGTTGGAAGGGTTTATGGAAATACTAAAGACATACGAAAAGGTGTTCCCAACAGACGCCAGTATAAGGGACAAACTGTGCTTTAAAGAAACAGAGAAGCAGAGAGTAACAGTGCGTCCAACAGTTAGAAAAGACTGAAGGCGGCAGGAGGCTGGCAAGTAGAGTGGCTGCACATGTGTCAGTGAGAAGCTGTTTCTCCCACTCTTTGAGGAGGATTTGAGGAGGGCACATGTCTGGCCTCTTCCTACCCTTCACTGACTCAGCCCCTACAGAGGAGAGTGAAGAATCTGATTGGTAAATTTGGGGCAAATAACTGGTTGTGTTTAGCTCAGCCTACCCTTCCCTGTTGGGAATCGGCCTGCAGCAACTGAATTCTTTTTCTGTTCTTCCATATAGGGTTTCCCACTTGGGAGGCCACCCTGCCCAGTGACTGCTGAGGATCAGAACTCACTCCAAGGTTCAGTTAACAACCCCAGGCAGTGCTCTCTGGAAGCTGCCTCCACCAACTTAGGCTTTGTCGGTAATTAACATGACATTTGAGTTCTCCATTTGCCACATTTTCTTTTCCTATTCAGATAAAGTAAAGGGTCAGTGAAAAAGAGGAAGACCCTCACTGAGATGGATTGACAGAAGCAAAGCAACAACTGTGAGGATGGGCCAGGGTCAGGCAGTGCTTCACTCTGTAGTACAGGAAGTTGCTATGAGCTGGAACTGACTCCACAGCACCCAACAACAACAATCAGAAACCCTAACAGTATGAGGAATGGACACATCAAAAGATGGGGCACACAGAATTTCTAGGTCTTTTTAACTGAACTGTGTCAAACAGAATGATCATCAATGAAAATAATGGTTAGAATTACTGTTTAGGTTCCCTGGTGGCACAAACGGTTTGTGCTTGACTATTAACCTAAAGGTTAGCAGTTCGAATCCACCCAGTAGCACCACAGAAGGCCTGGTGATCTGATTCTGTAAAGATTATAGCCAAGAGAACTCTAAGTTTTAGTCTCTTACATGTGGGGTCAACATGTGTCAGAATCGACTCTTCAGCAACAGGTTTGGCTTTGGTTTTGTTTATAAAGTATTCACAATGAGCCACTGTTTTAGACACTTTATATCAGCACTTTAAATAAGAAGTTACTCTTAGTATCCTTACTTTATATATGAGGAAACTGAGGTACACACAGATTAGGTAACTTGCCCAAGGTGACAAGCTGCGAAGTGGCAGAGCCAGGGTTTGAGCCCAGGCAGTCTAGCTCCAGTCTTAACACTATCAAATGCTACATTATGTCACTTCTCTCTGAAGTGTACTTCCTATGTGGGCCCATATTTGAGAAATTACGAACCATTTTCTCTTTTGTAAATATCAATAACGCATATTTTAATGTCATTGATTTTGTCCATAATGTGATGACAGAAGTAAAGAATGTATCATTCACATCTTCAAACAAATCCACTCTGTATGAGCACACAAAAAGTCAATATATAGATACACCCTTCAGCTGTTAAAAATTTACAATGCTGTTGTGTATAATAATAATATCTGTATCAATGCATTCTCTCACCTTCTCTTCATAGCAGTTCCTTCACAAAATGAGACTTGGTAGCCTTCCTCGCTGTTTCCACTTCCTCACTTCCCGTTTGGTCTCTTCTATCCTTTACTATCAGGAGCTCTGGTAGCATAGTGCCTAAGGCACTTGACTGATAACCAGAAGGCTGGCAGTTCAAACCCACCAGACACTCCTCAGAAGGAAGATGGGGCAATCTACTTCCATAGTGATACTGCCTCAGAAACCCAAGGAGGGGTCACACAATGAGTCGGGTCTGACTCGATGGTACATAACAACAAGAAGAACATCCTTTACTATCAGACTTCTGCCTTAACCAAAAAATTGGCTCTGGTAAAAAGTAATCAAAAAAAAAAAAAAAACAAACAAAACCACCTCACTGCTATCGAGTCAGACCTGACTCATAGCAAGCCCTCCTTGGGTTTCTGAGGCAGTATCTCTACGGAAGTAGATTGCCCAACCTTCCTTCTGATGGGTGGCTGTGGGTTTGAACTGCCAGCCTTCTGGTTAGCAGTCAAATGCCTTAGGCACTCCTCTAATTGCCCCTGAACTTTGCAGCCCTAATCTTACTCCATTCTTCACAGCAACTGGCAAGATTAACTATGTCTTAAAAAAAAAAAAAAAAGTACTAAAATACACATAGCATAAAATTTACCATAGTAGCCATTATTATAAAGCACAGAACTCATAACTTATGCATTAAATAAAATCATCATGTTGTACAACCAACAACACTATCTAGGGCCACAGCACTGCCATCACCCCAATGGAAATCCTGTACCCATTAAGCAGTTACTCTCCATTTCCACCTTCCCCTAGCCCCTGGCAATCAATAATCTGATTTCTGTCTCAGTGGATTTGCTATTGAATTCTGGATTTCAGAGCCATGAAAGCATGCAAGAATCTTGTATCTGATTTCTTTCTCTTAGCATAATGTTTTCAAAGTTCATCCAAGTTGCAGTATATTTCAATATTCCTTTCCTTTTTAGAGCTGAATAATACTTCATTGTAGGGATGTGTACTGTACTACTTTTGTTAATTTATTCATCTGTGATGGACATTTGTGTCCATCTTTTGGCTACTATTGAATAGAACTGCTATGAATGTTCATGTATGTTTTATTTGAACACCTGTTTTTAATTTTGGGGGGCATATACCTAGGAGTGGAATTGTTGGATCATATGGTAATTCTATGCTTAATTTACTGGATAACAGCCAAACTACTTTACACAGCAGCTGCACCATTTTACACTCCCATGGCAACATAAGAAGGTTCCAATATTTCCTCACCAAACTTGCCATTTTTTTTT
>NW_006921813.1:5116984-5119327 GCF_000298275.1 Orycteropus afer afer | reverse complement strand
TTCCTGTGCTTGCTTTATTCCTTTCTTTTTGAAAGTCTCTCCTTACTTAGCTCCTGACAACACTCCCTCTTGGTCCACCTCTTTCCTCAGGGACAGTCATTGGCCCCCAGGCTCCTTGCTGGTTTCACTTTCCTTCACTCATCTCTAATGAAGCAGGACTTCCCAGGATTCATTTCTTTGCCTTCTTCTAACTGTTCACTTCTTGCCTACTCATCACACTTAACCTCTAGCTCAATAACTCCTCCCTGAATCTCTCTATGTGACCTGCAGTTCTGTCTTGAATAGCAGATATCCTTACAACAGCTAATGGTTGGTTATCTGATCCTACATGACTTATCAGTGCCTCAGTGATGTGAACTAAGTATTTATCCAATCTCTCTTCCTTTCCTAGCAATTGAAAGGGTCTCCTTACAGAGCTCCCATCTTCAGAACTACACTCACCTGATGTGTCACCATACTTCTGTAGGGGATATTTCCAAAGCTCAGCTCTAATCAGATCACCTAAAATGTTTCAGAAGGCTCTCTATGACCAGTGGGATGGAGCATGGTGTATAAAGGTGGTCCATCATTTGTCTCTTCCCTCTCTCTCCACTTTTTTCTCTAGACACAATTTTCCCCCTTCGATGCCAGTGAATTTCACTTTTAGTTAGACTCTCCCTAGAAACACAGTGGTATTTCAAGCCTCTTGCTTAGCTCCTTCACCCAGTCCATGTGGGGAGTAAGTATACAACTCTCAAGGCTAAGCTTCAGAAACTCCTTTTAAAAAGTATGTGATGACCTCAAGTGAAAGCAATTCCTCCTTCCTTTGGGTCCTACTTCAATCTGCATGGAACCGTGAACTTCATAGGGGCAGGGGCTTTATTTTACCTGATTGTTGTTGTTAGGTTCCATAGGCTCAATTCTAACTCAGAGCAACTCTACGTACAATAGAACGAAAAACTACCCCGTCCTGAGCCATTCGCATGCATATGAGGAGACAGAAAACATCAGGGCTTCGGTTAGGTGCACCTTAGTCTTCAAAGAGACATCTTTGCTCCTCAACTCTTTAAAGAGGTCTTTTGCCTAGTGCAATATGGCATCTGATTTCTTGACTGTTGCTTCCATGAGTACTGATTGTGGATCCAAGTAAAATGAAGTATTTGACAATTTCAATCTTTTCTCCATTTATCATGATGTTTCTTACTGGTCTAGTTGTGAGGATTTTTGTTTTCTTTACCAAACCAAAAACCAAACTCACTGCCATGGAGTCGGATCTTACTCATAGCGACCCTTCCTTGGGTTTCCGACATGGTATCAGTACAGAAGTAGATTGCCCAATCTTCCTTCCGAGGAGTGGCTGGTGGGTTTGAACCGCCAGCCTTCTGGTTAGCAGTTAAATACCTTAGGCACTATGCCACCACAGCTCCCAGTTTTCTCTATGTTGGCAGGTAATTCATACTGAAGACTGTAGTCTTTGATTTTCATCAGTAATTGCTTCAAGTAATCTTCACTTTCATCAAGCACAGTGTGCTATCTGCATATTGCAACTGGAAATGAATCTTCTTTCAATCCTGATGCCACATTCCTCTTCATATAGTCCACCTTCATGGATTATTTGTTTAGCACACAGATTGAAGACATTTGCTGAAAGAATTCAACCCTGATGCACACCCTTCCTGATTTTAAACCATTCAGTCTTCCCTTGTTCTGTTCAAATGAGAGCTTCTTGGTCTGTGTACAGGCTCCTCATGAGCACAATTAAGTGCTCTAGAATTTGCATTGTTCACAATGTTATCCATACTTTGTTACGATCCACACAGTCAAACGCTTTTGCACACTCAATAAAACACAAGCAAACATCTTTCTGGTATTCTCTGCTTCCATCTAAGATCCATCTGACATCAGCAATGTCCTTTTCTGCATCCAGCTACATTTCTCGAAGCTCCCTGTGAATACACTGCTGCAAACATTTTTGAATTATCTTCAGCAAAACTTTGATTGCATGCAATCTTAATGATATTGTTCAATAATTTCTACATCCTTTGGATCATGTTTCTTTGGAATAAGCACAAATATGGACCTCTTCCAGTCAGTTGGCCAGGTAACTGTCTTCCGTATTTCCTGGCTTAGACAAGTTAAGCACCTCCCAGAGCTGTATCTGTTTGTTCAAACATCTCAATGTATATTCCGTCAACTCCTGGAGCTTTGCTTTTCACCAATTCTTTTAGTGCAGCTTGCTTCTTCCTTTGGTACCATTGATTCTTGATCATATGCCAACTCCTGAAATGGCTGAACATCAACCAATTCTTTTTGGTACAGTGACTCTTGTGTGTTCCTTCCCTCTTCTTTTGATGCTTCCCACAA
>NW_006921813.1:5114903-5116029 GCF_000298275.1 Orycteropus afer afer | reverse complement strand
GAGGTGGGTAATGAGGATATAATTATTGTAATTAGAAATTCATTATCACATTTCACTGGAATGGTGTCATCTAACTTATATCTTGATGCAGAAGCCTACCAGCACAAGCTTATTTTCTCATCTTCTAAAAAGAACATTAATTTATTTATTAGATAATATTCCTCCTGCTATTTATCTGTTTCTCTTTTCGAGGTTCCAAAAAAAAAAAAAAATGGGCCTTTATAGGCTTAAGCAGTAACTTCAAAGAGGAGCCAAAAGATTTTTTTTATGTGCAGATTTCCATGTAGAATCACCTGTTTATGATGTAGGCCTTCACTGAATTCTACCTCACACAACACTTATCATCCCAAGTCTCAAAGCACCAGCAGCATCTGCACAGTCTTCACCTGAGCCAGCCCAGTGGCTTTTAGCTTCTTAGCTGTTGGCTTTGCCTCACTCAGTGAATGCTTTTCATTATGTTAACATTTCAATCTTTCCATTTATCCATATTTATGTGCAAAAGAAATTTCCAACATAATGGAATCAGGCCAATTGAAAATTCAAGTCTTACACCAGTATGAATATAATCTCTCATGGCACGATATTCTCTAATTTTTCTCTCATCATTAGAATAGTTGGCCAATGCTGAAATAATTCCTAACAGAGATTTAATACTGAGGCATCTGTCCATACCCATTCTATGTCATGCTGTCCCTCAAGTGTAGAAAGAACTGCAAATGCCTCTCTTTGAAGAAAGACAACCATTCAGGACATCTCATTTAAAAATGAATTTAAAACAAAATCATTCACAATAAATAATGACAGAAAATTTCAACTCTCTCTGAATTTAAAAACAAAGTTGCTGGTGAGTTGTTTTTGACTCATGACAACTCCCTGTGTGTCAGAGTTGAGCTGTGCTCCACTGAATTTTCAATGGCGGATTCTTCCGAAGTCTATCACCAAGCCTTTACTTACCAACAGCTTCTGAACATTAAAGGGAATTGATGTAGGTATAAGATCTAGGTCGTCCTACCAACATTCCTCTTTTGGATCTTTGTTCATTAATATGCTCTTTAGTCAGTTTTCCCTAAAGTTACTTTCAAGGTGGAACATCTCACCACCTATTAAACAGGACCCACAGTAACAT
>NW_006921813.1:5110590-5114338 GCF_000298275.1 Orycteropus afer afer | reverse complement strand
TTGGTTGAGTGGCTGGGCAGCTGGATATAGTATTCCCCACGATGAGACTGGTAATCAACTCCATGGTGGAATCTACTGTGAGCATCTGTATAGCTGCCTTAGGGATGTGGTCTGCTTCCTGTATATAAGAAGCAGCCTTGGGAATGGTCTCTAGCTTAGGGCACACTTGAACCCAGCATGTAGCCATGTCATTGTTCAGCAGCCTGCCATGCTCTGCCAACCTTGAGACTTTCAATGGACTTGAGTGAATGGCCTGCCATGTGGTTTGGTAACTTCGGGACTGTGCCTTTTTACTTGTCAACCTTGAGCTTGTCAGCCTCAGCAGCCAGTAGCTTCTTCTGAGTGAAGAAAAACCTTTAGCTCTAGTGGGCCAGGAGCTGGAGGCAGAGCTGAAGCCCAAGGCTGAGGGGCTTTCACCCAGCCCCTAGAGCCTGGCACTTTGAACTCAGACTCAAAGCCTCCAAATTGTAAGAATAAACTCCTATTTGTTAAGGCCATCCCATTTGTGGTATATTCTTGTCAGAGCAGCACTAGGTAACAGAATAACAACATCATAATTATTAGGTTTAAAATATGTCATTTTATAAATACTCCAACAGTTGAAGAGTACACTGGACATGAATGGAGCTAAAACTATTATGCAGACCTATTGCCCTCGAGTTGATTCTGACTCATAGTGACCATACTGAGCAGAAAAGAACTGTCCCATAGGGTTTCCTAGGCAGTAAATCTTTAGCAGACTGCTACATCTTCTCCCTGGGAAAGGCTGGTGGGTTCAAACTGCTGAACTTTGAGTTATCAGGTGAGTGCTTTACCACTGCACCACCAGGGCTTCTTGCTAAAACTATCATTTTAAAACCATTTCCTCTCCCTTCTGGCATTGAACAATCACTAATACACTGCACCAAACATAATTTTTATTACGATATTGACTTCTCTGACCTGATGCTAGCAGATTTTGCTTTTAAGTCATTCCATCTTTGGTTCATATCGTCTAGTCGATGCTGAAGCATAGTAGCTTCTTCAGAATTTCCCAAAGCTTTTACCATCTTCTGCCTGTTTCCATCAATGCTTTTAAATATGTCATTGTGGGCATCAATTTCCGCCTGGATGTCCTAAAAAGAAAAAAGTAAGGAGATAAGGCCAATGTTACAATAATGCATATGTTACATATTAGTGTCAACAGTACTCGGGATTTCTATATACAGCTTCATTGCTTCATATCCCATGGATGAGCAGGTTTCAGGCAAAACAGTTAATGTACCCTCAAATGATAACACATTCAAGTATTGCTAGTCGGATCCAACTCGATGGCAGTGTGTTTTTTAATGCTGAAAATAATAGACTACATTTTCAAAAAAGAGCCCTGGTGGCACAGTGACTAAGTGTTTGACTGCTAACCAAAAGGTCAGCAGTTCAAAGCTGCCACTGGCTCTATAGAAGAAATCTGCTCCCGTAAAAATTGTTGCTGTGTTGTTGTACACCACCATCGACTCATAGTGACTCCTCCCTGGGTTTCCAAGATGGTATCACTATGGAAGTAGATTGCTCAAACTTCCTTCCAAGAAGTGGCTGGTGGGTTTGAACCGCCAGCCATCTGGTTAGCAGTCAAATGCCTTAGGCACTAAGCCACCAGAGCTCCTCTCATAAAGATTACATCCTAGAAAATCTTATAGGCAATTCTACTTGTCCTGCAGGGTCTCTATGAGTTGGAAACAACTTGACAGTACACAACAACAACAGCAAAGCCTTCACCATATTCCTTCTCTAGTTCTTAAAAATGGAATACATTATCACCTGAATTTCATGTCTCAGGTAGTTCTTTTTCTCCTATTACATAGAAAAATACTGTTTATTTTTGTAAAATAAATTGGGGTGCAGAATAAATTAAGATTAATACTAAAAACTGGTTCAGATATTTTGAGGAAGCATTTTGGCAATCTGTATCAAAAGCCTTAAAACTGTTGAAATTATCTATCCTAGAAAGATTTGCATATAATTACATTTACAAGATTGATTGACTGCTTTCAATGAGAAAAAATAGAAATTGTCATAATGCATTAATGCTAATAATTAAGTTTTTTTAAAAATAGAATACAAAACTATATAGGATCACGCTAACTTTCTAAAGTAGTTGTTTAAATTAGCATATATATTTGTATAGAATGGCACACACATACACATTAAGACTGCAAAACAAACCAAATAGTCTCCTTTCTGTATAAAAGAATTAAAGGTGATTTCATTTTTCTTGTTTACATGTCTCTGTGTATTTCTAAAACTTCTCTATCAAAAAAATCAGTTTTTCTTTGTATAATTAGATAAATATAGGCATTTTAAAATTTTTTAAAAACTACATAATGTCTTTGTAGATTATTGTTTACTATTAATCTATTACAAGATTGTCAAGATAATTACCTATGTTTATTTGGCAATCATCTTTTCTTCCTGAATAAAATGGAAGCAACCGAAAAGTAGTTACTTCAGGCCTGACAGCCACAAACACTAACACTAAATTCTATGAATTTACAAATGGAGAAACAGACACCAGAAAGGGTCATGAAGGTATAGGATGAGTTTACATGGCATTAACTGGTAATGAATATTAAGCCATTTACTGCAGGAATAAAAAGTTTTTATTTCAGGCAATGAATCTGAATTAGTAAAAGGAGAGCATTAAACACCATATTATTTTTACTCATCTCAAGCGCTTCATTTTAAGATTTACTCTTCTTACATTTCTCAAATTCTGAAAAAGCAGTGGCACGAATCTAAACAGAAGTTATCTGAATACTCAGAACACTCCTCTTCATTGAAACTTCATTTTGGAGGCATACACCCAGGCATTCCGTCAGAACCAAGGCTGAGAGACAGGTATCCAGCACCTGTCTTCAGTTACTCCCTCTGGTTAGTTACTACACTACCCAGAGGAACCCACTGGACGAGTCTGTTTTTGTTTGCATCTCACAAGTAATTGGCGTGTCAGGAAGGTGTCACTTTCATGAGGTTAAGGGCAGAACTGTCATATTCCAACTCCTCATGAGATTGGCGACACTAACAATGTCAGATCTTGGAAGTGGGGAGAAATACATGCAGTGCTTGGTGAACAGCTCCTGCAAGATTTATGCTCCAAATTTACAAGGCTATTGATCTCTGAGGTCATCTGACCCAATGACAAAGCCTAATAAGGCCCCTCTGCAAAGTGTGACCTGAGTACACAAAGAATGAGAGTTTCTCACTGAACAAACTACTCTGAGAATGCTGGATCTGTCTGCACTTCCCTGACAGCTCCACCCTGGAAGAGGCCCAAGCGGACACCGCAAAGGCAGCAGAACAGAACTGGAGACTGACTCGGCGTCCTCACGTTGGGCAAAATTATGTACAGAAACGGCAGTCTCATGATCTTGGTTTGGGATGCTTCAAAAGGAAACCCTCGGTTGTAACGAAAACATCTGCTGCAGGGTTCTTCGGTAACATCTCCTGGACAACACAGACTTGGGATAGGATCCTGAAACCTATTTCAAGACCTCTAATGGGATATATTAAAAGGTCAGCTGACGGTATTTGCAACATTTTCCTCTTACACTGTATTGATAGGTATAATAGCTTTCTTTCTCAAGAAGTTCAACAACACAATGAGCATGGCCTCTGTTTAGAGAACCTGGCCTCAAGTTTCCTGTATACGATCCTAAAACATCATTATTATGGCCCACATCTAAGATCACAAGGCAGCTTCAAATTACAGCAC
>NW_006921813.1:5099959-5104198 GCF_000298275.1 Orycteropus afer afer | reverse complement strand
TTTGAACCGCCAGCCTTCTGGTTAGTAGTCAAGTGCCTTAGGCACTGTGCTACCAGAGCTCCTCAGATCAAAACAAACCTCACATATAAAGGAATTTATCTATCTATCTGGATACTTACTTAAAAATGAATTTTTAAACACCAATTTTGCCCTTAAGTGGACACTTCTTTAATGATATAACCCATAGAGCTATTGTATGCAAACACTAGAATGTACATCAACATCTTTTTCTTTTCTATGCTCTAAAATGTATTAGTAGCTTTAGCTATGAAAGACAAACCATTTCTTCAGATTCAGGAAGCAGAACTGATAGGAAACAGAGATTCAGAGGGTCCCACCAGGAAGCCTTCATCAAGTATTGCTTCATTCCTGTGGGGCTTGTTGACATAATTTTGGTTTATTTTTGTATCGCGTGTTTATCTAACCCTACACGGCCATACCAATGTTTTCTCTGACCCTTTTCCTGAAGGTGAAGAAGTGAGGGTAGAAATAACTTCTCTACCATGTCCCAAGGTGCAGGCTAAATAAAAAAAGTTAACCATTAGGGGAAAATAAACCCACTGTTCCTTTCAAAAGTCTGACTGGAATTCACAGACAGTTTAGGATTGATTGTAGCAGCTCAGTAGGATTACTGTCAGAGCTTTAGGTTTTGAAAATGATGAATTATACTTTTATAAAGACATAGCCAGACATCACCTAAGTAGTTTAAAAAAAAAAATAAACTCAATTCCATCGAGTCGATCATGACTCATAGCGACCCCTTTGGGTTTCCAGGGTGGTAAATCTTTACAGAATCAGACTACCCCATCTTTCTTCTGCAGAGAAGCTGGTGGATTTGAACCACTGACCTTCTGGATAGCAGCTAAATGCATCAAACACTGAACTACCAGAGATCCTTAAGTATTAAAAGAATAACCAAATAATATCATCAAAGTTTACTGTGACTTAACTAATGTCATATGTTTATGAGATAGTTTGTAAGGCTTCTAGCAGAGTGAGCAATTGCAATTAATTACTTGATTAATTATTTAATTTACTGGTTTCAATCGATTATTTAATTATTCTATAAACTGCTTTTATCCCCAATAAGCAATCTAATACATTTTACCCTCACTATTAATAACTATAAGTAGCTTGGGTGGAGCATTGCCTAAGGCATTTGACTGCTAACCAGGTTGGTGGTTCAAACCCACCAGGCACTCCACAGAAGGAAGATAGGGCAATCTACTTCCATAAAGATTTACTGCCTTGGAAACCCAATGGGGGTTGCTATGAATCTGTTTCAACTCGATGTCAGTGAGTTTGGTTTGGGTTTATTAATAACTATAAAATCAAATTTTGTAGACAATGGAAAGAGGTATCACCTGGGGTCCAGTACTGTTTATAAATAAATAAAGCAGCTCAATGAGCAGATGGTATATCTTGTTCTTGACTCTAACCATGCCCTGAGACCAATGTCTGGTAAACAGCATCATCTTCATAAATAGTGAGTAATGATCAGACCTTAAAACTGGGAGTTTAATGTGTCTCTTCTAAGGCACATTTGTTTTAAAATTAGGTATTACAGACTGAGCAGTAAAATGTAACTTCAAATCCTAATTTTAAAACTTACCACCATCCTAAAGGAAGTAAATGAAAACTAAGAGAATCTAGCCTTGAATAGTTTCCCTCTGTGTTGTCACTATGAGGAAATCTTTCCCAAAGGATTCACCAAGAGAATGGTACTATGCAGACACACACACACACACACACACACACAACCCCTTACAGAATTACAGGATTATCACTTATCATCTGGTAGCATAACTGCATAAATAAAGGCAACAGTCATTCAAGATGTCAGTGAGTTACAAGTGCCCATGACTCAATCCTCCGAGTTTACAAAATAAATAGAAAAAAGACAGTATACAAATGGCTCATGTATGACAGCACATGGGTTGTCACTAAAGCCATCAGATATTTCCTTTATGAAGTACTGTCATGGAGAACATTAATTCATTAAAGACAGAGTAACAATAAAATTAACTTATAAGTTGGATTTCAGAGAAGTGCTGTGATGGAACCAACTTTTGTTGGCCCTGAATTGTACAACTGGAAGTTGTTGGGTTGGTGTATGTTTTGCTGTGAGTATTTTCACCAAAACAATTAATAATTTTTTTTTAAATTTTGGTGGACCAATCTTCTATCTTAGGTCAACTATATGAATTCTCAGGACAGTCATCCTGGGTACATGGCCACCACTGTTCACACCTAATCACCTGGTTAGATGCTAAGAACCTGCTTGATGGCAGGCGCATCTTGCCACAGGGTCAGACTCCCCCAATCAGAAGTCCTAGCCTCGGCCCCCTCTCTAGACTCCACTCTGAGGTAAACATGGTTCGCTTCGACTGGGGTTTCCTAATCCTTGGTGAATTGTCACCTCATGAGAATCGTAGACAACACCTCCTAGATCCCAAGGGACTTCTGGTATTGCCTTTTCTGGGTCCAGAAGAACAGGAATGAGTAATAACTGCACTCTAACCTTATGCTGGAAAACCACAATCCTCGTATTCTACATTTTAAAACGGATAACCAGTTACACATCTCAATCATGTGCTGAACATTCCTTTATGAATGGATACCCAAGGAAATCCCAAAACTACTTGATTTCTGTAAAATTCAAAATACAAAACAAATTCTCTTTCAATTCACTTCTGCAAGCAAACTGCTGCCTTTAAGTTATGATGAAGTTTTGCTTTCACCTGGGAATTTCAATTTTTTGACCAGCCTATGACTTTCCCGATTAAATTGTCATTGGAAGACCCATCTCACGGCTGTTGGCCTCCAAGTACCAAAACATATTGGTATTTGGGTCCACTATCCCAACAATGGAGTCTAATTTTCTTAAAGCCTAAAATGGCTTTAGTAACAAAGCAAAGTTACCTTTATGCTGTGATAGCCCACATATCACACTGAACAATTACAATGGCTTATATACAATTACTAAGGTCAGTATTCACTCAAGCAAAAGATCACCAATATAGAAGAAAAACAGTCAAGAGTAACAGAATCTAGAGTAAAGGGCTTTCCCTCTCTGTTTATGGGAAAGACTATGCAGTTTCTGAAGGTATCATCTGGCTTTTGCATTACAGAAGTGGGCCTATTTCTGGAACTGGCATTACCTCTCGCAGAGTTGGAAGAGAAGTTGTATTTAAGAGGTGTGAGGTGGTGATACCTTTCCATAATACCAGTTTTCCTGGCAATGAATCGCTGAGCACAGGCTAAGCAGGAGACAGCTTTTATGAAATTACAGAAAAGATTAAAAAAAAGACATGAGTTGGCGAAAAATACATTCATCTGTGACAACTTCCTAAAAATGAAATATGTATGGCAAAGTCATTAACTTTTACACTGAGTTTTATAAAGGAGTCTGACACAAAAATAAACATATATGGGAACTTCAGACTGAAATATAACAGGACTGTCTCTCTCAATTTGACCTTTGTCACTCCTGCCTCCCCCCAAAATTCCCAGATCAAGTCCTTTGACAGGAAAATAAGCCAGAAGCCTACTTTTACTAGCAATTCAACAACTAAAATAAGAATGAGAAATATGCAGATACTAATAGGGCTTTGGGAGTGAAAAGAGGAAACATACTAACATCTTGGCCCAAATATCCAACACTTTCCATGAACCGTCCCCATAAGGCTGAGGTCCCTTATTCCTCTTTGGTATCTGACTAAGCTTTTAAGACTAAGAGCAGCAATTACCAAACAAAAGTCTAGCTAGTGTCCACAATTAATGCCCCTCAGGGGGTATAAGTAATGAATTATTCGTGCCACACATGCCCTACACCTTTTTAGGAAGCAAAAAGACAATCATATACAAAAGGAGGGAAGAACTCAGTGGTCACACAGTCCACCACCCGCTGTTCCCAGCTGCCACAAGGAAGATGTTCCTTCCTCTCCTGCCCCTCCTGCCCCTCCCAAGGGGTGAACAAACTGGCTGGGGATCAGCTTTTACCCTCAGGAATTCAGATGCTTAACAAGATACTAATTGCAAGAGGTCAGAGTCCTTCTGGTGCTACACACATATCCGTGCTACTACAGGGGGAGAATAATGGGGGGGCAGGAGGGAACATCCAACAGGGGAGCACAATTTTCCTTTTGCACGCTCTCCCCACGACAAAGTTCCTGTCATCAGGAGGCAGGCAATGGCTACAACTGTTTTGGAAAAACTTGCAAATTTTTCAAGGGGCAG
>NW_006921813.1:5090180-5099291 GCF_000298275.1 Orycteropus afer afer | reverse complement strand
TTCTTTTTTTTTTTCCCCCAAAATAACTTCAGTTAAATTTTTATCAGCAGACTTGAGTACAAAGAATCCCTTCTGACGGGAAATTCTAAAAGTGACAGCTCTCATGAGAAGCCCCCCCATCACCAAAAGGAAAGAATTGCTAATTTGCTCTTGACGTGAAAGGCTTTTTTAAAGAGAAGGTAACAAAATCAAATGTTTACATTATATAACCAACAAGTCAATAGAACATCTGCCAACTAAATGCATAGTTTCAAAAAAAAAAAAAAAAGAAGAAGATAGGCAAAGGAGGAAGAGGAAACAGTATACATTCATGAAGTCTGCTTTCTGCATACCTTTTCAAATTTTGTCAGCAATTCCCGTAAGCTGAAGTTCAGACCAATCATCATCCAGTATCCCTTGAAGCCTACATCTTCCCAGCAAACTTCCTTCAGACAACAGCGTCTCACTTCTGAAAACCGTGTCTTTTCCAGCTATACTTTAAAATCCTTGGTAAAATCCTTTACAAGCCTTGCCCTTGAGCTACGGTCCATCAACAGCAGCTTGTGCTGGGGCATTTTAGTCACCCCACCGTGTCTCCGTTGTTTCATGGATTTCGGAGTTCACAATGAATAGACCTGCGTCTATATTTTCTGGTAGCTGCGTTCCACAGGGCTGGCATGGTCTCCTTTTCCTCTAGGAAACCTGGGATTCCCTCGTGCTCACCTCACTAATGACCAGCAGGCCACAACTGTTCTCTCCTGGGCCTCAAGCTTAAAGTTTGTTCTCAATTACAGAAAGCAAAAAAAAGAAGTGCTATCCTGGAAAGTTGCATGAGAGAAAGAGAAAAAAAAAAAAAAAAGAGAGAGGGCGCCAAGTATTACCAACTTCCTCCTTTCAGACTGGTTTCAGAAAGAAACAGAAAAAAAATCCTGGGTGAAGAGCCAGTTTTCAAAGAGCATTGCTTATGTAGAGTTGAGAACTGCGAGGTGAGACTCTTGTCTGAAGAAACACCAAAACACGGGACAAGAGGCCACCCCGTCTCACTCTGCCAGACACCAGCAGCCTGTGTTGCTATAGTAACCATCAAGCTAGTTTCAGTCCATTTCCCTAGGCCGGCCTGGCCTAAGGGATGCTGTCAGTACAGAACAACAGAACTCAGTTGCTCAAAAGTGGCTTCACCTGTCAGGAGAAAGTTCTAGCAGCAGATCTCCTGGTTGCCCCTCAGGGCTTGCAGCCCAGGAGAGCTGGGAGGACAGCCTTGTCAGCTTCAGCAGTTGCCCCTACTGATCTGACAGCACTGTGGTAACTGACTTCTCTTCCCAGCAGTTGTTTATTATTTTAATCAGCATCCTCCTTTCCACCACCCCTCACACAGTTTGAAGTGAATCTCACTCCCACTTCCTGGAGGCCTCCCTGCCCACACTTTAGTACAGTATCTCTTAAAATGGCTCCATCCTGAAAGGACCGCAGGAGCCACAGGCTAATTGGAATCCACCCGTGAAAAGAGAAAAGGCTGGGTGTACAAAACAATACAATCACAAGAGAAAACATGTGTGGCTGATTTATTATTTCTAAAAAGGTTTTAGCAGCAAAGTGATGGGAAAGTACTTTTAAAGGGAAGTTCTTTGATCTCATCGGTACCACGAGAGCCATTCAGACAGTTTCATGTGGGGAGCTGATTTGCTTCCAACATAAAACTTAGTAAGTAAAACTACTCGCAATGTGAGTGATAGCCACCAGTTACTTTGCATGTATCTTCTCCCTTGCTGTTAAAGTGTTACCAGCACTCAGGAAAACACTATTTTCTACAAAGTGATCAATGTAATTAAAGGGAAGTTCTATCCAAATTATATTTTCTTTGTATCACTATTACTGACATGATTCCAAGGCAAAAATGTGATTTTGCTTCTGCATTACAGCTATTTACTATATCAATAAAGGTTAAGAATGACAAACATCATATTTTATGCAAATAAGGTACACGTTATATGGAATTTGTAAACTGTACAACTACTCACGTGTAAGTTTCCTATGGGTTATGTGTGTGGGTGCACTACTCATGTGGGCATGTTATATGCAAAAAATACAGTATGTCCATATGAGACATCTCTTTCTACAGTTCTGTGCATTATTTTATCATAAATATATTATGCTTTCTAAGGTAAATGGAACAAGAGTAATCTTAACATAGACAACTTTACTTTTTGCATCAGGGCATGTTGTTGTTGTTGTTGTTGTGTGCCATCGAGAGAGAAAAAAAAAAAAAAAACCTGAAATTAGGTATGCATCTCCTAAAAGGCACTTGAATTGCTTAAATAGCAAAATTGTTAGTACTCATTTAATCGTATGTAGAAAGATTCCATTTAATAACAGGAAAAAAAAAAGCAAAAAATTTATGGGGCATAGTACATAATGTAGTTATTATTTTTTGGATTTGCAAACTGTTTTTCCTTTCCATTTCATCAACGTATTTTCAGATCACTATTCAAATGCCATGTGTTTTACATATGCCCATCTAGACAACATTTAACAAGCTTTTAAAATATTTCCATTATTAATTCATAAAAATCTACATGTCCCCAAGGGCAAAATCGTTTTATGGGCTTTCTAACAGAATGTGTTTCACCTCAAAGTACCTAATTCAGATTTATACAATGACACCATGGATTTCAAAAACAAGTGTGGTAATCTAATGGTTATTCTGAAAGTACAAGGAAAATTAATCTGCGCCCTTTGACCAAAAAAGCTTGGACATCAGCAAGAAGACTGATGGTCAGAAATGTAGTGAGAAAATGTATCCAGAACTGGCCACACTCAGCCTGAGCAGGGAGGAGTCAGGCCCCATGCTGAGATGTAGCAGCAGCAAATAAACTTTTTACATAAATACAAGACAAAAAGAACCACCATCAGCACCACCACCACAACAAATAAGTAAATAAAAGAGAGAGAGAGAGAGGGAACAATCTTTCTGACTGGGCAAACTTCCAACTACCACCCATGGTGTTGGATTACCCTGTGATCAGAGACATGTGCCAACACGCAGTCCACCAAGCACGTATCGTATCGGAAGAGTGAAGTAAATAGGAACTTCATGGAACAACAGAGAATGCCACAGTCTTTCTCCAGAGCAAATGCTGATGTTTAAATAAAAGTTTCTTATACTAATAATGTTATTTATTAGCATTCCAAATGGCTTATATCCTTGCGTAAGGCTAATCTTTATGAGGGAAAACAAACAGCATCCTTCCATGTTAAAGAATCTTCCAAAAAGATAAGGGCAAGGGGACTTTGATCAGTCTAATCAGTACCCTTGTGTCCCAGATGTGGAAAAGAATACCTATGAAGAGAGAAAAGGAGTATATTCCTATATGGAATTCTAGAGTGTACAGTCCAGAAAACAGTGCCCTTACAGGCGGCTAGCTTCCCCAGTATTCCTTGCAAATGCTAGATACCCACTTTCAGAACTGACATCCTCTGCCAGGACAGAAAAGAGAACGCTTAATACATTCCCTTAATTACAGCTGTAAAATACACGGAGATACTGACAAACCAAGCCGTGATGATTCTCTCTTTAGAAAAACCAAACCAAACTGACTGCCATCGGGGAGATTCCGACTCATAGTGACCCCCACTGGGTTTCCCAGGCAATAAATCTTTATAGAAGTAGATTGCCCCATCTTCCTTCCTGCGGAGCAGCTGGTGGGTTTGAACCACCAATGTTCTGGTTAGCAGTCAGATGCCTTAGGCACTGTGCCATCAGAGCTCCTTTAGAAAAAAGCAGGTGGGGGAGAACCACAAAAAACCACTTTCAGTGGATCCATATGGAACCACTCAAAATAATTTAATTGTCACCTAATCTTAATAAACAGAGTCATTGTTGTTAGGTAGTGTCAAGTGGATGTCTGACTGGCAGCAACCCCACTGATGGAGTAGAACCGCCGCACAGGGTTTTCTAGGTGATAATCTTTTGGAAGCAGATCACCAGGCCTTTCTACTGTGCAGCAGCTGGGTGCTTAACCACTGCACACCCAGGGCTCCTTAATAATGACCGAACTATACGAAACCCCAAAACAACAGTTGTCGCCAGATCCATTCCAACTCACAGCAACCCACGTGCTTCAGAGCAGACCTGTGCTCTCAAGCGTTTCCATGGCTGTCATCTTGTGGCAGTAGGTCACCAGGTCTTTCTTCCAAGGCACCCCTGTGTGGTTCTGAACTGCCAAGCTCTCTGCTACTAGCTGAACAGGTAACCAGTTGCACCACCTAGGGAATCTAGGGTAACAGTATTTTCTCTAAATCACTGGAAACCAACTAAAAAATAATGTTATTTTAAAGTTTTATAGGTTATTTATGTAAAAATCCAAAGATATTCTATCAATCCAACCAGCTACAAATATATTATTCAAAAGTGATGTGCCCTTTGATAACTGAATGACACTTTAGAGTGAGACTGTAAACTGTAAATATGAATTACTGTTGTAACAGTGAGCATATTTTACTTTGAACTTGTGTTTGATATCTACAAATAAAAATACTTTCTCGGTTTACATTCAGCATGCAAAGTACCATCTTGCTAACAGTCCTCATAGTTCCATAGCCCTTTCTTTGTCAGCCTGCACCTTTTTGATACATTACCTTCTGTAATCGTGTAATCATTCAAACGAAAAACAGAGGCCACCAATGAAAGTGATACATCACCAGAGAAACTTCATAAATTGGATGATGAAATCCACAGTTGACATTCTGCCAATTTAAACTAGTGTGCAAATTGTACACTAATTCTCAAGAGGGAGAATAAACTCAATCCTACCATTACGGATACCAGATCAACACTAAATATCCCAGGAATCCCTAGCTGAATCAGTGACATCCCAAACACAGATACGTAGACTCACAGGGAAGCACAAAAGACTCAACAATGAATTAATAAAATCAAAATGTAAATGAATAAAAACCACCTCCCAGGGCTGAAACGAAGAGAGCTAAATGTCTAAATGGCTTTGGCAAAAACTTCCAAACGGTAGGCTAATTTAAAGAACCATTTAAGCTTTAACATTTTATCATAAAATGTGTTAAAAGATGACTTACTTAGTAATTTTACCCAGGCAGTAAGATATTGGTTATGGTTCAGTTGAATATAAACAAAGAGAACCGTGTAAATTCTTTATGTCTTACCCATGTGTAATGGATCTGAAGTACTCTTTCCATTAAAGACAAAGTTCAAATTTTTAAAAAAATGTAAAGATAATGTCTTCTATGCAAAGCTTAACAGGTTTCTTCTGATGTTGGCAAATGCAAACAACAAAAAGAAAAGAAAAGGAACAAACAGCTTCTTTGGGAGCCTCTAAAGCAAAGCATATGGAGGTCAGTGGGTAGTTACTAACAAATCGTAACATCACAGCTTTACTCAAAGTGAAGAGCTTCAGGCCTGGCTAGAAAAGTTCAGTTGTTATAGACTCATTCGGACTTCAGGAAAAATCCAGTGTATAAGGGCAAGTTGAAAGAAATATATACAATTCTTCTTTTCAAAACTCTTCTAACTCAGGGCTAATAATTCAAAAAATAAAATAGCTTCAAGACCCCAATCATGATCTGAGATTTCAATCCACTGTCTATTGCCACTGTAGTTCCATTAAGAGGAGACTACGCAATACATTACAACTTTCTAGTTGACATCAGCCAGCAGCCAAGTCTGTCAGCTGGTAGCTATTTAAAGTAATATACAGCCCTAAAGGGCAGAGAGTTCAACTCAAAGATGGAGGCCTGAGCCCCCTGATGAAAGGGGGAACTCTGCTTTTATCCTGGGAAGTTCAGGCAATATGCTTCATACAAAAGGAAATACTTTTAGTGTTGAACACTTCAGCAATGTCATCTAGTTTCATAATTATGCAGGTGGTAGCTGAGAAGTAAAAATTATAATAATTAAGAAGAAGACAATTCAGTCCTTTAATATATTTCCATAACTTATAGTCAAAAGTTCCAATAAAGTGAGCATTTTAAAAGGCACAAAGAACCTTTTCTTCTCAAGGGGAGTGGACTGGTGGGGTTAGGGTTGAAGAAGAAAAATGCAGGCTGACCTGCTTCTGAATTCGCCAACCAGGTGCAAGGGTCAGCTCTCAGCAACCTTCAAAATACTTAATGATTCAGAAAGAACTTTAGTAGGACTAAAATAATGTCATAGTAATTTAATGTTTCAAACCCATATTCCTCCTAAAAAATATGCAGCATCAGACAAGGGAAAAACAGTCTCAGGTGGCCAACACTTCCAAATTCCAGATGTGCACCAACAGGGCACAAGCCTGTGGGCCGTGCAATTAGATCATACAGGGCCCTGCCAAGAGGGTTTGTTAAGGTTTCCTAAAGGTTTTGTAAAGGGCTTTCGAACTTCCCTCAGCCATCCTGATTTAGAAAATTCAAGTCAAACATGTGCACAAAGACATCATACAAGGATGCTTGATAAGCTCTATTTGACATAATAAAAAGCTGAAAACGATTTAAATGCCCATCACTAGGTAACTGTGCAAATTATGGCAGATTCACAAAGTTGAATTCTGTGCAGCTGCAGAAAAGAAAGATGGTTCTTATGTGCTGATGAAAAATAATTTCAAGTACATTTGTGTAAATATAGGATGTATTTGTTTATGCACAAAAGGGGGACTAATACAGTTATATGTAGGTAACACCCATACTTATCTATCAACTATAGATTGCATTTCTAGAAAGATATATAAGAACATAGCAATAGTACCTCTGAGAGTGGGACGGTGATCTGAGTGTCCAGAACGGCCAAGAAGACCCTATGAAGGAACTCTACTCTGCAACACGTGGGGCCACCATAAATCAGCATTAACTTGATGGCAACCACCACCACCAAGAACAGAATCAGAGGGAGACAGACTTTAATTTTAATCCTCTTATATTGTGAACTTTTTAACCACAAGCACGTGTTACCTTTTTCACATGAAATTAATTATTTAATAGATGGCGAATTCAACAGGTTTATTTTTCTAGGCAGATCTATATTCCAAAAATGGTGACATCATTGGATTTGAAGGCAAGTACCACCAAAGACAACCATTTTTTGTCCCTGAAAGTTTCAGAGAGGTATTGCAGTGCCAGATGGTCTGACAAATCAGCCCTCAATAGAAACCAGCCTTCAGATGGGCGGCTTTGTCAATGGTAAACTTCTAAAGGAGAAGCACACAAAGCCTTTTTGTTCTGGCAAGTTACTCTATAACTACTAACTGCAGCTTGCTTAAATAACAACATTGTGACTAAACAGGCATTATATATTTTAAGCCATTCTCTTTCCAAGGGAACCAGTACTCCTACTGTCATCCAAGCTCTTGTGGCATAGTGCCTAAGGCATTTGACTGCTAACCAGAAGGCTGGCGGTTCAAACCCACCAGCCACTCCTCGAAAGGAAGGTTGGGCAATCTACTTCCTAGTGATACCGCCTCGGAAATCCAAGGAGGGGTCACTATGAGTCTAAATGACTCAATGACAGTGCATTTGGTTTGATTTTTTTGGTTTACCATGATATTCTATGCTTTAAAAATTTCTGGAATGTTTATCAAATCAGTTGAAATATGCCACTACCACTCCTCCAACAAAACCCCTAATATCTGGCATAATTTCAAGGGAAGCAAAACGTCACTTCTTTCAGGTTGAGCCACAGGATCCGACCCAGGCTTAGGACCTGATTCCACCACCCACGGCAAGCAGAGGGAGAGTGCCTCCGTCTACGAGAGGCTAAGGAGATGTTGTCATACAGTCAGCAGTGTCATTCAAGGGCCTAAGTTTCTGCAACAAGTAAGAAAGTACCATGGGCCCTGCCTGTGCATGTCTGCAGAAGGTATGGTATGAAAGCACTGTAACCCAAACCACTCCAAGTTAGGCAGCCATGACACCGAGATCACGCATGTACTGTTTAGGGCTGGATGGTGAGGTAGGAGGGCATCTCTAACATTCTACCACCTTTAGCTCTACATTAAAAATTGTTAAGCCAAGGAATTCAAAGCAGAATTTAACTCTAGAATTTCCAGATCCACCTATGGCATAATTATAAACTAATAGTCCTTTAGAAACACTATACCCAATCAATATTCAAGAATATTAAGTAAGTCTTGGCATCAGAATCATAACCTTGAGAGGCTAAACAAATACCCAAGCAATTTTGGTACTGCACAGACTATTTCTGGATTATTATTTGGGACATGCCTCTGTAATCAATGAGAAATTCATAAAATAAAATTGGTTTTATTTTTTCAATTACATTGCTAGTTTAACCATTATGGTAGCAACCAGCTTGATCACTAGAATTAGCTGAATGACTTGGCAACATACAAAAACCAAAATAACTTCAGAAGTCTAATTAGTAGATTCAAAATCCTAGCAGATTATTAAGAAAAATAAAAAGACTATATACAAATAAAAAGACTATTACAAAAGACTATATATTACTGAAAAATATGAAACTAATTTAAAACAAAAAAATTAAAAATAAAATAAAAAAGGCAACCTAGTCTTGCCATTAAATATTTTGAGGAATATAAATATTTTTTGACTCAAGTTGTATTATTTCACCATGTCTCTCTCCCCATCCCAAAGTCATTGGTTGCTACTTGTTAACTGGGGCATATTAGTTTTTAAAATATGCCTCTTAATTACCCTATACAAGTGGGTGGTACAGTGCCTAAGGCATTTGACTGCTAACCAGAAGGCTGGAGGTTCAATCCCACCAGCCACTCCTCGGAAGGAAGGTTAGGCAATCTACTTCTGTAGTGATACCACCTCGGAAACCCAAAGTGGGGTCGCTCTGAGTCAGATCCAACTCGCCGGCAGTGCGTTTTGGTTTAGTAATTACCCTACAGGCAACACTACACACGTTTATAGAAAGGATTCTAGTTCAGAATGACAAGAAGGTAAATCATGAGAATGTCATTTTCTCATTTACTACTATGCTAGTCAGCAAGCAATATGGAAACCTTTTAGTAATATGAAAAAGGAATAATTGTTGCTGCATATGAACCAGATTACTTTGCTATATTATTTAATTTCAGCCCTAAGGTGTTACACCTTTCATGTGATAAATAATAAAGAGTCATGGTCTTGACAGAACAAATCTATTTC
>NW_006921813.1:5085754-5089635 GCF_000298275.1 Orycteropus afer afer | reverse complement strand
ATTCCAACTCATAGCGACTCCCATGTAAAGTAAATCTTTACGAAAGCAGATTGCCCAGTGTTGCTTCTGCAGAGTGGCTGGTGGGTTTGAACCACCACCTTCTGGTTAACAGTCAGATGCCTTAGGCACTGTGCTATCAGAGCTCCTTAAGTTTACTTATAGAACAATTAAAACTTTCCTATAATTAAATGCAATACTAGGAGCACTTACATTGGGTTTTAGAGGGGTAGGACTAGGGATCATGGTAAAATTTCATACATTTCCAAAAATTATTAACTCTGAAAATATATTATTACAATGTATTATTTTGAGCAGCATGTATGTCACTTTTTTCATATATCTGCAGATTTTCACAATACTCACAACTTCTTAAGAGTTAACTTTAGCTATCAATGGTGGCATAACAGTTAAAATATTTGACTGCTAACCAAAAGGTAGGTAGTTTGCACCCACTAGTCTCTCATGAGTCAGTCTGCTTCTGTAGAGATTTACAGCCTTGGAACCCTATGGGGCAGTTCTACTCTGCCCTAAAGGGTCACTATGAGTCAGAATTGATTGGATGGTAGGGGGTAAGATTATTGGCAAAAAAATTTTAAAAACAATTATAACTGGATTATAAAAACCCTGTCATTCTTTGCTTATTATTAAAAAATAATATTCAATACTATAATATGCATTAGTGAAAAACTCACCATTCCTAAAACAATGTATCTCTAGAGTTTATAACAGAACTCAATACATAATAGATGACCAAAAACATTTTTTTGAATTGCTGAAACAATGCCACATATACTTTCCAAACATAAGCCCACAGAATGATAAACTTCACAACTTGGAATTGCCAATAACTATACCTAGATCACTATTTAAATATACCTAGATCACTATTTACAAACCATGTTTTCTTAATACTTCCTGATATACCCTCCTGCCCCAGGCTTCAATTCTCTCTCACCTCTTAACAGGAGTACTGCAAACCATCCTCCCATTTCCAGTCTATGTCCTCAAATTATCCTTTCTGTCCTGTTAGCATGACAAACCAAGCTGAAATCTCTTCAAAAACTACTTAAGTCAAAAAGTTACTTATTAGTTAGTTTCGTATTTTATCTCACCTTCATTTATCTCACCATCCATGCCCTCATCTATAAAACTAGTGTAATAATTGCTAATTTAAGGTGTCAATCTAACTATGACTTTTTAGAATATTTATACAAATTACCTGACAAGGTATATTTGGTTTATACAAAGCACTTTAAAAAAAAAATGTTAATTTCTTGCTTGTTGTTGTTAGGTGCTGTGGAGTGGGCTCCGACTCACAGTGACCGAATGTACAACAAAACGAAACCCTCCCCGGTCCTGCACCATCTCACTATCCTTGCTGCGCACGAGCCCACTGTTCCAGTCACTGTGCCTTCCTCTTGCTCACTGACCCTCCACCCTACCAAGCATGACATCCTTCTCCAGGGAATAGTGCCTTCTGACAGCATAACCAAAGCAGGTGAGACGAAGTCTGGCCATTTTTGATTGGAAGGAGCATTCTGGCTGCACTTCCTCCAGGACAGATTTGTTAGTTCTTTTAGCAGTCCATGGTACCCTCAGCATTCTTCACCAACACCACAACTCAAAGGTATCAACTCTTCTTCAGTCTTCCTTATTCACTGTCCAGCTTTCACATGCATATGAGGCAACTAACTGAAATCACCACGGTTTATTTATTTTCTATCTTGAAAGTTTCTCTGAAATCTTTTATTCAGTATTTTTATATTTTTATTGATATTATATTTTTTTACTCTGTGACATTTTTTTTCAGAGAAAAGATCTCCAGGAAATACTAGATCACTTCATTCACTCAACAAATGTTTTTTGAGTGTCTGCTCTGTGTCAGGTACTGTTTTGAGGATGTGGGGTATAGAGGTAAAAAACAAATAAGCAAACAAAAATTGACAACTTATTTGAAATTCCATTCTAGTTGATTGAGACATAAAATTTTTAAAAAAATCAACAGTAAGTAAAATGATTAATTGTGATCAGTGGTATGGAGAAAAACTACTTTGGGACTGGTGATGATAGTGGCAGTGTTTGTGTACAAACAAAAATAGTGTGCTCAAGAAAGGCAATGGCCTAACGTGAGTGACCACTATTTCCATCATTCACATTTTGATTATTTTATCTTTTGATAATTCATTCAAGATGTGACAAAATAACAATTAAAAACATTTTTCACCAGCACAGTTTCTTAGGAATATGAGTAAAGGAAAATACCATGTTTAGATCAGGCATGCCTTAGTCTTCATAGTGTCATCTTTGCTTCTTAACACTTTAAAGAGGTCTTTTGCAGTAGATTTTCCCAGTGCAATATGACATCTGATTTCCTGACTGCTGCTTCAATAGGTGTTGACTTGGGATCCACATAAAAGGAAATCCATGACAACTCCAATCTCATCTCTGTTTGTCATGATGTTTCTTATTGGTCCAGTTGTGAGGATTTGTGTTTTCTTCGTGTTGAGGTGTAATCCACACTGCAGGCTGTATTCTTTAACCTCCATCAGTAAACTCTTCATCTTTACTTTCAGCAAGGAAGTTTGTGTCCTCTGCATATCACGGGTTGTTAGCGATTCTTCCTCCAATCCTGATGCCACGTTCTTCTTCATCTAGTCCAGCTTCTCAGTTCATTTGCTCAGCATACAGATTGAATAAGTGTGGTGAAAGGATACAACCCTGATGTATACCCTTTCTGATTTTAAACCATGTAGTGTCCCCTTGTTCTGTTTAAATGACAGCCTCTTGGTCTATGTGCAGGTTCCTCATGGGCACAATTAAGTGTTCTGGAATTCCAGTTCTTCACAATATTACCCATAATTTGCCATGATCCACAGAGCTGAATGCCTTTGCATAGTTAATAAAACACAAGTAGATACCTTTCTGGTATTCTTTGATTTCCGCTAAGATCTAACTGACATCAGCAATGCTATCCGTCATTCCATGTCCTCTTCTGAATCCAGCTTACATTTTTGGAAGTTCCCTGTCAATACACTGCTGCAAACACGTTTGAATGATCTTCAGCAACATTTTACTTACATGTGATGTCAGTGACATTGTTTGATAATTTTCACATTTTATTGAATCACCTTTCTTTAGTATGGGCACAAATATGGACCTCTTGCAGTCAGTTGACCAGGTAGCTCTTCCAAATTTCTTGGCATAGACGAGTGAGTGCCTCCAGTGCTGTATCTGTTTCCAATACATGTGACTGCTGAAATGTGGCTAGGGACACTGAGAACATATATTTCTATTTTATTTTATTTTGACTCATTTAAATGTAGATAGTCACATGTATTGGAAAATGTATCACTAATGCCTAGGTTTCAAGGTATCACAATCTAGCCTTGCTAAACATACTAGGCACTATCTCCCCAAGACATTTCAAGAATATGCTTTCTAATTTTCTCCAATGCACTTTTGTTTTTCCCTCAGTTAATTAAAATTCTTACCTCATTAATAACAGCCTCCTTCTTTCCCTTCTAACCATTCAAATTTTATGCAGCCTTAAAGGTTCAATTCAAGTTGCACCCTCTACTCAAAGCCCTGCACTATAATGATAATCCAACAATTTCCTATCCAAATAACACATCTCTAATACATTGCACTATTATGCTGTACCCTGCTTACATGTTTGTTCTGTTTACAATTTACTTTGTCAATTTGCTTTACCCTTTAGCTCAACTCCAAGAGTGAAGCTCTTTGGGAAAAAAAAAAAATTGTATTTGTTTATCCCTCCAATGGCCTGGTAGTAGCCATTGTTTGATAAATACTTGTTAATTGATAAGAGTAAAACATTTCAAATTTATAAAAAATTATATACCCTTAATGTGATTTTATAA
>NW_006921813.1:5084101-5084969 GCF_000298275.1 Orycteropus afer afer | reverse complement strand
ACATCTTTATGGAAGCAGACTGTCACATCTTTCTCCTATAGAGTGGCTGGTAGATTAGAACCATCAACCTTTTGTTTAGCAGCCAAGAGCTTTAACCACTGTGCCATCAGAGCTTTTCAAAGAGCTGTGTGTCATAGTTTCACTGTCTGAGGAATATGTAAGGTTGTAGTTGTTATGTTTATTACTGAGAGGGAATGAAAGTATGAGGGAGCCAGTGAAGGGGCTGATGAGTCAATGGCAGACAGGGAAGTCTCAACTATAGCATCAAAAGTCTGTAGTATTTCTCCCCATTTTAGGTCTTTCAAGAACACATCAATTCAATTCTTAAAATAGTGCCACCAACTCGAACTCTTGACTCGTTCTTTGGCTCACCTCTACTGCAAGAACTCACCTCGGACTCAGGCAATCCCATACGTGTCAGAGCAGAACTGTTCTGCAGGGTTTTCAAATGCAGGTTTTTCAGAAACAGATCACCAGGCTGCTTAGGTGCCTCTGGATGGAATTGAACCACCAACCTTTCAGTTGGCAGAGTCCTATACTCTCCCAACTCCATACCTTGATATTTGTGAAAAACTTCAGGTTTCTCCATGGACTTCTAAACAACTCCCCACTCACCATCCACCAAGTCAGTGGCTTACACAGCTGCCTGAAGGAGTCTCCTCCTTTTGGCACTAGGACCTTACATCTTACCACCAGCTCCATGAACCCTGTGTGCCTGAGGACTGGAGGTGCCCAAGGGGTGCCATGTCCTCTGCATTCTCCAAGAACTAAATTCACAGCATGCTTATTAAATGTTTAAAGGACACTTGCTACTCAGAATCAAAGCAGGGCAAGTGCCTTTGTGAAACCATTTGTTGTTGTTGTTGTT